>NC_082732.1:31157294-31463481 GCF_030144855.1 Hypanus sabinus | reverse complement strand
ACAGCAGAGAGATAGTGGACCAAATAGCCTCCTCCTCTCTTGTAGCGTTCTGTTAAAGTGATGGAGACGTGATTGATGAGATATTTTCAGTTGCAAGAGGGATAATTTCTTTCCCTCCAGATCATTGGGCAAAAGCATTAACATCATATCATTTGCAGAATGGGAGATTCTATCCCCACTGTGCTGCTATGACATCAAAATATGTAATCACGAGTCACACCTCCTGCATCACAGCCCCTCCTCGTTGCTCTGGAGCGGTGCTGGTTTGGACAGAGAACATAAGTGGGCAGAGTCAGTGTGATAATCGCACTCTGCTCTGACTGAGTAGGATGGCCAGCTCCCACAGAAGGAGAAAGAAGATGAAGTTAGTCTTCCAGTTCAAAACTCTGTGGGCAGATCCAACAAAATCTGTGAGCTGTTACTGGATCTTAGTCTCCTGGGTGGGCCTGTAAGTGTGCAGTTGAAGGAACATGCACAAAATGGTGGAGGAACTCTGCAGGTCAGGTAGCATCTATGGAGGGGAATAAACAGGCCGAGGCCCTTCATCAGGATTGGAAAGGATTTAGCAGAAGCCAGAATAAGAAAGTGGGGTGGGGGGAGCACAAGCTGACAGCTGATAGGTGAGCCCAGGTGAGGGGAAGGTGGCTGAGTGGGGCAGAAGAGATGAAGCTGGAAGGTGATAGATGGCAAGGGTAGGGGCTGAAGAAAGAGGAATCTAATAGGAAAGAACAGTGGACCTTGGAAGACAAGGAAGGAGGAAGGGAACCAAAAAGGAAGTGATGGGCAGGTGAGAAAAAGAGCTCTTGTGAAAGGGGAGCCAGAATAGGGAATGGAAGAGGAGAGAAGGAGGGAGAATGAAAGTTAGAGTGACTATTCATGCCATCAGGTTAGCCTCATGGCAGTATGGAGGCCACATACAATCGTTTTGGACTGCAAAAGGGAAGTTGAATTGAAATGGCTGGCCACCAGGAGATCCTGACTTTTGCGCAGCAGACGAAGCAATCCCCCCCGCCCCAACCCTCGGTCTACATCGGGTCTTACTGATGTAGAGGAGGTCGTACCAGGAGCACCGAATATAATAGATGACACCCCCCCCCCCCCACCAACACACAAAGTGCTGGAGGAACTCTGCAGCCCAGGCAGTCTATGGAGAAAAGTACAGTCGGCATTTTGGGCTGAAACCCTTTGGCAGGACTGGAGGAAAAAACTGAGGAGTAGATTTAAAAGGTGAGGGGAGGGGGGAGAGAAACACCAGGTGGTAGGTGAAACCTGGAGGGGGAAGGATGAAGTAAGGAGCTGGGAAGCTGATTGGTGAAAGAGATAGAAGGCGTGGAAGAAAGAAAAAGGGGGAAGGAGCACCAGAGGAAGGCGATGGGCAGGAAAGGAGATAAGGTGAGAGAGGGAAAAGGGGATGGGAAATGGAGAGGGGTTGGTTTGGGGGGTATTACCAGAAGTTTGAAAAGGTTCATGCTATCAGGTTGGAGGCTACCCAAACGGGATATAAGATGTTGTTTCTCCAACTTAAGTGTGGCCTTATCATGACAGTGGAGGAGGCCATGGATGGACATATCAGAATGGGAATGGGACGTGGAATTAAAATGGATGGCCACTGGAAAATCCTGCTTGTTCTGCCAGATGGAGCATAGCTGCTTGGCAAAGTGGTCTCCCAATCTACGTCAGGTCTCATTGATGTACAGGAGACCAGACCAGGAGCAGCGAACACAGTAAATGACCCCAACAGACTCGCAGGTGAAGTGTCGCCTCACCTGGAAGGACTGTTTAGGGCCCTGGATAGTAGTGAGGGAGGAGGTGTAGGGGCAGGTGCAGCACTTGTGCCACTTACTAGGATAAGTGCCAAGAGGGAGATCAGTGGGGAGGGACAAATGGACAACGGAATCACGTAAGGAGGGATCCTTTCAGAAAGCAGGAAGTGAGAGGGGGAGGGAAAGATGTGCTTGGTGATGGGATCCCGTTGGAGGTGGCGGAAGTTTCGGAGAATTATGTGCTGGATGCAGAGGCTGGGGGGTGGTAGGTGAGGACAACAGGAACACTTGGTGGGTTGGTGGCAGGATGGGGTAAGAGCGGATGTGTGTGAAATGGAAGAGGTGCAGTTGAGAGCAGCATTGACGGTAGAGGAAGGGAGGCTCTTTGAAAAAGGAGTATATCTCTTTCAGTCTCAGCCTGAAATGTTGACTGTACTTTTTCCCATAGATGCTGCCCGGCCTGTTGAGTTCCTCCAGCATTTTGTGTGTGTTGCTTGTATTTCCAGCATCTGTAGATTTTCTCTTGGTTTGTGACAGTAGACAATCCTGACAGTTTGAAGGAGGTGGGAAGAGTCTGTTAATCAGCCGATATCCAGTAACCACCAAAGAGTTGCATGAAAGCTGCAATAGTTCCTCGTTGCATTGACTTCATAAAACTGCATGTGCATACCATTCCATTATGTAGTGACTACTCATGATCGAGGCATCCCATCCAAGTCACATTTACTTCACTCTTCCATTTCTCCCCTCCCAACCCACCACTCCTCTCTCTTTCACTCTCTCCCCTTCTCGCCCTGCCTGCACTAGGGTGGCATTAACAAGCCTGTCCCTCGTCTCTCCTTGAACAGGCCACAGCCAACCGGAAGCATGTGGAGAGTGTGGCTAAAAAGAAGCTCGACTCGTTATTGAAGGAGTCGAAAATCCGTGATCGGGAAGATCCTGACAGCTTCAGTGTAAACGCCATTCCTCAACCAGCCAAAGTGTGTCAGAAATTGGACTCAAAGAAGGTATGTCCCCCCCCCCCCCCCACCCACTTCACTGATGATTTAGTGCCAGGGTGCTGAACTAAAGGTGCCGGACCGTGTGATAAAGTTAATCATTAAAATATAAAGATAGAAGATAATGATAACGATAAGCTTTGTTTGTCATATGTACAGCCAGATTTGGGAACAGCTTCTTTCCAACTGTGATAAGACTGCTGAACAGATCCTGACCCGGATCTGGGACGTCCCTTCCAAATATCTGGTCCTGATTTGCACTACCTTACTTTCCCTTTTCTATTTTCTAATTATGATTTATAACTTAAATTTTTATTATATTTACTTCAATTTGTACTTAAGGGAGCGCGAAGAGCAGAATCAAATATCACTATGATGATTGTACGCTCTGGTATCAATTGTTTGGTGACAATAAAGTATGACCAAACATTGAAATAAACAGTGAAAAGCCTCGTTTGTGCCAATGACCAACAGTGCCATTGTTGTCTGTAAAGAGTTGGTACCTTCTCCCCGTGACTGCATGGGTTTCCTGAAGGTGCTCCAGGCCTCTGTCTCTCCTTCCTCCTTAACAAGATCACTGGGCCTTTCGTGATGTGCTGCCCTCTGACAGCGCCCCCTTTTGCTCAGTGACTTTCCAGCATTTTCGGTTACCCTATACCACTGGATCATCAGAGGAGCAGCTCCCCTGCAACGGGGAGCCACGGGGTAGCTGAGCAGGTAGTACAACACTTTCCAGTGCCAGGGTTCAATTCCTACCACTGCCGGAAAGGAGTTTGTACCTTCTCCCCATGACCAGGTGGATTTCCCTGGGTGCTCCAGTTTCCCCCACATTCCAAAGACGTAAGGTCAGGGTTAGGGTTAATGTATTACGGGTATGCTAATGCTGTTGCTAGAAGCATGGCAACACTCGTGGCCTACTCCAGCACATCCTTGTGTAGCATCCGTGCCCCCAAATTACCCCCGTTCACCTAGGGTGAACCGCCATCGCCCCACCAATAAGGCAATACTACAGCGTAAATACAGTGTAATGCCCCCTCCCCAGTACACACTCACAACAAAAATATCAGGCATTACACCAAAGGCAAGTAAATCATTGCAGCTTTATAGTTATTTCTTAGTGATGGGTTAGTCGAAACAGATAACCTAAAGGCGCCAAATCAGTAAGTTTATCAGTTTGTGCACGTAATATTTTAATATGTTGGAGCTCACACCTCCGGTTCCATCCACAATGACCTTCCGAGCCTTTGGCCACCGTCCGAACTGCCGACGTCCAGTATCTGCCACCCTGGAACCGCTGTCCGCTCCTCACACATCTGTCCTCCTCGCTCGCCTCCTGAAAAAAGACAGCGAACTCCTGCTCAGCTCACAAATACAAGATAGCATAGCAACTCTCCTTTGGTTAGATCCCCCCTTATCTGCAGTTATAACCCAAACATTCCAGCTACAGAAACCCATTACAGCATTAAGTAACATTACAGAGAAGCCATTTTGTTAGCCTGAACAGTTAACACCACAGTTAATGGCACTGAGAGCCCTACGCTTGGACTTTCTTCATTTACTTACTCTATTTTATTTTATTTATTGGGATACAGTGTGGAATAGGTCCTTTTGGCCCTTCGAGCCACCCCCAATTTAACCCTAGCCTAATCATGAGAGGGACAGACAATGAATAAAACATTAAGGGCCAAGCAGCGTCTGTGGAAACGAAAGGTGTAAGTCAACATTTCAGGCAGAGGCCCTGCAATAGGACTAATCAAGAGCACACAATGACTTATTCAAGATCCCCTCCAGAACGAAGGGTGTCTCTGAAGTGCAGCCCTCTCACAGTACTGCAACAGAGCATCAACTTAACATTTTTGTGCTCGGATTTCAAAGGGAAACTTGAGCCCATTTCTATCCAACCCCCAACCCTGAAGCAAGGGGCAAGTCTCGTTAAGTTTATTGTCAGGTGCACAATTGGTTGCAGATCCTTCTGCGCTTTATTGAAGGCCAAAAGCAGATTCACCTCGGACCCTGGCAATTGTTTATCCTTCAATTTGCATCAAGAACCTGATTTTGCCATTGTTAATTTTGGGAGCTTGCTGTGCACAAATACAATCCGTGGCCTCTTTATTAGGCACACTTATGCTCCTGCTCATTAAATGTATCTGATCAGCCAATCATGTGACAGCAACTCAATGCATAAAAGCATGCAGGCATGGTCAAGAGGTTCAGTAGTTGTTCAGACCGAACATCAGAATGGGAAAAAATGTGAACTAAGTGACTTTGACTGTGGAATGATTGTTGGTGACAGATGGGTAGTTTGAGTATCTCAGAAACTGCTGATCTGGAATTTTCTCACACAGCAGTCTCTAGAGTTTGCAGAGAATGGTACGAAAGCAAAAAACATTCAGCGAGTAGCAGTTCCACTGGAGAAAACACCGTATTAATGAGAGCGGTCAGAGGAGAATGGCCAGACTGAGTCAAGCTGACAAGAAGGCGAGAGTCCCTGAAATAACCGCACGTTACAACAGTGATGCACAGAATAACATCTCTGAACGCACAGCACATTGAACCTTGAAGTGGGTAGGCTACCGCAGCAGAAGACCATGAACGTACAGAAATACACTCAGTGGCCACTTTATTAGGTACCTCCTGTATCTGATAAAGTGGCCACTGAATATAGACTCTTATTTTTACAAGAATGATTATACTTCAAAGAACAACGTTAATTGTAAAGTGCTTAGTAGTGGGTGAGACCCTGAAGCCATGAAAGATGCCACAGAAATGCCAGTCCTTCATTGTTTCTCTCATGTTATATTCCTACGGATGAGGCAGGCCGATCCTCTCTTTGGAACACTAGATCTAGCTGGTTCGCACCCGACAGAGTCACTTACATTTAATGCTTTGATCATCTTTCCATCTGTCACAGTCTAGCTGCGCACATTGACAGTCTCACTCCAGATGGCAACTCTTGTTATTAGAAACAAAGCAACCCCAAGAAAAGGGCCAAATTCGATACTGAAGCTGCCCTTTGCACTTACCCTTTGCCTGCTCCCATGAGTATGGTACTTCAGTCGCGTCCTTAAAGGGGTAGGTCCCGTTAACTGTCTCCGACCCCCACCAAACATAGGAGATTGAAGTGGAAGCCCACTAAATCTCCCTGTTTGTGTGGATGCTGCGTGACTGGTCACCCTGTTGCAAATAAGTACTACAAAATAAGGGAGAGTACATTGCATACAATTAAACAATTTAAGTTTACAATTCTCAATTTGGCTAAAGGGTTGGTAAAGAAAAAGCAAAAAAAAGAAAAGGGCCCATTTTAATGGAACAGTCTGATGTGCACAAGTTGGAGCTCACGGTTCCACCTTCACCGATCCTCTTTTGATCACCCCAAGCTTCATCAATTCATGGCCCCGCTCCGGGTCGAGTCCTACGACCTCTTCTCTCTGGCGTCTTCTCTCCTTATTTCCCACTGAACCAAAAAAAAAGCTCACACCGGTGTCAGACACATAAAAACACATTCCCTTCATTGGATGGTTCACAATCCAAAGCACCCATTATCTCTCACCATAACCCAAACACTGCTTCTTCAGAAAGAACTTTCCCAGGGTGTTACAACTGCTTTTCAGCGGTGGGACAGGCCACAAACCTAGCATCAGGACTGATCAAAGCAATGCCACAGATCTGTTGGATTTACTTAATATTGTGTTCTTCAGGTAATACTCAGTCTTTGTTGCCATACAACAGAACATCAATGTTCAAAGTAAATGCATTATCAAAGTACATATATGTCAACAAACACTGAGCTGAGATTCATTTTCTTGTGGGCATTTGCAGTAAGTACAAAGGAAAACAACAGAATCAATGACAAACTGCACACAACAGAGGTGGGCAAGCAGCCAGTGTACAAACAACAAACTGTGAGAAAATACAAAGAAGAAAGAAAGAAAAAAATTAATAATTATAATAATAAATAAATAAGCAATAAATATTGAGAACACAAGTGTAGAGTCCTTAAAAGTGGGTGCACAGGCTGTGGAATCAGATCAGTGATTGAAGTTACCTCCTTTGTTTCAAGAGCCTAATTGTTGAGGGAGAATAACTGCCCTGAGCCTGGTGGTGTGGGACTTGAGGCTCCTGTACCTCCATCCTGATGGTAACAGTGAGAACAGAGTGTGGTACATAGAAGAGTACAGCATAGTACTCTTCACCCGACTATATTGTGCCAACACTTTAACCTCCTTCAATATCAATCCAACCCTTCCCTTCCACACTGCCCTCTGTTTCCCTTCTATGTGCTCAACTAAAGTCTCTTAAATCCCCATAATGTACCTGTCTTTACACAGCCGTTTCCGCACCTGCCACTCTCAATTAAAAAAATTACCTCTGTACTTTCCTCCCAAAGCCTTAAATTTATGCCCCTTTGTTTTAGCCACTTCTGACCTAGGAAAAAGTCTCTGGCTATCCACTCAATCTATGCCTCTTATTGTCTCATACACCTCAATCAAGTCAGTTCTCATCCTCCTTTCCTCCAGAGTAAAGCCCTGGCTTGCTCAACCTATCCTCATAAGACCTGCCCGCTAATCCAGGCATCATCCTGGTAACATCTCCTCCTCACCCTCTCTGAACCTTCCATATCCTTCTTATAGTATGGTGACCAGAACTTGAATATTCTCTTGTCTATATCTATTTCCTTTTCATGTGAAAGATATCAGTAATGCCCACCAAAGGACCTCCCTGAAAGGTTTTATTGCTTGAATCCTGCCCTTTATGGGTGCCTAATGAAGCTTTGGTTTCCTTGGGTTCAGTCACTAGTAACTACAAGTCCACCCTGAAGTAGAGAACAGGCATTTACAAGCACTGTGGAGCTCTATTTGAAAGGATAAGATTTTCAATTACAATTCAAATAATATGTTTTATTAAAACTGAAATGAGTTTTTAACACAGAGTCATTCTAGTTATTCTATTCTGTTTAGCTTAGTGCTCAGTGTAATTAAATTGCTGGAGCAGTGCTTTAGTGCACTGAGATAGAATGATATTTCCCACCTGACTGATGGTTAATGAATGAGTGCTGGTTGAGCTTAGCTGCCCACACTTGGCCGAGGGACTGCTGGATTATAATTCCAGTACAATCAGTGGTTGCTGTTAGACAGTTTACAGGGGGAGTATCTGGTCAAAGGTACCCTTTCTCTGGAAGTCGTAACCGACTGCCTACACTCCCCTTGCCCAATTTAACAGCTTATTTTTCTTGGAGTCCTGGAGAAGAGTCTTGGCCTGAAACATCAACAGTTTATTCATTTTCATAGATGCTGCCTGACCTGCTGAGTTCCTCTAGCATTGTGTGTGTGTGTGTGTGTGTGTGTGTGTGTGTGTGTGTGTGTGTGTGTGTGTGTGTGTGTGTGTGTGTGTGTGTGTGTGTGTGTGTGTGTGTGTGTGTGTGTGTGTGTTGCTTTGGATTTCTAGCATCTGCGGATTTTTTTCTGTTCATAATTTTCCTCTCAGTGCCCATATTTTTATTACTGATAAACAAAATAATTCAAGGAATTTGTGTTTTTAATGGGTCAGCATCTAATCTCCCGAGTTTTGTGGGCAGCAGTGACTAATCTTTAGTTCAGAATAAATTTGGTGGTTGGAAGGCCTGGGTATTTGTTCAGAATACTACTTCCACTGATCTGGGATCCCAGATCCTGTGGCTGGAGCACTGACACACAGATATTTCCCACCTGAATGAGTGATGGCTGAGTTTAGCTGCCCACAGTCTTTGGCATAGCTTTGAGAAGCTGGAAGATGCCAGTTTCTCTGTAGGTAAAGGATCCAGTCCTGGCCAAAGCTCTCTCTCAGAATAGAAGAGATTCATGAGGAATCTGTAAGCAGGATTTGTGCCCAGCTCATGTGTCCATACCAGTTGAAGTTAGCCTCACCAGCCTCGTGCCAGGATTCCAATAATGGTCTGTGGTCCTGCAACAGATCCAAGACTCTAATTTTGCCAATGTTTCTGCCTCCATCATCCCATTAGCTAACAAGTTCAGCTTTAGAGCCAAAACTGTTGGAGATGTTGTCTTTATAATGTCCTGTATCATCCCAGCCTGCTCCTCATCTAAGAAAAGATGTGAAGGCATTGGAGAGGGTTCAGAGGAGGTTCACAAGGATGATTCCAAGTATGAAAGGGTTATCATACAAGGAATGTTTGATAGCTCTGGATTTGTACTCACTGGAATTCAGAAGAATGGGGGGGGGGGGGGGGTCCTCATTGAAACCTTTCGAATGTTGAAAGGCCCAGACAGAGTAGATACAGAAAGGATGTGGTCGGAGATTCTAGGACAAGAGGGCACAGCCTCAGTATAGAGGGGTATCCATTTAAAACAGAGATGCAGCGGAATTTCTTTAGCCAAAGGGTGGTGAATTTGTGGGATTTGTTATCAGAGGCAGCCATGGAGGCCAGGTCATTGGCTGTATTTAAGGCAGAGCTTGATAGGTTCCTGATCAGACACAACATCACTGGTTTTGGGGCGAGGCCAGGGAGTGGGGCTGAGGAGGGGATAAAAAAGGTCAGCCATGATTGAATGGCGGTGCAGACTCGATGGGCCAAGTGGCCTAATTCTGCTCCTATGCCTTATGGTCTAAAGAGGAATGAGCTCTTATTCTGGGTTGTAGCAAGTCAGCTCAGTTCCCCACTTTGCCATCCAATGAGAGATTAGTGTGGCTCATCACTGCTGTTACTAACAGGGATTAGCTGCGGTCATTGTAACAAGATGGCCAGTGGTGCAGTGGCACCAGCGCCAGACTTCAAAGCGAGAGTTTCTGATCAGAGAGGAAAAACAACAATTGTAACAAGAGACCATTCTCCCTATAAACCCATTCCACTATTCAATTCAGTCCATCAACCTACCTTGTCTTTATACCTTTCCTGCTTTTGACTAAGATTTATTGATTATTAATGAAGCTGGCATCCACTGCACCTACATCAACTTCTCACGTGATCTTTCTTTCCTCTCTGACAGCATAAACGAAGCTCCAGCTCCGTGTCAACAGTGGAGAAGTCAATGGTAGGCCAATTGTTCTTTGAAGTGTCATCACTGTCAATTGGGATGGTATGCCCGATGCTGGGATGACAAGAAATACACAGAATGAAGCCAAGGGAATGGCTATTCGGCCCAACTAGTCGGTGCTGATGTTTGTATATCACATGATCCTCCCCATTCCACTCAGCTTTTCGGCATACCAACCTGCATACCTTTTCCAATAATAATCAGAGTGCTTGGGAATTTGGTTTCATTAGACTGACAGAATTCCCATTTTTCAGATTGTTTGTTATGTGTAGTGTCATATGACATAGGCGATCATGGTCTTTCCAACACTGTGATAGATCTTGGTAAATTATTCTACAATGTAGTTTGCCATTTCCTCCTTCAGAGCAGTGTCTTTACAAGACAGGTGACCCCAGCCATTATCAATACTCATCAGAGATTGTCTGGCATCAGTGGACGCATAACCAGGACTTGTGATATCCACCACCTGCTCCTATGGCTTCTGATCGGGGGACTAAGTGGGTGCTACACCTTGCCCAAGGGTGACTTGCAGGCTAACAGAAGGAAGGAAAGCCTCACACCTCCTTTGGTAGAGACGTATCTCCAACCTGCCAACCTATTTTCGGATGTTATTCCTATTAATAACCCAGTACATTTATAATTTAGGGCAGCACACACAAAATGCTGGAGGTTTCTCTGATATTTATAATTCATTTTTTTTAAAGTTACACAGTGTTGTGGTAACTTTTTCCATTGAACCTTGCAAGTTTAAAAGGTTCACAGCAACCAGGTCCCTTGTGAGGTTCAGCAGAGGGTGAGAATTGTGACCTCGGTAAGTTTCAGAGGCAGGTAGGAACCAGGACTGATGGGTTTCAGATGTGCGGGAACTGGGAATGATGTGTTTCAGGACTGTGGGAACGGGTACCCTAGTGAGTTTCTGGGGTGTGGGAATGGGTACCCCGTTGAGCTTCAGGGGTGTGGGAACTGGGAATGATGTGTTTCAGGGGTCAGGGAATAGGTACCCCAATGAGTTTCTGGGGTGTGGGAATGGGTACCCCAGTCAATTTCTGGGGTGTGGGAATGGGTACCCTGCTGAGCTTCAGGGGTGTGGGAACTGGGAATGATGTGTTTCAGGGGTCAGGGAATAGGTACCCCAATGAGTTTCTGGGGTGTGGGAATGGGTACCCCAGTCAATTTCTGGGGTGTGGGAATGGGTACCCTGCTGAGCTTCAGGGGTGTGGGAACTGGGAATGATGTGTTTCAGGGGTCAGGGAATGGGTACCCCGCTGAGTTTCAGGAGTGTGGGGAATGGGAACAAGGTACGTTTCAGTGGGCTGGGAACTGGGAATGGTGAGTTTCAGGAGTGTGGGGACTGGGATCATGGTGAGTTTCAGGGGGCTGGGAACTGGTACACAGTGATTTTCAGTGGGGGTAGGAACCAGAGACTCTGGTGAGATTCAGTGGAGGGTGGCAAACATCAGCGGGTGAGCCTGATGCCAGTAAAGAAAGTTGGTTTGGCAAGCCCTGTGACAACAATTTCTGCATCCTGCCCACTAGGATGTTTCTTGATATTTCCCTCTGGACATATTAGTAAAGTTTTTGTTCTGATAGCTTTGGGTTTTTAGATTTCCCACAAGTCGAAATATTTTTCTCATTTCTGCCCTGCATCAACCACAACCCGTTTGTTCTCTCCAGAGAGCTGTAATCACTCAGTTCTCATACCATGCAGGTGTATTTTGTCGGCACTTTCCCCACTGCAGCCATGTCCTTCTTAGAGTCTGGGACCAAAAACATGTGGCTTGATCGTGGGGAGGTAGATACATAGATACTCACCCCTTTGAGGGAGATGCGGGTTCATTCAGACCACACCTCTGCCCAACCCCATAAATGGGATTTGAATCCATGACGTGGTTGAATTGTTATGCACTTGAGACAAGTCAGGAAAGATCATTAAAGCAGCTTCTCGGCATCCCTTACATTATTAAATGAAGCCTATAAATAAACTTGCCTGCAATTTGATCAGATTTGATGGAGAGTAGTAATAAACTGTGATGTGACTTTAACTCCAACCACTTCTTATAGCCACTGGGTACCATTGAGACAGTCTGCAGGGAGTAATAGATGCTGTCATCTACACTTTTTTCAAGCCCGGGAGACTGCAGAAAAGCAAGCGAGACAGCAAGGAGCCAAACAGCCTTGATATTCCTCCAGGCCCCCATCACTGTATATCAGAATCAGCTCTAGCCTGGGCTGCAGCAGTAACAGTAGGGACCGTGCCAAGTGGAAACACAGTGACAGTTCTGAGTGTAAACCACAGAAAAGGCCATTCAGCCTATTTAGAACTTATGGTGTTGATGCTCTTCATTCCTCCCACCCACCTTCTGACCCCATTCCTTGCACATGAAACTTCTTCTTGACTACATCCTGCTGTCCTCCTCTGGCTAAAGGCATTACTGTTCTTCATTGTTTTAATTACTGAGTCATAACTCTGGCTACTCATTGATAGAAGCACCTTCTCTTCACTTAGTGGCCACCTTATTAGATACACCTGTACACCTGCTCATTAATGCAAACATTTAGTCAGCCAATTATGTTGCAGCAACCCAATGCTGAAAAGCATGCAGACCTGGTCAAGAGGTTCTGTTGTTGTTCGGACCAAACATTGGATTGGGAAAGAAATGTGGTCTCAGTGACTTTGTGATCTCAAACCACCCCGTCTGACGCCAGATGGGGTGATCTGAGTATCTCTGAAACTGCTGATTTCCTGTGATTTTCATGCACATCAGTCTCTAGAGTTTAGAGAATAATGCAAAAAAACAAAAAAAACCTACTATACCCAATAAAGTCACCACTAAGAGTGTATCTAATCTACTAAACCCTTTCAGAATCAAAAGGGTCTTAAAGGAATGTTGCTTTTGCTGACTTGCTTAATTTTGCTGTTTTTGTGTAACACTGGTTCCAGTTCTTCTGCATTCTTTGT
Source organism: Hypanus sabinus (assembly GCF_030144855.1). Taxonomy (NCBI): domain Eukaryota; kingdom Metazoa; phylum Chordata; class Chondrichthyes; order Myliobatiformes; family Dasyatidae; genus Hypanus; species Hypanus sabinus. The sequence continues at coordinate 31,450,730 of NC_082732.1, read as the reverse complement.
ATATCAAGGAAAGAAGAACCGTGCACAACTTTTGAGAGACAATGGTTCTCTTCCAGCCAGAGTCATCACTAGCTTAATATGCTTCAGAACGTCTCTTCACCTTGTAGATTGTAGACATTTTGCATACCATAGTTTGCAAGGAGACATTGGATTGTGAGTGGATGCAGTCAGCACGTTTTATATGTCACAATTCCTGAAGAGACCTTGGATTGTGCATAATTAGGCACTTGGCAAGATCCAGTCAAAAGAAGCCAGATTTAAGCAGAGTGGCCATTGTGTGAGTGGACCAGTGTTGGAGTGGGGAGTTGAGACCTTTGCAAGGCTTCAGTGAGGAGAGGTGTAGGCTGTGGGTAGAGGGTTTATTTGGTTACCTATTCTTTCTTTGTTATTGCACATTTAGAACAGTGCGGATGTCAGGCAGGATAGTGGTATGCTCCTCTTGTGGGATGTGGGAAGGCAGAGAGACCTGACAACAGCACCTGCAAGAAGTGCATCCAGCTTTAGCTTTTAAACAGACCCTCTTAATGAGATGGAGCTGGCACTGGATGAACTCCAGATCATTCGGGAGGCTGAGGGGTTGATATGCAGGACAAGGCGTAACTACCTCCCTGTATGCAGGACACAGGTAACTGGGTGACTATTAGGAGGAGGAAAGGGGATAGATAGGCAGCCAGTGCAGAGTACCCCTGTGGTCGCTGCCCTCAACAACAGGTATACTGCTTTGGATACTGTTGGGGTTTGATGTGAACTAGCAGAAGAAAGCCACAGCATGCAGGGCTCTGACACTGAGTCCGGCTCTGTGTCTCAGAATGGAGGTGGATCGAAGAGGTGAGCTATAGTGACGGGGATTCATTGGTTAGGGGAACAGAAGCAAGGTTCTGTAGATGAGAACGAAATTCCTAGATGGTATGTCGCCTCACAGCTGTCAGGTCAGGGACATCTTGGACTGAGTCTGCAGCATTTTTAAGTGGGGTGGGGGACAGACAGAGGTTGTGGTCAGTACCGATGACATGTGTAGGAAGGGTGAGGAGGTCCTGCAAGGTAAGCTCAGGGAGTTAGGTGTTATGTTAAAGGACAGGACCTCCATCCAGAGTTACGATCTCAGGACTGCTACCCATTCTACATGCTAGTGAGGCCAGAAATAGGAAGATCATACAGTTTAACACGTGGCTAAGGAGTTGGTGCAGGAGGGAGGGCTTCAAATATTTGGATCATTGGGCTCTCTTCCAGTTAAGGTGAGCCCAGTACAGAAAGGACAGATTGCACCTGAACTGGAGGGGGACTAATATCCTGGTGGGAAGGTTTGCTAGTGCATCGGGGGGGGGGGGGGTGGTTGTTAAGCAAGTGTTGCAGGGGTATGGGAACCAGAGTGCCAGAACAGATAGTGAAGTGGTTGTAGAGAAGTATGTTGTTCAGCCTTCATACAAAGTCAGGAGTCAAAAGGTTGAGCATGATGGGACTAATATTCTGAGCTGCATATATCCCAATGCAAGGAGTACTGTAGGAAAGGAGATAAGCTGAGGGCATGGATCTGCATGTGGAATTAAGACATTGTAGCCATTAGTGAGACTTGGTTGCAGGAGGGGCAGGAATGGCAGCTTCATGTCACAGGGTTCTTTTGTTTTCGTCGTGACAGAACAGGAGGGATTAAAGGGGGAGGGGTGGTATTATTAGTCAGAAAATGTCACAGCACTGCTCATACAGGATGGACTGTAGAGATCTCTAGAGTGGCCTTGTGGGTAGAAATGAGGAATAGAAGGGTATCACCATGTTAACTGGATTATATTGTAGACCACCCAACAGTCTGTGGAATTCAGGGGAGCAAATATGTGGAGATTGCAGCCTGTTGCAAGAAACATAAGGTTGTGATTGTAGGTGATTTTAACTTTCCGCATATTGACTGGGACTCCCATACTGTAAAAGGGCTAGATGGGAAAGAGTTTGTCAAATGTGTTCAGGAAAGCTTCCTTAATCAGTACATTGAAGCCTCAACTAGAGAGAGTACAATGCTAGATCTTCTATTAGGGAAGAGACAAGCAGATGACAGAAGTTTGTGAAAGGGAACGCCTTGCATCTTGTGATAATAATGCTATTAGTTTCAAGGTAGTTATGAAAAAAGATTATGTCTGCTCCCTGGGTTGAGATTCTAAATTGGAGAAAGGCCAATTTTGATGGTATCAGAAAGGATCTGGCAAGCGTAGATTGGGACTGGCTGTTTTCTGGTGAAGATGTGCTTGGTAAGTGGGAGGCCTACAAAAGTGAGTACAGAGTTTGTATGTTAGAATAAAAGGCAAGGATAACAGATTTAGGGAACCTTGGTTTTCGAGAGATATTGAGACCCTGTTTAAGAAAAGAAAGAAGTGCATAGCAGATAGAGACAGTCAGGAACAAATGAGATACTTGAGGAGCAGAAGAAATGCAAGAGAACACTTGAGGAAATCAGGAGGGTTAAAAAAAAGTCATGTTGCTGTAGCAGATAAAGAGAGGGAGAATCTTAAGGGTTTCTGCAGATATATAAAGCAAAAGGATAGCAAAAGACAAAATTGGTCCTCTGGAAGATCAGAGTGCTCATCTGTGTGCTGAAAGAGATGGCGGCAGGGGGCAGAACTTAAATAGAATTTTTGCATCTGTATTTACTCAGGAGATGGACAAACAGGTGGACATAGAAGTGAGGCAAAGCAGCAGAGAGATCATAGACCCTATACAGATCACAGTGGAGGAAGTGTTTGCTGTCTTGAAGCAAATTAGGGTGAATAAATCTCCAAGGCCTGACAAGGGTCCCTCAGACCCTGTGGGGGACTGGTGCAGAAATTGCAGGGGCCCCAGCATAGATATTTAAAACACCTTTAGCCCCAGGTGAGGTGCTGGAGGATTGGAGGATAGCCAATGTTGTCCTGTTGTTTAATAACAGGACAATGTTGTCCTGTTGTTTAATAATAAGCCAGGAAGTTATAGGCTGGTGAGCCGGACATTAGTCCTGGGACAGTTAATTGGAAGGTATTCTAAGGGACCAAATAGATAAGTATTTGGATAGATGGACTGATTAGAGATAGTCAACACGGCTTTGTGTGTGGTAGGTGGTGCCTAATCAATTTTATAGAGTTTTTTTGGGGAAGTTACCAGGAAAGTTGATGTCGGCAAGGCAGTGGATGTTGTCTACATGGGCTTTAGCAAGGCCTTCGACAGGCCCCACATGGGAGGTTTGTTGAGAAGGTTCAGTTGCTCGGCATTCAAGATGAGGGAGTAAATTGGATTAGGCACTGGCTTCATTGGAGAAGTGTGAGGTGTTGCACTTTGGGAGGACTAACCAGGTCTTACACAGTGAGCAGTAGGGCACTAAAGAGTGCAGCAGAACAGAGGGATCTGGGAATACAGGAAGTGGCGTCACAAGTAGATAGGATCATAAAACTTATGGCACACTGGCCTTCATAAATCAATGTGTTGAGTACAGGAGTTGGGATGATATCTTGAAACTGAATAAGACATTGGCAAAGCCTAGTTTGGAGTATTGCGTGCAGTTTTGGTCACCCACCTACAGGTGACCTAAGATGTATATAAGATTTAGAGAGCGCAGAGAAAATTTACATGGATGTTTCTGGGACTTGGGCACCTGAGTTATAGGGAAAGGTTGAATAAGTTAGGATTTTATTCCCTAGAATGTAGAAGACCGAGGGGAGATTTGATAGAGTTATACAAAATTATAAAGGGTATAGATAGGGTAAATGCAAGCAAGCTTTTTTCACGGAGGTTGAGTGACATTACAACTAGAGGTCACGGGTTAAGGATGAAGGGTGAAATTTGAAATATTTAAGGGGAACATGAGGGAGAACATTTTCACTCAGAGGCGGGTGAGAATGTGAAATGAGCTGTAAGTGCAAGTGGTGGATCTGGGTTCAATTTCAACATTAAAGAGAAATTTGTGTAGGTACATGGATGGGAGGGGTATGGAGTGCTATGGTCCGCGTGCAGGTCAAAGGGACTTGGCAGATTAATGGTTTACGACAGACTAGATGGGCCAAAGGTCCTGCTTCTGTACTGTAGCATTCCATGACATTATGACTCTATTTCTGTTCTCCCATCTTCCATTGAGGCTTGTTGCCAGTATCCATGCAAGCAGGGGCCATGGACCTTGCCTTCATCTCCATTTCAATTGCACATAGAATTCAGAAGGACCTAATTGTGTTTGAAAAAGGAACAGTGATGGTATAGTGGTACATTGTGTTACAACGAGGGTTCTAGTGAATAAAAATCAAAGGGTTGTGAAGCAGGAAGGCGAGTCAAATGTTGGCCTTTTTTTGCAAGACATTTGGAGTATCTTAGGATAGAAGTTTTCATGTAAATCCACAAAGGGTTGATGAGACTGCCATCAGGAAGAAGGTACAAGAGCCTCTGGACCCAGCTCACCAGGTTAAGGAATAGCTATTACCACTCAACCATCAGGCCTCTGAACCAGAAGGGATAACTTCACTCAATTTCATTTGCTCCACCGCTGATTTTGCATCCCACAACCTACAGACTCACTTTTAAGGAGAGAGTTCATCTCATGTTCTTGATATTTATTGCTTATTTATTTCTTCTTCTTATTATTATTATTATTTCTTTTTTTTCTTTTTTGTATTTGCACTCTTTGTTGTCTTTTTTGCACACTGGTTGTGCGCCCTGTTGGGTAAACTTTTAATTGATTCTACTATGGTTATTAGATTTATTGAGTATGACCACAAGAAAATGAATCTCAGGGTTATATAGACACATATGTACTTTGATAAGAAAATGCTTCATATTTTGTAATACTGTACATTGTTTTGATCTCCATATTTAAGAAAGGATCTTCTTGCATTGGAGGTAGTGCAGATAAAGCTCAGTTGCGTAAATCCTAGGATGAAGGAGTTACTGTATGAACGGAATTTCAGCTAGCTGAGCCTATATTCACTAGCGTTTAGAGGATGGGAGACAATATTGAAACATATGATTCGAAGGCAGATTGAAAGGATGGATGCTGAAAGGGTGTTTCCACTAATACAGGCCATGGTTTCAGAATGAAATGTGCAGCAATTTCTAATCCTAGAGAGCTGTTGAGCAATCCTCACAAAATTCTGAAGCAAGTCAGTTGGCATCTGTGGAGGAGAAGAAAGAGTCAATGTTTTGGCCGGGTCCCTTCAACTACGAAAAGAGGTGATCCAATACAGAATTCTAGGATTCTGAAAGAGTTCAGTAAGTTAAACATAAAGAAGATTCTTCCAATCTGTTAGGGATCACAATTATAAGTCAGTCACTGATAAAAGCAATGAAGAATTAATAGAAATGTTTTTGGTCAGAATAGGAATTTACCCTGGAGTGCTTGAGGTGAATAGAATGGATGTAGTTAAAGGAAAGAATAGAATGTGGATTGAGAGTGAATGGAATGATAAGCACTAACGATGCCACTTTCATTTCAATCCCAAACCCCCCCCCTGCACTCCCAGATCAACCTACTTCGAGAGGAGTGTGGACTCAGCTGATTGAATAGTTTACATCATAGCTCAGGTCACATCAGTTGTGATTAAACTATCTCGTCTTTGAGTCAAACAATTACTGATTCAGCCTCCTTTTGGAGGCCGAGGTATGATATTCCAGGCTCCTACTCCAGAGTAATGCTGAGGGTTGGCTGCACTGCTGGAGATTCCGTCCTTGGGACAAGACCTTCAATTAAGGCCCGGTCTGCCCTCTCAAGTGGAGTAAAAATCCTCTAGGCACCACTTCAGAGCCTCTGGTCCTGGGCCCGTCATTATCCTGTAAATAATATGAGCATAAGGAAGGCAGATAAATGAAGAACATCAGCCAATCTACATAGAGTGCAATACAGTGAAAATATTCCTTTACATTCAAGTCACAGAAAGAAGTGAGTCTCCCACAATAGTACACATAAGGAATTCTTAAAACATTGGCTTTCTCATCTAATATCTAATATCTTGTGTAACATACCAGATAGTTAACTGACAAAAGTGGTTCTTTGTTTTGCTGTTTTTGGGATCTTGCTATGGTCTGTATCACTGTGACTGCACTTTATGATTCATTCATCGATTGTGATGCACTTGGGGCTGTTCCTATTCCGACTTCATCAGATGCCGCAGGAATGAAGTGAACTGCTCCTCTCTGCAGTAGTGAGTGGGCAATGTCTGATAGGCTGGTACCACAGTGGCACCATGGATGACACAGTACTGCTTCACTGGCTCCACTGGCCACCACTGTGAAACATCTCGGCTGAGAACTGCTCTGCATTGCAGTCCCCAGATTCAACGTTCTTTCAGTTATTTAATTATCGAATCCTTTGATTAAAGTCTACAAGGGAGGAACAGTTTGTAAACATGAAATGTGACATTGGCTGTAATTTATTGCCTTTGTAACTCAATCAGTTCAAAAGATTCAATCCATGCATTGAATAATAATTTCTTCCTCCCTCTGTCCTTCTTTCTCCTTTTATCTGCACATGCCTTTCATCCTAAATGTGTCTTTGAGTCACACATACTGGAAGGTGTCCACTTCCTCACTTCCCTCTCCTTGTCCATGTCTCCATTTTCATCAGATTCAGGTGTAATATCACTGGCATGTGTATATTGCAATATATATAAGAAAAAAACTGTATATTACAGCGTGTATATATATGTATAGTGTTGGTGCGTGGCCAAGTGTTCGTCTAGTTATCTGAAGGTTGCTAGTTTGAGCTTGGCTGAGGCTGCGTGTGTGTCCTTGAGCAAGGCACTTAACCACACACCACTCTGCGACGACACTAGTGCCAAGCTGTATGGGTCCTAATGCCCTTCCTTTGGACAACATTGGTGGCGTGGAGAGGGGAGACTTGCTGCGTGGGCGACTGCCGGTCTTCCATTAAAAAAAACTTTGCCCAGGCTTGCACCCTGGAAACTTTCCAAGGTACAAATCCATGGTCTATCGAGACTAACAGAGGCCTACACTACACACACACATGCAGGAATGAAGTAAAGAAGGCAGATAAATGAAGAACATTGGCCAATCTACATAGAGTGTAATACACTGAAAATATTCCTTTACATTCAAGTCACAGAAAGAGGTGAATCTCCCAATATATATATATATCACACACATACACTGTATATATTTATATTTTAACATGTAAGTTAAATAAAAAGTGCAAAAAGAAGAAAAGAAAGTAGTGAGGTAATGTTCGTAGGCTCAAAGTCCATCAGAAATCTGACGGCAGAGGGTAAGAAGATATCCCTGAATCATTGCCGCTGATGGCAGCAATGAGAAGAGAGCATGTCCTGGCTGAAGATGTCTGGAATGCAGGGAGGCTAGTGTTCATGATCGGGCTGACTGAGTTCACAGCTTAGTTCACCTCTGTGTTTCTGCATTTGTAACTATATGTTCTGTCTCTGTGCTTGGCTCTGGTTCTTAATGTTGTGTTATCCTGAGGTAGGATGGCACCTGTGTTGTAACACTCAATACCCTCGAGTGGCTAAGTTAAGGGAGTAACTTCTTACACAGAGAGCTGCACGTCTACTTGCCAACTCCTAAATGGTGCTTACATCCAACGTTTAAATACCTTGAATGGTGATTTAATGAAAATGAGTGACAGTGATAAATGATGTGAGACTGGGATAGCTTCAGAAGCTGGTGTTTTAGGTTTGTCTGTTGTGAGTTTTAGGCTTTTTTTTCTCTGGAGGTGTGAAGCAGCTTAGTTTGCTAACTCTGACAGCTTCCCTTTCTCATTCTGAGTCAATCTTTCTGTCTCTATTTCTCCTTTACTCTCCCTCTTCCTCTCCCACCCTTCCTACACTCTGGCTAGCCCTCTCCTTATGTCTATCACTCGCGGAACTACCCAGAATAGAAGCGGGTTTCTCACCCCATTTATCCATGCCTACATAGTGCCTACCTGATCTAGTCCCAGTCCCAGCCACCCGCACTTGGCCCACATCCTCCTAAACCAGAGTTTCCCAACTTTTTTATGCCATAAGCAAGGGCTCTGTGAACCCTAGGTTGGGAACCCTGTTCTAAACCTTTCTTAATTCAGGAACCTCCCCAGATGCCTTTAAATATTACAACTGTACCCACCTCGATCACTTCCTCTGCCAACCTGTTCTTTAAACCCACCACCACCCTCTGCATGAAAAACTCGCTCCTCAGAATTTCCCCTCTCCGGTTTTAGACTCACCGACTCCGGCAAGAAGATTAGTGATTAACCACTCTATCAATGCCACTCATAATCTTACAGATCTTTATAAGGTTGTTTCTCAGCCTCCTTCGCTCCAGGAAGTACAATCTCACCCAGTCCGCTCTCTCTTTATAACTAAATCCCTTCAGTCCCGACAACATCCTCATGAATCTTTTCTGCACCCTCTCTCACTTAGTCGCATTCTTTCTATAGCATGGCAACTGGAACTGCACACAATGCTTTCTAAGTGTAGTCTCACAAATATCTTGCAGAGTTGGAATATAATGTTCCAACTATTATATTCATTGCCCCAGCCATTATGTCTTTTATGTCATATACCTTCATCACCATTCTATTTATCTCACCACTTTTGGGAACTAGGTACTGTACTTGTAACCCATGTTCTTGCTGTTCAGTTACACTCCCCAGGGCCCTGTCTTTCACTGTGTATATCTGGGCCTGCTTTAATACCTGAAAGCTTCGCTTTATGCTTGTCTTGACTTAAATTCCATCTGCTATTCTTTTGTCCATTCTCCCAGATGATTTAGATCCTGTTCAATGTTCGAAGTAAATTTACTATCAAAGTAAGTATACAGTATGTCAGCATATACTACCCTGAGATTGGTTTCCTTGTGGGCATTCACAGTGAATGCAAAGAAACGCGATAGAATCAATGGAAAAGCTACACACAGCAAGGACAAACAGCCAATATGCAAATAGAAAAAGAGAAAACAAAATAAAATAATAATAATAAATAAATAAGCAATAAATATTGAGAACATGAGATGCAGAATCCTTGATAGTCAGTCTGTAAGTTGTGGACTCAGTTGAGTGTTGGGGTGGGAAGTTGAGTGAAGTTATGCCCTCTGGTTCTAGAGCCTAATGGTTAAGAGATAATAACTTTCTGAACCTGATGGTGTGGGACCTGTGGCTCCTGTACCTCCCTCCTGATGGCAGCGGTGGGAAGAGAGCATGGCCTGGGTGGTGGGAGCCCTTGATGATGGATGCTGATTTCTTGCTGCAGAGCTCCTTATAGATGTGCTCAGTGGTGGGGAGGGCTTCACCCATGATGGACAACTCAAACCTGTTGTAACTTGAAACAACTTATTAAACTGTCCACTATACCAGCAGGTTTGGTTTCTCGCACAAATTTACCCAAATTTACAACATTCTCATCCAACTCATTAATGTTTAGTACAAATAACAGAGGCTTCACCACTGATCCTTATGGTACCCTGTGGTGACAGGTCTCCAATCTGGAGAACAACCCTTCCCTACCACCCTCTGACACCTACAACCAAGCCAAGTAGGTAGCTGACTCTGGATCCAATATGATATAACCTGAATCAGCTTACTATGCAAGTTCTTGGCAAAGGGCTTTTTAAAGTCCATGTAGATAACATCTACTGCTCTGCCCTCATCGATCATAGTCACCTCTTCAAAAATAAACTCAATCAAATTAGTGAAATGCAAGTTCCCGCAAATAGAACCTTTATTTGGTTCTCACTAATGTGTACTTAGCAGTCTGTCCCCATTTTGTTAATGTAGCTAATTACCTTCTGCTGACAGAGTAAAACTGATGATGGGACAGACTCTGGAGAAGATCCAGTCACCAACAAGAGGCACAGTCGCTCCTTCATTGGCAGCTTCTCCAAGCGCAAGGTCAGTAGAGTTGGTACTTTCAGAAACTGTCAGAGAAGGGCAGCTGAAGTAGTACACACAAAATAGATCTTGTGGCTGAAGGTTCCTCTTTCTTATGGGTGATATGGACAATAATTCAGTGCAATGAATGACGAATTTCCAGAATAGCATCTACAGGGTCACCCATTACATAAGGTAATAGATAGAAGGTAACTATTACCTCAGTTAATGGAATGCACTGGAGACACTTTAAATCTCATTTTATAATGTGGTTTAAATTGTAAATGCATGCTGGTATATATGTATTAATGCACATTGTATTCCATATCCATACTTTAGCCTCTGACTTATATATAAGCCAGCCAGTGGTGTACTGGGATCCCTAATGGACTTCGAGGTGAACGGTCCCAGGTTTGAAACTGGCCTGCTTTCCATCTGTGTTGAGTTGGGTTGAGCGTTGAGCTAGCAACTCAGCCTCATAAAAAACAGATGAATACTACAGAAATGGTGAGGTTGTCACCTAATGCGCCACAAGATGCAGAGAGGAACAGCAACAATTTTTGCATAATATTTTATCCTTTATAATTGCTTTTTTATTGCATGTCAAGCCAGTATACCACAGCAAGATCCTAATACATATAAGTGTATTTGGCGAATAAAGTTGATACTTGATCCTATTTATCCAACAGGGGCCTGCTGTGGCTGAGTAGGGAGTACTTCCCTTTCTGAGGCGGAGGTGACAGGAGTAAAGCACCACTCTTAGTGAACTGAGCATATAATCTAGGCCAACCTTTCTCAACCTTTTTGCCCTGGAGGAACCCCTGAAATAATTTTCTGGTCTCAGGGCCTTTTATTCAGGTCCCTGCATAAAAATTATTATATCTACAGCTCACAGTACGTAAGTGTGATCAGTAAGTTGTAATATAATAATCTAAAAATAATTATCAATGCTTTTTTGAGTAGAAAATGAATTTTTAGCCAATCTTTCTTGAAAAAAATCAGGTGGTTAAGCTTAGCTTACTTTTCTTGAAATTAATCTTTCTTTTCCTTTCGTAAATTTTAAAACTGCATAAGGTAAACATAATAAATTTCTGTTAAATAACTGGATTAAGCCAAATTGGGATTTAATTTTTCTAAAGGTAGCCTCCGTAGATTTAATTTAAGTAAAGGTTGTAAATAGATTTAAATTAATGCTATTTACAACAGGAAAATTTATTGACATTGTTGAATAATAAAGTTACTAAAAACCATAAGCCAAAGCAATATGAATAACATTTTCTTACTAAGTGACATGATCAGACTCAAGTATAGGCCCAGCATATGAAACCTGTGCTTGATTTTTGCTGCACAAATACTCAATTCTGGGTCGAACTTGAGATAAGCACACACGGATTTCACCTTCAACTGAAATGAGACAATTTCTATCCTTACTCTTGATCTTTGTTAAACAAGAAAAAGCTTCCTCACACATTGATGCACCATCAATAACTCTCGGAGATGTGAGGCAAGAGATAGGCTTTTATTAGCTGGAAGAAAGCACTGTCAGCAGCAAGAGACCGTCACACAACATCCTGGAGACTGAGGGAGGAGCAGTGCCTCCAATCGCCTTTATATAGGGGTCTGTGGGAGGAGGGCGTGTCCAGACAGGTATATGTAGTTCACCACACACATATAAGAAGTTGAAACTGCAATAAAATGTTCATTGCTTTCCTATGAATGGCAGGGTAACCTTCTTTCACAGAAATCCAGAACTTGTCCAGGGTCAGGTCAGTAAATCTCATCTTGAGTGCACAATCAGACTGCAACTCAAAGTTCTTCCTGTTCTCTCAAAGTCAAGTGCTCAGGCTAAGCAGAAGATTCAGAGGTACACCCAGTCATACACTTGTGTTGAAAGGGAGGAAAACTACTGCTCGATTTCGTTTTGCAGTTCTTCCAGGTGGTTTTCAATAAGACTCGACACTTTCAGATCCTTCCTCACTCTCAAGCCCAAACAGCAGTGGCAACATTTCAAGATTTCCTCTTGCAACATGATTTTTCCAAAGATTCAGTTTCCTTTTAAAATCAAGAATCTTGTCACTTGAAAACAAAACATTTTCTCCAGGGCCTTACAAAGACTTATTCAGCTGGTTCATATGATGAAAAATGTCTGCTAAGTAGGTTAGTTCCTGCAGCCATTCTTCATCTTCAAATCACTTAGCAAAATCTAGCCTACTATTGTTTTGAAAGTACTCCTGCAAATCACCTTTCAGCTCAAACACCCTGTCGAGAACTCTTCCTCTGCTAAGCCACTGGATTTCTGTATGTAGCCAATGACTGCAGTGCTCTTTGTCCAGGTTTTCACACAGTTTTTTAAACATTCTTAAGCGAACTGGCCTTTGTTTAATAAAGTTAACCATTTTTGTAGCATCATCCAGGACATTTTTCCATCTCACCTCCAAGGGTTTTTGATATCAGCGCCTCTCTGCGAAGACAGCAGTGTTGTAACAACGTCAGGATTTTCTTTTTTTACAAGAGAAAGGAAACCTCTCATCGAACCAACCATTGGTGGGCACCATCAGTACAGATGCCAACACAGTTCCTTTGGCATGTAAAAATTCTTTCTTTAGAATGAAAATTTCCCTCCAATTTTCTACTACACTGGCAGAGTTTGTTCGTTGTCATTAGTCAGTTGGGGAACTCAGTTAAGTCATAAGGGAAAGTTGGGGAGGTAATTCATGAAGGAGAGGCTGACATCACAGCCCAAGTTGGGCGCATCCATTCAATCCTCTGAAAACGCACTTCACGCTCCTCATCAGCCTACCGTCCTCCCCTCCATGCAATACAGCACTCACCAATTATCAATCACCTCCCCTATCTTGCGTCAAAAACTGAGGATGGACTCCACCAAATAAACACGGCCCTGCTGTGCACTGCCCTACTGGGCTGAGAGACCTCACACGAGATTGCTAACGGGGCTGTTCGGTCACTGCCCACCACTGCGAGTGCCAGCATCACGCATTGTGCCAATTTCAAAAGTCGATGCTTGTTTTTTTTAAATCATGATCTCTCGCGGAACCCCAGGGTTCCACAGGACTGGATGAGAAACTCTGATCTGGGCTCGTGGCTGTGTGCATTACCAACAGAGGGCCACACTGTTGGAGTTGGCATCCTTCCATTAAGATCAGTCTTGGTCTTGGTCTTCTTCTGCCCATGACATTATCAGAAAGAGAGCAGGGAGTGCTCCTGAGAGCGCTGACGAGCTCATTCATCACTTAAACAGATGATCTAATCACAGATACATGTGGGAGTTTGCGTGGAGATTAACTGCTCTCTATCCTTCCATATTCAGTGAAGGCATTTCAAAGGTCAATCACTGGTTGCACTTAAACTTCCTAGGGTGATGGTAGGTGCTTTATTTTGTGCTCGATGGTACCAGCACAGCTGGGACTGCATTGTGTGGAAATGAGGCAAAGATGGGAGCAAACAGTAAGCCATCTTGAAGTTGTATTCACAAAGTGTAGGAGCTGTGTCACTGAAATTGGACTCATACTGTCAGTGATGGTGGGTCAGGATATCACATAGACCCATTTAAACTGCGACCTAAGGCTCCATAGAATCATAGAGAACCAGGCCCTTCTGCCCTTCTAGTCTGTGCCAAACTATTATTCTGTCTAATCCCATCAACCCATACCTGCACCCTAGCCCTCCATACACTTCCCATCCATCTATCTATCTAAGCTTCTCATAAAGGTTGACATTGAACTTGAACCCACCACTTCCGCTGGCAGCTTATTCCACACTCTCACCACCCTCTGAGTGAAGAAACTCCTCCTCAGGCTCCCCTTAAATATTTCACCTTTCACCCTTAACCCATGACTTCTAGTTCTAGAGTAACAATTACAAAATGCTTGAGCAACTCAGCAGGTCAGACAGCATCCATGGAGAGGAAAAAGCAGCAGACGTTTCGGGCCGAGACCTGATGAAGAGTCTCGGCACAAGGCACCAACTGCTTATTTCTCTCCTTAGAAGCTGCCTGAGATGCTGAGTTCCTGCAGCATTTTGCATGTATTACTCTGGATTCCCAGCATCTGCAGAATATCTTGTGTTTATAATTACCTCTGAGTCTAGTCTTTCCAAACCTCAGTGGGGGGAAAAAACCCTACTTGCATTTAACCTATCTGTACTTCTCATAATTTTACATATCTCTGTATGCCATCATAGACAAAATGGTGGGTAAGGGTGCAAAGACATATCTTTTGCTCCCCCTTTAACTTTACATTGTGGTTGCACACCAGGATGAGACCAGAATTCAGGATTTTTTTTAACTTTGTCCACAGAATGTAGACATATGTTGCCCACACCTAATAGCCTCTAATCTGACAATGTAGTTGAGGGCCAATATAGTAGTGGTTCTGGGGTGAGCCACAGGCCAACCTGGGTATGGATGGCAGGTTTCTTTTCCCATGTCACTAGTCAAACAGATAACAATCTGATAGTTCTATCACTATCTTTAATATTCATTCCCAAATTTTCCGCAACCTTCTTGGTGAAATTTTAACTTGATCTCTGCATCAAAGAGTCTAAATTGCTGGAAGCCTGTTCAGTAACATTCTGTGGTACTGCCTCACCAGGGTCCCTGTAGGGGCCACAGAAAAGGGCACTTAGCAATGTCAGAACCTATGACCGTTCGATCAGTGTTACGATTTCACTTATTGCAGAAAAAAGCTGTGAAGATAAAGAAGTCCTCGAGCCTGGAGGATGATGAAGAAGAACATGAGCATCAGACCACTGGTGGGCGAAGCACGGTGCACACAGCAAGGTGAGTAAGAGGGATGGACTGAAGGAGGGGGACTGGCCGTGCCCAGCAGAACATTCGGACAAAGGTGAGGAGTGACCATTGGAGAAGGTGCAGGTTGGCCAATTTTGTCTAGTTCACATCGAGCACTTATTGACACAGTCCCATTGCCCAGATCTAAGGATAGTTTCTCACAGTTTACTTATAGAGCTACAAAAGCCAATTGCAAGAAGGCCATTCTGGCCAACGTCATTCAGCCGCCCTTAATGTTCCCAATTGTTTGAATTGTAAGCATTTAGTTTCCTGAACGCTGGAAGTTCACACAAGTGTTAATAGCTGTAGTTTGCAGATTTCATAGTATCAGTTCTAACCTCCTGTTTACCCTGTCTGAGAGACACCATAGATCAGATGCTTAACTTTCCCTTCTTTTGTCAGGAGCAGTAGGCAGAAGAAGACCATGAAACTCTCCCGGGCGCTCTCGGACCTGGTTAAGTACACAAAGTCTGTCGGCATATACGATATCGACTCTGAAGGTGGGTGGTACAAAATGCACTGATTTATTATTTCATCTGACCCATGAAAAAAAAACCTGACGGAGTCAGTGATGGGCATAGGGTGTGAGACTAGGGCAGTTAGATATTACAAGGCGTAATTTCAGACAGTCCAACCTGGGTGATACAGAGGGAACCATCTATAGTCCTGCCCACAGAGATGGTCCACAGACCTCACACCATCAGCACTCCAGGCTCAGACTTGCCTTTGAAGGGATTGTTGGCCAAAAGGAATTCAGTCTGAGGCCAAGCATTACGGAGCCATTGTATAATCAGATGCTATGGATTGGGAAGCGGTTGGGGGACTGGAGAGTGGAGAATGGGGGATGGTTGGGAGATTGGAAATTGAGAAGTGGTGTTAGTCAAGAGAATGGAGACTGTGGATGGTTGAGAGCAGAGATTAGGGAGTTGGGGGATGTTGGAAGTTTGGAGACTGGTGAGTGGGAGGATGAGAGATTAGATGTTGGTGAGCAGGAACCTGATGGCAACTCAACCACTGAGCTATGGGCGAGTACCTGGGTACCCCTGGTCCACAGCAAAGAGATTTCAGTCCAAAAACATCAGGCAATTTCTCAAGGGAGAGAAGTGTGCAGGGTGTGGAAAACAGAGTGGAAGAAAGCATAGGAGTAGGACCCAAAGGTGGGCCTGGCATGGAGAAGTTCTCGGCTGAAATGGCCTCCTTCTTTGCTGTTTGATTCTGTGACAAACCCGAAGCTATTGATAGAACATTCTCCTCCCATTGTTAGAAAGGCAGAGTATCCGGTCGAGTGATGGTCACTATTTCTGATTCATCAGTCTGGCAAGAGGTCTGGGCAGGTGAGGGGGCCTGGGGTACTGTGAGGATCGGGTCCTTGCTGCTTTAAGTGTGGGAGTGGCTGTGTTCCTCTCACTTGTCCTTTGGTAACTGCTCTTGTGCTTGGTCTCTCCAACAGTCGTGTGCAGTTGGCAGGTCTCTTCGTTCAGCGAAGCAAAAACCCACCAGCTCCTGCAACAGAAGCCCCAGCAGTTCCTCCGGGTGAACCAGCGGCAGCTCTCCCGCATATACCCTTCCTCCTACAGGGTGGACTCCAGTAACTTCAACCCACAGCCCTTCTGGAATGCAGGCTGCCAGCTAGGTACATAAACCACACAGCACCCCTGCACTTAACGCTTTGCCCCCACATCTGGTCCCAATGGCCAGCTCCTGTCCAAGTTCCAGTAGGAGTTTCCCATTCAGTCCGTGCACAATGACTCTCCCTTCACTTCTTGTCTGAAGCTCGCTTGTGTGCTGCATATTGGGCACCATATCCACATCAGGCAGGATAAGAATTCAGATTTAGATCAGATGTGTCCTCACTGATTGGCAGAGCAGATGTATGAAGGTCGGCAAGACCAAGACATCATTCAAGCATAAGCTGCTGAGCAAAGCCAAGTTTCCAACAAGAGAACATGTAAGCTACCCTTGATATTCATTGGCATTGCCATTTTAAAACCCCCAACATCAACAACCTCACTATTCAACAAGAAATTCAGCAAGACCAGCCACATGATTTCATGAGTAGGCTAGAGACTGGGTATCCAGCAGCGAGTGACCCACCTCCAGGCATCCAAAGCCTTTCAACTACCTACTACACACAAATGAGTGACTGATGGAATACTGTCCATGTCCTAGGATGAGTCCAGCTCCAAAAATCCATCCGGGATGCAGAAGCCTGTGTGACTGGCGCTACATCTACCACCTTAAGCATCCATTCCCCCTACTGCTCCATAGGCAAACTGCACTGCGGTTATTTGCCTTGATAATTTTGTCAGCGACACCTAAACCCAAAAAGGTCACATGCTTCAGGACACCTGCTCTCTGTTGTCACCAAGTCGAAATCCCAGAACCTTCTACCAACACCATTGTGGAAGTACCTTCACCAGAAAAACTGCCCGCGTTCAAATAGGCGCTCCCCACTACTTTCACAAGGTCAGTTAGGTGTTGGCAATAAATCTGCCATCAACGCCCAGATCCAAAAACACTAATAAATTATAAATTAACCATTCCAACATGTAAATCCATGGCCTCCTCCACTGCCGTGATGAGATCACTCTCAGGTTGGAGGAGCAACACCTCATGTTCCACCTGGGTAGCCTCCAACCTTTCTCTAACTTCCAGTAATTACTCTCCCCCTCTCCCTTTTTCCATTCCCTCTTATCCCTTCTCCTATTCTCACCTGCCTATCACCTCCCTCTGGTGCCCCTCCTCCTTCCTGTTCTCCCATGGTCCACTCTCCTTTCCTACCTATTCCTTTCTTCAGCCCTTTACCTTCTCCACCTATCACTTCCCAACTTCTCACATCATGCCCCCTCCCCTCACCTCTCCGTTCCCCTCATCCACCTTCTTATTCTGGCTTCTTTCCCCTTCCTTTCCAGTCCTGTTGAAGGGTCTCAGCTCAAAATGCCAACTGTTTATTCCTGTCCATAGATGCTGCCTGACCTACTGAGATCCTCCAATGTTTTGTGTGTGTTTCCCTGCATTTCCAGCATCTGTAGAATCTCTTGTGTTTAAAAATGATCTGCTCCTGTTCCTGAGAAGAAGTTCTGCTAAGTGTGGGAGATTGGTCTTCAGAGGAAAGTGATACAACTGCATTAGATGGTCCCTATGTCAAATCCTAGGAACTAATTAATCAGTAATATTAATTAGAGACAGAAGCAACTCACCAGAAGTGAAGAGACGTCATGGTGACTCCAGTCCAGGTGACCGCACAGCCTGTACACTGGCTGACGATGCTTAATGTGTAGAAATCTCAGCTCAGCCATTTAATGGGTGGGGAGGGTGGTGGGGTCTGAGAGTAGAAGTAGTGAGATCTGTGGCAGGTTGAAGGTTCAGAAGGCAGTTAATGCCCATAAAACAGTAATGATCTTCTCTCCATCTTGCTCCAGTTGCATTGAATTACCAGTCTGAAGGAAGAGTGCTGCAGCTTAACAGAGCCAAGTTTAACTCTAATGGGAACTGTGGCTATGTCCTCAAACCCAAGTGTATGACTGAAGGTAAGGAAGAATAACTTTAGTACCTGGGGTTGTTACTCAGCTCTGATTTTTTACCTCTGATGTCTGGATGTGGATCTTGCCCAGTCCCGGTAACTGCCTGCCAGAGGGAATGGCCTTCACGAATTGGTGAGAGACATACCCTTTCAACCCTGGTGGCATAAAGATCTTTTCTCCATCTGAGCATCTGGGAGGGACTGTGTGATGGGCTCTGCATCATCCTGGCCAGCAACAAATTTGTAGCACCAAACTGCTGTTATTTTATACACAATCAGTAACTCACAATAGCTCCTTAATTAAATTTCAAGTCAAGTGGTTTATTATCATTTAACTACATACATATATATAAAATAATGTATATAACCATATAATGTATATAGAAATGAGACAAATGTTTCTCCAAACCAGGGGTTGGAGCACGGTAGTACACTTAACACACACAACACACAATAACTTATGAAGGTAAGGATAAAATCTACAGATGAATCACACATAAATAACAAACTAAAGTCCATTAGTATTAAGTATTGTAAGGTACAGAACAGATTAACCAGTGACACTTCAAATATGATGCGGCAGGGAGTTCAGAAGCCTGATGGCCTGAGGGAAGAAACTGTTTCTCATCCTGACCGTTCTTGTCTTTATGCATCGGAGCCTCCTGCCTGATGGTAGAAAGTCAAAGAGGATGCTGGATGGATGGGTGCGATCCTTAATAATATTGAGGAGCCGGCATATGCAACGCTCCTGATAAATGTCCCTGAGGGATGGTAGGGAGACCCCTGTGATCCTCTCAGCTGTTCCTACATATGTTTGATCCTCAGGGTGTCTGCCGGGTAGCACGACTTAGCTGAGCAGGGTTGAGTACTGCTTGGTCCGTACAGCATGGCCCGAACAGTTAATATGCATGAGCCTCCTCCCACCCAATCCATCTTGCTCTGGCAGCATAACCTTCAAATCTTCCTTTCTCTTTGTGAGCCTGTTAGATTCACTTTGCCATGGATTATCACAATCCCATCCTCTATCTAAAGGAGTCTCCTGAATTTCTTTATTATTTACTTCTGTCTGATATTTAAGTTTGCTGGTTCTGGCTTGTAGGTCTGAAATAGCCTTATAACAATCAGACAGCAAAACCATAACAGATGGAAAATGTTAAGCCTGTGGCTGATTACTTGGATTTGATGGAACAGACAGAGATGTTCTGCATAATTCTCAACTCAGTTTAAACTTGTCACATCAGCTGCCTCATCGTTTGTACAAACACCCTCAGGATTGAAGTCTTATGAGGAAAGATCAGAGGAGCTAGGAATTTTCTCTCTGGAGCGTAGGAGAGTGAGAGGTGACAGTAGAGGCGTGTAAAATGATAAGGGGCATAGGTAGAGCGGACAGCTCACACAAAATGCTGGAGGAACTCAGCAGGTCAGGCAGCACCAATGGAGGGGAGTAAGCAGTCAACGTTTTGGGCTAAGACCCTTCAGTGGGACTGGAAAGGAAAGAGGAGGGGGAGGAGTACAAACTGGGAGATGATAGATTAAACCAAATGAGGAGGAAAGTGAGTTCTAGGTGAAACCAGATGAGGGGGAAGGTGACTTCCAGGGCAGATATGCCTAATACAAGAGGGCACATTTTTATGGTGATTGGAGTAAAGTGTAGGGGGGAATGTCCAAGGTAGGGTTTTTACACAGAGAGTAGTGGGTGCATGGAGTGCAGACACATTAGGAACATTTAAGATAGGCACATGGATGAAAGGAAAATGAAGAGCCATCTGGAAGTGAGGCATTAGAATGATTTTGGGGTAAGTTAAAATGGCACAACATCATAGGCTGTAGGGCTTGTATTGTTCAATGTTCTCAGTCATCCTTCAGTGAACCATTCCCTTTCCTTGATGGCATCACTGTTTGGTGCTTGCTGTGAAGGTGTTGATGCTAGTGTGTGGGACATTGGTGGTTTGCATTCAGGGTCAATGATGCAAGAGGCTGGATGCAAACTTGGGAGTTTGTTGCCTGCTGCATCATTGCTGGTTACCCTGTGCCCATCTTTCTGCTGTCAGAGCCCAAGTGATTCGACCAAGAGGAAACAAAGGGCAGAACAGTCAGCTATACTATTAAGCAAATCACTGCCAATGTCAAAGTGCCTTCCACTGTGTCCTCCCCACTGAACTCTTCATCAAACTGTCCCTCCACTGGTTGTTCACCAAATTGTCCCTTCACTAAGGTGTCCCTCCACTGTGTCATTCACTGCAGTGTCCCTCCACTGTGAGATTCACTGCAGTGTCCCTGCACTGGTCCTTCACTAAATTGTCCTTCCACTTTGTCATTCACTAAATTGTCCCTCCTCTTGTCCTTCACTAAAGTGTCCTTCCACTGTGACGTTCATTGCAGTGTCCCAACACTGTGACCTACAACAGTGTTTCCTACAATTTTCTGTTTCACCAATATATTCCCACACTCAGTGTCCACTTTCCCAGACATGGTTCTTGATTCTGTACCTTTTACAGTATCTTCTCTTAAAAATGTCTGTGTCTGATGAATTTTCAGTTAAATCCTGAATAATGTTCTTCATCTGTTAAATGAGCCTGTCATCTTGCCCTCTGTCCTCAGTACGACCCACTATCATTCTCATCCTGCCACAGACCTTTCATTGATATTCTGTGCGCGTTACTTTATGCCTTTTTCAATGTGCCCTCTAAATGATGCTTCTTGCGATCTAACTTGTACCGAGTTCTGTTCAGCCATCACCCAATCCTACTAAGTCTGTTAGAACCCACTCTCCCCTCTGACAATGTCTTGTTTTTCATCCTTGAACATGATTTCTTTTCATGCTCCCTTTTCATTGCCACTGTCAGAGAGGAGATGCAAGAGTCTGACGACACACACTTAATGCTTTATGAACAGTTTCTTCTCCTCCACTTGTTATTTTACACACACACACACACACACACACACACACATATATATATATATATTTCTTACAGTAATTTACAATATTTCCTGAATTGCTCTATATTGTTGCTAGAAAACAAGAAGTTTCACAACCTATGTCATCGATAAACAAAACTGATTCTGATTCTGATTACCTGACCCTCCTCTACCTGTCCTCCGTCAACCTCGCAACCCTCTGAGACCTCTGCTTCCTCCAATTTGCTCTCTTGGATGATCTCACTTTCCACTCCTCTGCCAGGCCACGGTTTCCCACCCCTGTACTCCCCTCACTCCTCCTCCAAGTTACTCCCTAAGACCCTTTGCAGAACTCTGAGAGCAGGCGCCAGCCACCACTCATTACGTGGTCCTTTGTAAGTGTGCGACTGTTTAGGACTTGCGTGAATTACCTGAGAATGTTTTGTTACATTTATTGAGTTGTTTCGGGAGCTGGGAGAAGGCGGCTTTTAACGAGGGGGACTTGTCACATACTAAAGGATAACTTTCCTCCAGGTACCTTGAACACAACAGCAGACGACTTGCTGTCTGAACAGACAAAGAAACAACTGGTCCTGAGGATTATCAGTGGCCAACAGCTTCCAAAACCCAAAGATTCAATGTTGGGCGACAGGGGAGAGGTCAGTGAACACTTGGTGGTAAGACTTACAGAGATTGTTCAGCCCACGCAGTCCATGCTATCCATAAGATGTCATTCTATTCTAACCTCAAGCAAGTTGGCACTGGTGTGAGCCTGCTCATTGCAAACTTCTCTCTGCAGATCTACTCTGCCTTCTGTTATAATGGTTCTACCTCATTGCACTGTCGTAATGAAATGATCAGTATGGATGGCATGCAAAACAAAGTTTTCAGCGAACCTGGGAATGTGTGATAGTAATAAACCAAATTTACCGGCTTACAATTCATCAGTTCATAGAGTTAGAGAAAAGCACAGCTCAGAAACAGGCCCTTCATTCCACACAAAATCATTTAAACTGTCTACTCCAATCAACCTGCACTGGGACTGTAGCCCTCCATACCCCTATCATCCATGTACCTATCCAAACTTCTCTTCAGCATTGAAATCGAGCTCATGTGCACCGCTTGCAATAGCAGCTCATTCCACACTCTCACGACCCTCTGAGTGAAAAAGTTTCAAACCCCCCCATGTTCCCCTTAAACTTTTCACCTTTCACCCTTAACCCATGACCTCTAGATGTAGTTCCCACATATCCTCGGTGTTCTACACTCCAAGGAATGCAGTCCACAGTTACCTATGCTTCGGCATTTGAAGTGTTCACCTAAACACTTCTGAAGTGTTCTGAGAATATCTGCCTCAACCTCCCCCTCAGTCTGTGTGTTCTGAATACCAACCATCCTCAAACCAAAATAGATTCCTCCTCTGATCCCCGCTAAACCTTGTACTCCTTACTTTATCCTTAGCTCTAGACATCATTACCACGGGGGAAAATTTTCTCCATCCAGGCTCTCATGTAAAGGCCTTTCAATAAAAATCCCTTCTGAGTCCGTTCCAGTGACTGAGGTTTAATCAGCTTTGTCGACAGGGTTTTTATTGTCCCAGTGCCTCTGGAAATGAAGGGTCAGTGTTCAGGACACAGCCTGAACCAGGAAAATATCATCGGTGAACAGGAATGATTTGGACGCTCTCCTTGATATCATTTTTATTGATAGTTCTTGTCACAGGTACGTTGAAAGATACAGTGAAATATGTCATCTGCATCAAATCAAATCGGAGAGGACTGTGCTAGGCAGCGCACAAGTATCACTATGCTTACGGCAATAATATAGCATTTCTACAACTCACTAACCACAACGATGCAGCTTTGGATTATGGGAGGAATTGAGAGCACCTGGAGGAAACCCACGTAGTCATGGAGAGAACGTACAAATTCCATACAGGCTGTGGGGGGGACCGTACCCCGACTTTACATGGGTGCCGCTGTGAAGCGATTGCACAAACCACTGTGCTATTGTACCAGTCTGGCATTAGGAGAACAGGTAGTTTGACCGAGGGTCATGGATCATCTACTTGAAAGGACGAGGGTCTGTTCGCTTTTCAATTGGTCACCAGAAGAGTAGGTGGGAAGTGTCCGTGGAGATCAGATGTTGAGGTCACATGGGAAAACCACCAAGAGTTGTCCAACTGTCCCAACCTGGCACCCTAAGCTCAGTGCGCTAATAAACCTCCGGGCTTGTGAGTCTAGAACTTTCTCCTTACAATAAGATTAATGATCAAAGATAATGGAAAAGCAAGATTGATGCAGTTTTATTATGCTGGAGTCTGAACCAAGTTAAGATCCAGATCGAAATAATTGTAATTTGACAACAGAATGGGCTTCAGGAGCTAGAATGGGGGACACAGCAGTGCCTCTGCCTCATAGCCCTGGGGAGCTGAGTTCAGAACTGATCCACAGTGCTGTTGGAGTGGAGTTTGCATGCTCTCCCTGTGACCACATAGGTTTTCCCTCAGGCTCCAATTTCCTCCTCATCCCTGAGACACATGTATTGGTAGATGGTTGCTGTATTAACCCCAGTGTGTTGGCGAGCTGGGGGAGGAGAGACATTGATGGGAATAGGGACTAGGGTAAGATCTGTGTAAACGCAGGTGCTTGAATGGTTGGCACAGACTCAGATGGGCCGAAGGGCCTGTATCCAAGCCTCACGACGCTGGTTGAAAGGCTTGCTCAGCTCCCATGTATTTGCTTCCTTCTAAGATGGATGACGATGGCGGGGGAAATTTCCTCTCAGTATTCGATGGATTAAGAGTGACAGGACCTCCTTGAAACAGGTCCCTTTGCACAAGCCACCCAGCAACAGAAGGATGGACATTGCCAAAGTCAGATTGTGGTTTAGGTTGGTGGGATGTTTAGATAGTTCCTTGGTTATAGCATTTCCTCTCCTAACACTGTCCACTTTATTTATTTATTTAGAGACACAGCACGGTAACAGTCCATCTGGCCAAATGAGCCCACACTGCCCAATTATACCCACGTGACCAATTAATCTACTAACTTGTACACCTTTGGAATGTGGGAAGAAACTGGTACACCCGGAGAAGACCCATGGGGTTACGGAGAAAACATAGAAACTCCTTAAAGACTGTGGTAGAATTGAAACTGGGTCGCTAGCACTGTAATAGTTTTATGCTAATCAATAGATTACCATGGAGCCCTACACCTCTATAGCAAACCAGTGATTATGGCAATGGACTAACAATCCAAGGAAAACCCCAATGTGGGGCATTTGAAAATCTGAATTTGCCCTGTTCACTCCATGAATTGCCAGCCCATTGGATCTATAATGGCAGCCATTTCATGCCACAGCTGAGGGGTAAGCGTTTCTAAACCAATAACTGCAACCTTCACTGACACTTTTGCTCACTTTGTCCCATAGATAATTGACCCTTTTGTGGAGGTGGAGATAATCGGCTTGCCCGTTGACTGCTTCAAGGAGCAGACCAGAGTAGTGGATGACAATGGTAAGTAGAGTGGGGTGCTACACCAGTGTGGGGTGGGAAGGAGAGGTTTCTATGGGTGAACCGGGTGCCTGTGACTCACAATTCCTTTGGCTGGGTGAGATTTATAATGGGCTGTAAACTTTAAACGAGCACTTGAAGGGATTGGATGAGTGCTAGACAGTTGTCAGTACACATGTTGGGCCAAAAGGCCTTTTTCAGTGCTAGCAAACCCTATGACTTTAATCTCATTGGTAACTGAGACACCAGAGCAAGGAGGAAACCAAATTAAGTGCAGAAGTTTGTCTCTTCGGCTGTTTATGTGCAGACTGTGTGCAGGGTCTATCCATATTCTTCACAGATGAATGATACCATGAAATCACATGAACAGGACTTGAAATTTCTGTTCTTATCACTTCTGCCTTTTTTTTTTGTTTTTGAATCCATTTCTAAGTTTTCAGCTATTCGTCCTGATGGTGTCTGCTCAGAGCCAAGGTCCAAGCCATTGACAGAATTGCTGCTGCCACTTTGATTCATCCACCCACTAGGTGGCACCCAACACCAGAACAACAGTCAGCTCGGTCAATAGCGTCTGCTGACCTCTCAAAGGATCCGTGGAAGAGGCACAAGGATTTAGCATGAGAATATCCACCAACTATTAAGGAACCCCTCCTGAAACAAAACTGTAGAAAATAAGTTTCCTTTTATGTGACATCTTGACAATTTCAAGATGTCCCACCAGGTTTTAAGTCAGTGAAATTCTTTCAAAGTGGCAGTGTATGAAAACAGGAGGTACCCAAAAACAGACACCCTTGAGTGTCTGTTCATGGTCTACACCCCATGGCTCTGAAAGAAGAAGCTGAAGAGATTGTGCAGTCATTAATAATGGTCTTTCAAGAATCACTAGATTCTGGAATGGTTTCAGAGAACTGGAAGATTGCAAATGTCACTCCACTCATTAAGAAGGGAGGGAGGCAGAAGAAAGGAAATTATAGGCCAGTTAGCCTGACTTCAGTGGTCGGAAAGATGTTAGAGTCTATTATTAAGGATGAGGTTTCAGGGTACTTGGAGGCAAATGATGAAGTAGGCCAACGTCAGCATGGTTTCCTTAAGGGGAAATCCTGCCTGACAAATCTGTTGGAATTCTTTGAGGAAACAACAGGCAGGTGAGACAAAGGGTGAGTCAGTGGGTGTTGTTTACTTGAATTTTCAGAAGGCCTTTGACAAGATGCCGCAAAGATACTGCTTAACAAGATAAGAGACCATTGTAATACAAGATACTAGCATGGATAGAAGATTTGCTGATTGGCAGGAGGCAGAGTCAGAATGAAAGGTGCCTATTCTGTTTGGCTGCTGGTGACAAGTAGTGTTCCACAGGAGTCTGTATTGAGACTGCTTTTTGTGTTATACGTCAACGATTTGGATGGTGGAATTGATGGCTTTGTGGCCAGGTTTGCAGATAGTACAAAGACAGGTGGAGGGGCAGGTACTGTCGAGGAAGAAGGGAGTCTCCAGATGGACTTGGGCAGATGGGAAGACTGGGCAAAAAGTAGCAGATAAAATATAGCATAGGGAAGTGTATGGCCATGCTCCTTGGTAGAAGGTAAAAAGGCATAGACTATTTTCAGAACAGGGAGAAAATTCAGAAATCAGAAGTGCAAAGGGACTTGAGGGTCCTAGAGCAGGATTCCCTAAAAGTTAACTTGCACATTGAGTTGGTGGTAAGGGAGGTAAATGCAATGTTAGCTTCATTGCAAGAGAGCTAGAACACAAGAGCAAGGATGTGATGCTGAGGATTTATGAGGCCTTGCTTAGACCACACAGAGTATTTTGAGCAGTTTTCGGCCCCTCATCTAAGAAAAGATGTGTTGGAATTTCTAGAGGGTCCAGAGGAGGTTCATAAGAATTATTCTGGGATATAAAGGGTTAATGTATGAGGACCATTTCATGGCTCTCACTGGAGTTTAGAAGAATGAGGGGGAAATCTCATTGAAACTTATCGAATATTTAAAGGTCTAGATAGAGTGGATGTAGAGAAGATGTTTCCTATAGTTGGTGAATCTAGGACCAGAGAGCAGAGCCTCAAAATAGAGAGGTGCCCATTTAGAACAGAAATGAGAAGGAATTTCTTTTACCAGAGGGTGGTGAAGCTGTGGAATTGACTGTCTCTACCAATGCTTCTCATGACCTAGCTTCACAATCCCTGGGGAAGAGAATTCCAGAGATTCGTCACCCGCTGTGAAATGAAATCTCCACATAGCTTTGTTTTAAATGCGTGGTTCTTACCTTGAGATGATATTTCCTCATTCAAGACCCCCCCCCCACCTGTGAAAACATCTCAACATATACCCTGTGATGTCTCTTAAGATTACAATAAAATCACTCGTCATTCTTTGGAACTTTAAGAATACAGACGTTCTTGATAGGATGTTCCTCCATCCCAGGAATTAACCTGGAAAATTTCCTTTGGACTGCCTCCAATGCTACTCTATCCTTTTCTAGGTAAGAGGACCAAAACTGTACATATTATTCCAGTGTGCCATCACCGATCCCCAACAAACCAACCCTCACCCATACCATAGAACCAGAGAACACTACAGCACAATACAGGCCCTTCAGCCCTCCATGTTGTGCCGAGCCATATAATCCTTAAAAAAAATTACTAAACCTACACTACCCCATAACCCTCCATTTTTCTTTCATCCATGTGCCATGTAATTTCCCTATTTCTTTGCAATGAAGGACAAAATGCTATCTGTCTTCTCAGCCATACAGCACAACACTTGGAGTACTGTGCTCAGTTCTGGTCACCGCACTACAGGAAGGATGTGGGTACTATAGAGAGGGCACAGAGGAGATTTACAAAAATGTTGCCTGGATTGGAAGGTGTACCTTATGAGAATAGGTCGAGTGAACTTGGCCTTTTCTCCTCAGAGCAATGCAGGGTGAGAGTCAACATGATAGAGGTGTAGAAGATGATGAGAGACATAGATCGTGTGGATAGTCAGAGGCATTTTACCAGGGGTGAAATAGCGAACATGAGGGGGCATAGTTTTAAAGTACTCTGAAGTAGGTACAGGGGGAATGTCAGGTATAAGTTTTTCACAAAGAGAGGGGGTGTGGAATGCACTGCTGGCGACGGTGGTGGAGGCAGATACAATAGGGTCTTTTAAGTCCCTTTAGATAGGTACATGGAACTTAAAAAAATTGAGGCTATGCAGTAGGGAAATTCTAGGCAGTTTCTAGAGGTTACATAGTCGGCACAATATTGTGGGCCGAAGGGCCTGTAATGTGCTGTAGGTTTTGATGTTCTATGTTAAACTACTTGCTGCATTTACCTGATAACTTTTTATGATTATCTCAAAGAACCTTTAATCTCTCAGTGATGAACTAACCTGTAATATTTCTCCATTTAGATAATAATCATCTTCTGCTTTCTTTTACCAAAATGCATGACCTCACATTAAACTCCATTTGCCAGCTTCTCACCCATTCAGTCAACCTACCTGCACCCTATTACAGAGTAACAATATTTTTTCATCACAACTTACCTTTTCTCACGTCAGCATAAATTATCCGCTCACGTCTCCAGGCAGGGACTTGACTCCGTAATTTATGGGCTGTGACCTGCAGCTGAGCCTTAAGGAACTGTGTGGTTGTTGGTAATCCAGACTCTTGTAGAAGGCCTGACCATGCCCTAACAGGGTGACATCATGTGTTGCAGGATTTAACCCAATGTGGGAGGAGACACTGGTGTTCACGCTACACATGCCCGAACTTGCACTAGTACGCTTCCTGGTCTGGGACCACGATCCTATTGGTCGCGATTTTATTGGTCAAAGAACTTTGGCCTTCACCAGCATGATGCCTGGTAAGTCAGAGAATATCACCGTATCTCGGGAGAAGCGCTCAATAACTGGATGCTAAACACACAAAGTGCTGGAGGAACCCAGCAGGCCAGGCAGCATCTCTGGAAAAGAGCATAGTCGACATTTTGGGCCGAGACCCTTCAGCAGGACTCGGGCTGAAACATCGACCGTACTCTTTTGTGTGAGTGTGTGTTGCTTGGATTTCCAGCATCTGCAGCTTTTCTCTTGTTCGTAACTGGGTGTCTGTACGGGTTTGTTTGGCCAGACCAGTTGTGCCTGGAAATGCCGCTAAATGTAACGCTCTCAGTGGTCAGGCTCCTGTAGGCGCAGGAGCACTAAGTGTGTGAAAGGTTCCGGGGAGAAGGCAGGAGAATGGGGTTGACAGGGATAATAAATCAGCCATGATAGAATGGTGGAGCAGCCTTAATGGGCCATATGGCCTAATTCTTTACCTGCAAAGGGCTGTATTGCTAGCTTCCACTTCCTTCTCTCTCCACAGGTTATCGGCACGTGTACCTGGAGGGGATGGAGGAAGCCTCCATCTTTGTTCATGTCGCCATCAATGACATCAGTGGTAAGGTGAGTGCCTCTTACGACAGCTTTCACATCTTTCCTCTCTGCAAGCAGTGAAAGGAGATTGGGTGAAGTTCTCAGTTCACGCGTCTTTGTGAAGAAGCTGGGACTGATTTGGTTCTCCAGTTTTCTAAGTAATCTATTAGTGTTGCCACAATACTTTGGTGTTGGTGACACTGTTTGATTGTAGAGGTGAAGCAGATGCAGGCCTGGCTGATTATAGGCTGGAAGCCCCAGTGGGAAGCCCAGCTGTATTAAAACCTAGTGAAGTAATGGTGGCACAAGATGACCCAGCCTGTGGAAATCCAAGGTGCCCCACACTTGTCACAGCAACTTTGCAACTCACTTTGCCCTTTGGTTTCCTTAGATGGTGCAACTCTTCATCCCGTCCTAAATAAGTGTCGGTCCCCAAGGCAAAGAGTGGATGAATCCCAACTCATACAACAGTGAGAGAGTGGAATAAGGGAGGGGTTGGTCAGTGGAGATAACCTGCTCCAGTAGTGATCCATCGGGTGGGAGAAAGGAGCGTAATGGCACTTTTGACTGTTAACCTGTTCAATGCAGATTGGAAATTACATTCCCATTGTGTTCACCGGTTCTGCCTGAGCTGCATTTGGGTATTGTTGGTTAGTCCTCTCACAATGCTCATTTTTTAAATATAATTTTTGTGTTCAGTTGGTTGCTATTTACCCTTTGAGAATTAAATCAATTGCAGTCGAGCCTGAATGAGCTACAGTTAGTTGTGTGTCACTCAATTAATGCCCTGGACATTTCGTATTTGTTCTAGAAAATTTTTGGATAGAATACCTCCTCTGCATTCCAGAAGATCCTGGGCTTTGCCCGCCTGTGTTCTAGATGACTATCATTCCCCAACCCATGCAGCAGGGTTCTAGATCTTTAGAAGGTCTTCACTGTGTTCCTCAAGAACTTGGGCCCATTGCCCCACTACATTCCCAAAGAGTTTATGTCAGGTAGCCTGGCCTTATTGTTTTAGAAGCAGATTTTTTTTTGGCCTTGTATGTTCTGGAGCAATTCCGGCTGTCCAGGTGCTCACACACCCAACAAAAGTTGTCATGACACAATTAAAATTATGAATCAGCTTTGAAGGGAAGATTATTCATAATTGCAAAATCTCTCAGCAACTTTTCATGATATTTCCGGAAGTGCTTTATGAGTCTGAAACTGAGGTACTCGTCCAGGCCATGTGGGATCCAGTGCAGTGAGCTGCTCTTTTCCCACTGATACCAATGACGAATGCTGCTCCTTATCCTTTAATCTTCAGCTAAGTCAGATTTGGGAAAGCTGGAATAATACCAACTATTCAAATCATCAGAGGTATTGAACAGTGCCAAATAAATATGGCAATGCATTTCTCTGCTTAAAATCCCATGCCTTTCAATAAAATTCAGGAATCAGAGTGCTGGATCTATTTTAATTAAGAGACATCTGCACTAGAGAAGGCACGAAATAAGGTGATGATTAAAATCAATCTCATTCAGTCGGTTCTGTCAAAGGAAAAGGCTTATACAGCCAAGACACCTGGCAGCTCCACAAGTGACAGAAGGGCTGGATCTAATCAGTTGTAGGTAATATTTCTGAGACAAATAGAAATTGTTTTTCTTTGATAGTGTGCTCTAAGATTAGAACACAGCTTTAATCTTCTCCTCCGTGGCGATGTGTCTGTACGTCCTTTTGCTTTTGTTCCATTGATGAATGCACAAGGCTGATCTGTTGGAGCCTGAGCTGAATTGAAAATCTGTGTAATTTTAGAACAGGGAAAGATGTTAACACACATCAGTTCGGACGAGCAGTGTATTAACAGCCTTTTCCATAAGTGAAACTGACGTCCTAATTTTGTTCTTCTTCACACATTGTTCAGATTTTTAACATTTGAAGACAAGAAAATTATTATTTTTCGTTCAAAATCTGTTGAACACATTCAGACTCATTCATTTTAGTTTCACCCATTTGTTTTTTATTCTGTTCGTTGAGAGGATGGGTAGCTCACTGGAAAGCCCCAGTTTTTAATTGTCCCTTGCCTTGAGGATTTAGCTGGTGGTGGGCAGCCTTGTAGAAGCAGAACTGGGATTCCCGCAATAACCCCCGAAGGAGAGTCCAGGACTCTGATCTAGTGATAATGAAGGATGTGCTTCCAGGTCAGGACATGTACTCTTGGAGAGGAACCTGCAGATGATGGTCTTCACTTACCTGTTTTATTTTATCCTCATCGACAGTGAAATGGGTGGTAGCTTGTATAGCAAGGCACATTTGCACACCTTGGTGGAGTGGATGTTTAATCTGAGTGATGGGATGCAGATAAAGTGGTGGTTTTGTTCCAGATAGTGTCGTGGTATTTGACTTCTGCCACGCCACTTCTCCAGTCAAGCGGAGGGTAATTTCCATGCTTGCTTGATTATTGGAGCTCTTTCATAGTAACTCATACAAAATGCTGGAGGAACTCAGCAGGTCAGGCACCACCTTTGGAGAGGAATAAGTGGCTGATGTTCTGGGCTGAGACCCTTTGTCAGTCCAGAGGAAGGGCCTCGACCTGAAACGTTGACTCTCCGTAGTTTCTCCAGCATTTTGTGTGTGTTACTCTAGACTTCCAGCATCTGCAGAATCTCTTGTGTTTGTGGAGCTCTTTCATATTCCCTAACAACACAGAAAGAAGCCACTTCAGTCTATCCTTTGGTATTTGTGGATACTGGTCCACAAGATAATTCCAGTGCGTCCAGTGTTTTTCTTTGTGACCGATTCCTCTATTAACTCCTCCCAGATTCTATCGGTTGCCTACACATAAATGGGGTATCCACCATGGGCATGTTTTGGAATGTATGAAGAACCCAGTGCACCCAGGGGAAGCACATGAAAAACATACAAACTCTACACAGACAACACCAAAAGCCAGTTTTGCTGTGGGCTTCTGTTCTCCACAAGAAATAAGAAGACTAAGGGGAGATTTTGACATCTGTACAGGGGAGACATGGAGTCAGATACTATCAGTCATTGCAATAGTATTGGCACATCTAAACCCATATGGAATTCAGGGAGAGTAGCAGACGAAAGAGACAGCAGATGCTGGAATCTGAAACTAAAATAGAACACTCGAAGAACTCAAAGATTCAAGCAGCATCTGTGGAGGCAAAATATATGAGACAATGTTTCATGTTGAGACCCTGCATTAGGACTGAGAGGAGAGAGGAAGAATTACTAGTCTACAGCAGTATGAGTGAAGGATGGGACAGAGGCTGGTAGTGATAGGTGGAACCTGATACGGAGGAGATGGTGGGCAGGTGGAGGAAGAAATGGGAAAGGTCATCAAAGGGGAAAGACAACTGAGTGGATAGAAGGGTGTACATGTGGGAAGAGTTATCTGAAAATGAAAAATTCAGTGTTCATACCAGTGGGTTGTGAGCTACCCAAACACAATATGAGATGTTGTTCTTCCAGTTTGTGTCAGGTTTTTCTGTAGCAGTACAGAAGGCCGACAACAGGCAGTTCAGTGTGGGATCGGGAAGGAGAGTTAAAATGACATGCTCAAAATGGCCATAGTGGACAGCCACTTGTGCTCCGTAAAATGGTTGGCTCGTCTACACTTGGTTTCACCAGTATAGAGGAAGACAGATCACAAGCAGAAGATCACGTTGCAAAAGGTGCCCCACCTGGAAGGGCTTTGTTTAAGTCTCTGACTGAGGATGAGGAAGGAGATGAAGGGGAAGGTTACACCTCCTACAAGTGGTGAAAGTGCAGTGGAGCCACCGAGGAGCAGATCAGGGACCCCTGAGGAGCAGAAAGAGGAATATATGACTGGAAATTAAGTAACGTTGAAGTTTGCTGACAAATGGGAAGTGGTTTCAGGATCCTGAGTTTTATAAATGAAAGCAAAGAATACAAAAACAGGATAGTTTATGGAAGCTTTCTGAAACACTGGTGAAGCGTAACTCAAGTAATGAGGTATTTTGAAACCGTAGTAAAAATGTGAAGTCCTTAAAAGATGGTACAGAAATGTTGCCCCAGTTACATATAATCTGGGGAAATAAAGGCTGTTCTCAGAATAGAAAAGATTGAAAACTGGTTTGACTAAATTGTTCAAAATTAAGAAAGGTCTGAAGGAATATTAAAAACCTATCCTGGCAGAAGTATTTATCTAACTATGCAGATATAAGGTGGTTGATGAAAGAACCAGGTGTGACAAGAGAGTCATTCTCACACTGTGAGTGGTTGTGACCTGAAGTTCACTGTCTGATTCACCAAAAGGGATCAGGTACGGTTATTTATAGGGACATGGGAAATGGTTGGCTGGAATCCTGCAGAGGGACAGTGAGAGCCAATGGGCTGATCAACCTCCTTCTTGTTACTATAACTCCCCCACCACTTCAGGAGAATCTTTGCTCAGAATGTTTTGGCACTGTCACAGGGACTGATCAAGACTGGCATCTCTGAAGTAATGGGGCAGGGGTTAGAGAAGACAGTTAGGGGACAGATTTTATAGAACTTCAAGGCAAATAGCTCCTTGAGTGGTAAATTCTCTGCAATTCTATGCTAATGTCTATGTAATTCCACCCTGAGTTCAGCAATATATCAGCAGGGGATCCAGGCTGCTACTTCAGTAAAATACTCAAAATATATGCGAGCATTTTTAAAGTAAAGTTGCATGAAGAAAATCTCTGCCAAAGGTGCTTAGTGGAAAATCTGTCTGCATGTGAGGTACTTCCTAGATAACAGATGCAAATGATCCCAGGGATATCAATGCTATCAACCAATTGAAAAGGAAAGATCATCATGGAAAGATTTGGAAAGAAAGTAGTTAAATTCCCTCAGATCTTTGGGAGTAAACCTGCTACTAAAGGCACAGAGGTGGTAAATTAGAACTGTGGGTGAGGATGCGTGATATTGTGTACATGGAAATATATTTTAATGTGCACCAATTGTCTTTTTAATTTCTATATTAAAGTTCAAAAACCCATAATGAGGATTTCAAAGTTTTGTAGTAGAAAATGAGTTATTATTGAAATCTCTGAATAGGAGAGGGGAGGGCTACATGAATAAATTAGGAGGAAATGAAAGCAGAGAAGGTGAGGGGGAAATTGACAAGAAAAGATTGACAGAAAAGGTGAACAGAAGTCTGCAGCACAGGAGTTAGTAAAAACAGTACAAAATTGAATTTTGTAATTTAGAAAGCATTTGCAATAAGATAGATGAGTTAACAGCATAGACTGCAACCTATGAGTATGGTCTAAAAGCTATTACAGAGACAGGGTGATCTAGACTGGGTGCTCAACAGATTACAGTATATGTTGTCCAAAAGGAACAGTCTGAAAGAGAAAGGATGCAGTGTAGTATTATTAATCAAGGAAGAGTTCAGAACAGTGTGCAGTGTGATACTGAAGCAGTGGATGGTAATATAGGGTTATTTTGGATTGAAATCTTAAATATTAGGGCAAAGAAGACATAGATAGGACCCTAAAACATGTCCTTTCGTTAGGGTGGAGTACAAATGTGGAAATATCTAGGGCATATTTGAAGGGGACAAAATTCTCATGGGAGCTTTACAGGACATTAATCTTGTTAATCTTCGCATTGATTCAATGAATCAATCTGGCAAGGAAGAATTCATGGAGTGTGTCAGGGATTGCTTCTTAGAACAGTATGATATGGAATAACCCAGGAATAGGCTAGTTTAGATTTGGTCTTGAGTAACGAGGAAGGATTCATAAGAGCTCTTGTGGTTAAGAATCCCCAAGGAGGCAGAGACCACAATATGGTAGATTTCCAGAATACATACACAATGCTGGAAGAACTCAGCAGGTCAGGCAGCATCCATGAGAAAAGAGTAGCCAACATTTCGGGCTAGTATTCATCAGGAATGGGGGGGGGGGGGGAGAGAGGGCCGAAGCCTAGTATTAGAGATAGGGGACGGGGTAGGGCCTAGAGACACCAGGTGGAAAACCAATCAGAGGAAAGATAAAGGGGGGAGGGGGAGGGGATAAGCATGAAAGAACTGTAGAGATAAAGAAGCAGAAAGTTGAAAGGGGAGAGAGGCAGAGGGACCCGAGATAGGGGAAGGGGGAGGGGGAGGGAATTACCGGAAATTGGAGAATTCAATTTTCATACCACCAGGCTGGAGGCTCCCCAGACGGTAGATGAGGTGTTGCTCCTCCAACCTGAGTCTGGCCTCATCATGGCAGTAGAGGAGGCCATGTATGGACATATCTAGATCGGAATGAAAGGCAGATGCAGGTTGAGGGTGAGCATCGTAAGACCAAAACTATTGTCATGAACTCAATTAAAGACAATTATAATAAATATGAAGACAGACTCGGAGAACAAGCTAAAAACAAGAACAGGTCAATAGATGAACAGTGACAGATATTGAACCAGCTGGTCCATAACACTCAGCAAGATATAATCCCAATTATCAGGAAGGATTCCATGAAAAAGAGGCACAATCTGTAGTTAATAAACAAGGTCAGGGATAATGTTAAATTGTAAAGTTGAATATACAAAGAGTCAAGGGCTGGTGGTGACTAGAGAACTAGGAAGTTTGAAGATCCAGCAGCATAGGGCTAAAACAAGGATGTAATATAAAAACAATAAGAATTTCTATGGATATATAAAACAGGCTAACATAAGTGTGAGAACAAAGAGAACAACACTGATAAATCAATAACAGGAAACACAGAAATGAAAGATTACTCTTACTTCTGTCTTCACTGCGGAGAACTCTGCAAGTATCCCAGAGATAACAGATGGACTAATTTCAAATGACAGGAGGAATCTGAAAAAGCCTCAATCACAAGGGTAAACATGGACAAGTACTAAGACAAAATAGCCTAAACCCTGGGATTTTAAAGGAAGTGGCTGCAGAGATAGTTAGCCCATTGATTGGAATTTTTCAAAATTTACTAAATTCCAAATACCAGAAGTTGGAAAACAAGCTTTGTCTCTCCAGTGTTCAAAAGGGAGAGAAATGGAAGGTGGGAACTATTAGCCAGTTCAAAGTTCAAAGGTAAAATTTAATGTCAGAGAAATGTATAAAATATACATCCTGAAATGCTTTTTCTTCACAACCATCCATAAAAACAGAGGAGTGCCCCAAAGAATGAACAACAGTTAAATGTTAAAACCCCCACAGTCCCCCAGCTCCTCTCTCTCCCGCACGTAAGTGACAGCGAGCAACAACCCCACTCGCCCCACCGGCAAAAAGAAAAGCATCGGCACCCGCCACTGAGGACTCAAACATGAGCAAAGCAATAGCAAAGACACAGTTTCCCCAAAGACTTCCCGTTTCACCCGGTATTTGACATACCGCAGGCTCTCTCTCCCTAATAAGGGAGAAGGAGGTGTCTCCGTTTTCCCAGCGACCGGGGAGACATAATAAACAATTCACTGGTGTATGATGTTAAAAGTCCGTTATGTCACTTTTCTTGAGCTCTGTGCCCAAAGATCTCAAAGATCCTGGGTCTCCAGGCACACAACTGCAGATATCCTGACACCCCTGACGACACACAGGTCTCCTGCCATGACACTGACCCTTGATCCACCCGTCTCCAGAGCCCCGAGATCCTAGGCTGTCAAATCTGAGCCGGACTCTTAGGCTGAGCCTTTGGCGTGCCGAACAACGGCCAATTGTGAAACCCCGAAAACGGATCCCATTCCCACAAAGAACCAAAGTCAGCGTGTAATTCCAGGCCAGGGTCTTCAAAAGAACCCTGAAAGGGAAAAGTAAGGATATTAAAGATGGAGCTATTTCCAAAGATGCAAGCAAAGGAGTCACCATTTAGCGGCATTATTACTCCGCTCCACCAGTTAATGTTAATTTAACATCTGATGGCAGCAAAAGGCTAACATCTGTAATTAAAGAGGAAATAGCTTGGTTGAATTCTGGGATGTGAGAGGGTAAGTTGCTAGGAGAAAACCCATAGTTGAGGTGTATTCAAATTTCTGAAAGGCATTTGATAAAGGCCCAAATATCAGGCTGGAAGCAATGTGTTCGCATAGAATGAAAAACCAGATGTCACAGAGAAAACAGAATTGGAATAAATGGGTCTTTCTCAAGCTGGAGAAATGTTAACTAGTGAGGAAGCCCCAGGAATTAGTTGTTTGCTATTTACACTAATGACCTGGAGGAGGGAATGAAACATAAGATTTTCAGCTTTGCCTATGAGACAAAAATAAGTGGAAGGGAATCTTATGATGAAGATATTGTGATCCTACAATGAGATATACTGTAAATGGATGATTGGGTGAAATTTTGGCAAATGGGAGCATGAGGCCATGCCTTTCAGTAAGAGGAATCAGATTATAATAATATGATTATTATGTAAATGGAGTGAGACTAAAGTGAATATAATTCAGAAGGATCCAAATGTTCTAGTTCATGAATCACAAAACATAAGCACGCTGGTTCAACAAGAAGACAAGCTGCATTTTGGCCTTAATTTTAAAAGGACTAACGTTTAAGAATAGAGAAGTTTTAATACAGTTGTACAGGGTATTGGTGAGGACACACCTGGAATACTGTGTACGTTTTTGTTCCTCTTATCCAAAAAGGAATTAGTAGCATTAAACCAGTCCAAAGATTATTCACTAGGGGATTATTGGTTGTCCTGTCAAGAAAGATTGGACAGCTTGGGTCCGTATTTCTTGGATTTTAGCTGAATGGGGGATGATATTTTCCAGTATGTAGGATCCTAAAGAACTTGGCAGGGCAGATACTGAGATGGCTTCACTTAGGGGAGAGATTCAAACAAGGGACAAGGCTACAAAATTATTTAAATCTGGGGTGTAGAGAAATATCTTCTCTTGGTGGGAATTGAGTCTCTGGGATTCTTCAACCTTGAGGGCGGTGAACACTGGATCATTAGATATATTTAAGGTGGGGATGCTGTAGATAAATATTTGAATCGTCGAAGAATCAAGGGCTTTGGGCAGTTGGCACAGAGGAGGAGCTGAAGTCAGCATAAATCATCCATGATCATATTGAATGTTAGGGCAGGCTTGAGGGCCCTGGTGGCCTACTCCTACTCCTATTTCTTGTGAAAGGTTAAATGACTGGCAGTCAAGCTTCTCAGAAAATTTTTTTCTGTCAACCGTCTCATCCTTTTTCTACTTTCCAGTTAATTTTTTTCATTTTTGTTCTCCTTCCTTATTGTTGTCCTTGTGTATATTTCGAGCTTCTAGCGTTGTGTCTGATCTAACTATGTCCCTACTCGTGCACTTAATTAACTCTTAAGAGTCTGCTTGCTAGAGAGGAAGACTCCCATGTTTTTCATTGGAACTACGGGTAAATAAAAGTATACTGGTGAAGATTCCAGGTACCACAAGTGAAATTACATTTTTCCCCCAAAATACTGGTGCCACTCTTGCCTCTGACTCAGAATGGTTGTGATCACTTCAAAGACTTGAATGCATTATCTGAGCTGAGGTTGTCAATATAGTATAGAGGGTGTGTCACAGGTCAAATTTTCATTTCAGACTAGACCACCTACCTGTTCCGGTGATTTAGAAAGGTGCCAAAAGTGACAAATCTCCAGAAGACTCCAGGGAGCTCTAATATTTACAGTCCATCTCCCACCTTCCTGCAGTCGAAACCATTTGAAATGGATGGATATTATGTTTGCTTCATTGATATCTGTCTGTTCAAGCTCCATGCAAAGTGCCTGATAGGCATGACAGCAGTGATTGCACTATAAAATAACTCAATGCATGTAAAGTGTTTAAAGAGATTTCTGAGGGCTTGTGAAGAATTCATAAACAAATGCAAGTCATATTTTATCTATGCCTATCTGGTGCAACTGTTCTTGGTATAAACACAACCACAGATGCCACATTATCCCCCTTAGCACCGACACACAACTTTCCCAAGCAGTTGGCTTCTTGGTGGGTAAGTAGTCTGTACAACTCATCTCTGGTGCTATATCTATCTGAAAATACCAACCCCAAAACTGGCAGATGCAAGTAAATATGCACGGGGCCAACACTATTTAGTACAACAGCAGATCAGGAGTGCTGGTTGACTTATGGGCTATTAAGCAGATTAATGTTGATGCAGAAATACCATTGACCATCATCCTAAAATATGGAAGAGAGCTTAAGGAGAGATGCTTTTAAAATGTATTTCCTGTATGGTTTGGTCTATTTATGTGTTGTCAGATTGCTGCCAGTGTGACAGTAGCATTGTTGATGTCCTGTATGCAAGATCTGTTTCTCACCAACTCTCACTTTGTCTGTTTGTGATTTACAGTGCAACCCTCTCTGTCAAACCTCCACTCTCACACGCTCAGAGTTTTTAGGAGCCCTGAAGGTGCCTGTCCTGACTCAGGGAAGGTGTAGTGAGACCAATCACAGAGCTGCATGCTTCTCCGCCTATGTCATCATTAGCATTGTTGCTTCTGATTTGCTTTGACCCTCTCCTTTTCACTCATCCATAGATTTGTCACCCGGTTCGCCCTACGCTTATCCATCTTAATTGCATTAACTTTCCGACTTCCAGATGCAGGATTTTAATTTGGATGTGTATGGCGTACGTATTTAACGATCACAAATGGCAAATGCACAGACAGATCCAGGGTGCAGTGGTTCACGTCAGCAGCCAACTTGGCGTTCTGAGAAAGGCAGCTTCCAGATGAGCCTGTGTATGGCCAGAGCCTGACTTGGAAAATCCCAGTGCAGTCAGTCCAGACCTTCGGAATCCTCCATCACCATTCGATGTTCTGAGCTACCCAATCGGACAGCTGAGATTTCTATGTCACTGGCTAAGCCCTAAATTACCAACATCACTGTCCAGGCTTAACTTAAAGTGGGTAAAAAGGCAATTGACAATGAGAGGAAGCAAAGACTTTGGAATGACGCTTTAGTCAAGTGGGGATTCTGCTACACCTTCTTTTCAGTTGACTTCAGTAGAACCTTAGAGTAGCATCCGCATGTCTCCGGGCTGTCTGTACAGCAGATGTTTACTGTGCTGAGCACATTTGGCACTTTTGGACAAAAGTTAATTCATTCCTCCAACTATCTGCTGAAGGCCAGCCTGTTGTCTCTTTGACCTCTTGGGTTATCTGTTTTTAGAGTTGAGTGGTGTCCATTTCTTCTGTTGCCCAATGTTTTTGAGCTGGCCTGATGTTGGAAGTAGGACTCGACCATTCTCCCT
The DNA here is from genome assembly GCF_030144855.1 of Hypanus sabinus. Taxonomy (NCBI): domain Eukaryota; kingdom Metazoa; phylum Chordata; class Chondrichthyes; order Myliobatiformes; family Dasyatidae; genus Hypanus; species Hypanus sabinus. Next base: position 31,410,610 of record NC_082732.1, on the reverse strand, counting down.
GTAGGATTTTAGCCGTCAGCAGATCCCTGGGGCTTGGTTGTGCTGTCCCCTTTCACCTTTGGAGCACCATGACTTCCATGGCTCTGCAGCACACCACTGACCAACAAATCATATTATCCTTGTTGATGGCACTCTGTACTAGCAACTGCCAAGTTAGGCAAAGGAGGTTTTATGAACCCAGCATGGAAAGGTTAATAGCACATCTCCCTGTCGATCCCTATTCCACTTGATGGCTCAGCTTATCCAACCAATATTCTGTTCTCCAATAATGAGTGCGTGGTGGGATGGGCTTGTGATGTTGGCACGCGTCCGATTACTGGCCTGCCGATCAATTAGTTGACAATCAGTCTGTAAATTTTATGCCTAGAGTGTTTATCTCTCAAGAGTGGTGTGGCTGATCAGATCACGTGTTAGAATGAACCACAGCCATGAGGTTAAATATTGGACAAGTTCACTGAGAATCACACAACCAAAATATTAGTGAGTTACTTCAAAAGCATCCAATACACCCCCTGGATCTGCCCGTATATATAGACTTTTTAAAACTTTTTTGTTTTTGGAAGAGAAACTTAAACTTCCTACTCTTGAATCACTGTCCTTTTGATTTAAGAATTAATGCATTTTATTATATCATAACAGCATGGTTTTATTTGGCTGTGCCCAAGGTGCTACCACACATTTATTGAACTAACATCAATCAGATTGCCACCAGATCTCATACTGGCTGCCTTCTCCTCTCCACCAAACATACTTCACCTGTAACTAACCGTCTGTGCCCAAAGGGCTATGCATTTATTTTCCTAATCCCATAGAGTTGCTGCCTCCCCCCACCCAACCCCAACCTCCCCTCTGCCTCCCCATCCCTTTTCTTTAACACAAATTTGCCTTCACAGGCCCTTGCAGTTATGTGAAGAAACAGGAACCCCAGCCAACAAAATGTAGCATGGGTTTAGGAAGAGTAGGTCAGAAAGAATTCGGTGGAGTTACGTGTTCTTCACAGGGAGGATGATGTGATAGATTTCATTTTGTCTAGGGACAGCTGTTTGGAAGGTGCCACTGAACATCTCTGTCTCTCTCTCTCTCTCTCTCTCGGTTTTCTCTGAACACGTTAAATAAAAAAGCCAGTCACCAAGTATAGCTCTCAATTAATTCCAGTAATAGGGAACGGGAGGCTCTTTAACCCCTCCAGCGTGTTGCATCATTCGATTAGATCATGATTGATTCCATGTCAATTCCATTTACCTGCCTGTGCTCCACAGTCCTTGATACCTCGGCTCCAAATAAATTGAAGTTGTGATTTTCTTTTCAATTACAACAGTTTCTTTAAGTGTGGGAGAGAAAAAAAAGCTTTAGATTTCAATTACCCATTGAGTTCTTTTAGCATTATAAACACCTAGATCATGCCATCCTCCATCTCCCAGACTTGAGGGAGCATGGCTTTCTCTTCCTGCTAAGAAAGTATGTGGAGACACAAGAGGAGAAATGTCTCTGTTCATCTGCACTAAGCTCTGTGGGAGTATCAGTCATCAGTTGATATTAGACCCCAACACTGTCTACAACAGAATGAGATGAGGTGAGTAGAGTGATTGGCACCAACATAGCATGCCTGTAAATTACTAACCCAAACCCGTACATCTTTGGAATGTGGGAAGAAACCAGGACACCTGGGGAAATTCATGCAGACAAGGAAAGAATATACAAATTCCTTATAGACAGTGGAAGGAATTAAACCCCAATCGCTGGCACCGTAAAGCATTAATGCTAACCACTAGGCTATAATGCTGCCAATGAGGAAAGACTGAATACAGTTGTATTATATTATTTGGAGAGAGGAGGCTTAATTTAGGGACAGGGTAAATAGGAAGGGTCTATTTCCCATTGCAGAAGGATGAAAAGCTGACAGGACAGAGGGGATTGGGAGGGGAGGGAAAATGTTCACACAGAGTGGAGGGGTGAATGCTTCACTGCCTGAATGAATGGTGGAAGGAGAAACCCTCCCCATGAGTAAACAGATTTTTTTACCAACAAAACTATAAGCTTTAGGGCTGTGTCCTTGTGTTGAAAGACGAGATTAGAGCAAGTACCTCTTTCTTGGGCATTAGGAATAAAATAGTTTGGACAGTCTCCACATAAGCTTTCTGCAATTCTATGATAAATATAAGATCTTTAGCAACAAGTGCAAAGTAGATTTCTTTACCCACACGGTTTATTTGAAGCAGATATTATAAATGTAGATGTATTTGAGGGATAAGAGAAAGGAATAAATGGTTTTGGTAATATTATAAGTTAAAAGGTGAGAAAGAGGCTTGTACCAGCTTGGTTGGGCTGAGTGGCTTTGTACTCAATGAGGCAGAAAGTTGCTGGTGAACATCATTCAGCCAGCACCAACTGAGCTTAACACAGCTGATCTTCCATATTAGAGAGCGTGCTGCATCACAAGAATGGGTCGTTGCTGGGAACTGAGGGGCTGGCGATGAGGCTGTGGAATTTGAGGAACTGGATTTTCTGTTCCCTCCCATCCTCAAGGATTTTCCATGTGTTATAGAGAGAATGATTAATCAGTTTCAGAGCTTTTTAAACCCCAGATTAGAGTAATTTGCACAACAATGGGCTGTTTATTCCCAGATAGTCTAATGCTTGATGTTTCTAATCATAAATCATTGTCCCTGAGAAAGCATACTCTTGCTGATGAGCTTCCTCACTCAGTCCATTTCAATATAGCAATGCCTCAACTTTAAAGTCCTCCTCTCCCACTCTCAGGAGCATTTTCCAGCGTTACAAACCTCTCTCAGTTCTGGCCTCTTGTGCTTTCACAATTTAATCGCTCTACCTTTGCAGAATTTTGGAATTTACTCTCTTATCCTAGGCCTCTTCCTTTTTCTTTAAGATACTCCCTAAAACCAAGCTCTTTGAATAATGTCTTCCATGCGAGGGTTCCCAACCATGGACCATAACCTTTAAGCAAGGGGTCCATGGACTCCAGGTTGGGAACCCCTGCTCTTACGGATAGTGTCAAATGTCATTTGGTAATCAGTTTTAGTACATTGAAGGCCCTTTCTAATACAAGCAGCTTTTCAATAACACGACTGTTTTGGGGACTGCCTGAGTGAATTTAATCTAAAACCAGTGAATGGGAACTTTGAGTTGTGCTTTCATGGTTTTCAGAGTTTGTACTGAGTACTGTCTGTGTGCACAACATGGATGCACGCAGAAGCTGCTTGACAAGTGCAGTGACGTACTGGCATGAGGTCATCGATATCTGAGGCATATGAACAGTTCCAACCATCCACACCGAAGCAGGACTTACCAAAACAGTTGTGATGTGCTCCAACATTGGTTACTATGGGCCTGATTTAGCAGATCTGTTGACAGGGAGTCGAAAAGGTGGTGTTGTGGATAATGAAGTAGGTTTTCAAAGCTTGCAGAGAGATTTAGGTCAGTTAGAAGAGTGGGCTGAACAGTGGCAGATGGAGTTTAATGCTGATAAATGTAAGGTGCTACATTTTGGTAGGAATAATCAAAATAGGACATACATGGTAAATGGTAGGGCATTGAAAAATGCAGTAGAACAGAGTGATCTAGGAATAATGGTGCAAAGTTCCCTGAAGGTGAAATCTCATGTGGATAGCGTGGTGAAGAAAACTTTTGGTATGTTGGCCTTTATAAATCAGAGCATTGAGTATAGGAGTTGGGATGGTAATGTTAAAATTGTACAAGGCATTGGTGAGGCCGAATTTGGAGTATTGTGTACAATTCTGGTCACCGAATTATAGGAAAGATGTCAACAAAATAGAGAGAGTACAGAGAAGATTTACTAGAATGTTACCTGGGTTTCAGCACCTTAGTTGCAGGGAGAGGTTGAACAAGTTAGGTCTTTATTCTTTGGAGCGTAGAAGGTTGAGGGGGAACTTGATAGAGGTATTTAAAATTATGAGGGGGATAGATAGAGTTGACGTGGATAGGCTTTTTCCATTGAGAGTAGGGGAGATTCAAACAAGAGGACATGAGTTGAGAGTTGGGAGGCAAAAGTTTAAGGGTAACACAAGAGGGAATTTCTTTACTCAGAGTGGTAGCTGTGTGGAACGAGCTTCCAGTAGAAGTGGTAGAGGCAGGTTCGGTATTGTCATTTAAAGTAAAATTGAGTAAGTATATGGACAGGAAAGGAATGAAGGGTTATGGGCTGAGTACAGGTCAGTGGAGTAAGCGTTTGGCACGGAAGGTCCAAGATGGCCTGTTTCCGTGCTGTAATTGTTATATGGTTATAAAATGTTGATCTTCTCTTAGATAGGTCCTTCTTTAAGAAGTGTTTAATGCCATTGCACACGAATTCAAGAATCCTGATCTGTAATCCTCAATGTTTCTGCCCTATATATTCTGAAACTCTTCTTCTAGCCCAGTCTTACACTCCCTCCACCACATTACCCCATCTGTCCCTTTTTGCTTGTGTGGGTAAAGCTGTTCCTCATGCAAAACACCTCGAGTCAGGAAGGGGGTCTGACATTTCCACTGAATGATGAGGGCAGTGGGGGGACTACGCAGAAATGGTGTGAGAGCCCCCTGACAGCGTGAGTTCAATATGCCTTTCCTTGGAGCTAAAGGACTTCTGCTGCAGTTTGTGACGTTGATTAGGTGGCGGTCTGAAGCTTGTTCTCCGGGAGACTGAATGAGCAAGGCCTTCAACTTAAATATTTAGTTAAACGTTAAAATTTTCTAGAAGTGTAAAAAATTCCAAGGCAGCCCCTGACTCCACTGGTACCTCCTGTGCTGCATTTATGCCTCATTTGAATATTGGCATCTAACTAGTTGATGAGATTTCCTGCAGTTTGCTCTAAAAGCCACCCATCGGTTTACTCCATAAATACAAATAGTTTCAGTGTCCTCAGGAAAATGCACACTCTTAAGCCAAAATCTTCCAGGCTAGTGGAGCATGCTGCTGGAGTGACAGGTATCTTCACCTCCAATTGCTCAGTTGTAAGATCTGTGACACACAGTAGCACCCCTCTCAACTTTACACAACTCAAAACGCTCCTGCCTGACCCAAGCCAGCTTTGTGGGATTGATCCGATAATTGTGCTGCTGACAGTCTTCACAGTTTGAGCAGTCCACTGTCCAAACATTCCACACACCCACTGTTAGCTTTGCTAAAATGCCAGTGACAGGCTGGAGTGCTGCAGACAACACAGAGCCTACAAAGAATGGAATTAAAGTGTAAATGAATGTCGTTAAGGTGCACATTAATGAGTGTGTTTTATTTATTGACGTACGGTGCAGAATAGGCCCTTCCAGCAAACCCCCAATTTAATCCTAGCCTAATCACAGGACAATTTACAATAACTAATTAACCTACCCACTGAGGAAGGAAACCGGAGCACCCGGAGGAATCCCACACAGTCACAGGGAGAACGTACAAACTCTTTACAGACAACAACGGGAATTGAACCTGTGTCGCCTGCACTGTAAAGTGTTTTGCTAACCACTATGCTACTATGCCATGTATGTGAGTGAGTCTGCAAAACGGAGGTGTGTGTGTGTGTGAAAATTGAATTTATTGTCATATACAAGTACTTATATGCACAGGTGCAAAGTAAGGGAAGTAGGCCATTTGGCCTATCCAGTCTATGCTACCAAATACCCATTTACACTGATCCAATTCTATTCTTCTCACATTCTCATGAACTACCCCCAAGTTCTACCACGCACCTACACACCAGTGATAATCTACCGTGGTTTAATTTAGATAAATGCGAAGTGTTATGTTTTGGTAAGGCAAGCCAGGGCAGAATTTACACAGTAAATGGCAGGGTCCTGGACAGTGTTGTAGGACAGGTAAGGGTGCAGGAACACAGGTCCCCAGAAAATGCTGACACAGGTAGACAGGGTGGTGAAGAAGGTGTTTGGCACACTTGCCTTCATGGGTCAGCACATTCAATACCAGAGTTGGAATGCTAACCTGTGGTGCAACCATTTCAGTCGAGTATGCTGTACACTTTTGGAGTACTTTCTGCATTTCTGGTGGAAAGGATGCCATTAAACTGGAGAGGGTGCCAAAAAAAAGATTTGCAAGGCTGATTCACGGGGTGAACGAGCAAACTCCACATAGGCAGCATCCAAGGCCAGGGGACAATGAGGTAGTGGCTGGGGCAGCCCACAAGAGTCACCACACATTCCAATGCCAACATAGCTTGCCCACGATGCTCGGCAGAACAATGCAGGAAACAACAAGCCCCTTTCCTCTGTACCACCCACGGACATTCCAGGCTGCAGACTTCCGGCACCCAGATAGGATTCCCACGAACTTACTAACTTGTGAGTCTTTGGAATGTGGAAAGAAACCGAGGCACCCAGAGGAAACCCACACAATCTCAGGGAGAACGTACAAACTCCCTGCAGGGAGAGTGGCAGGAACTGAACCCTTACTGCTGGCACTGTAAAGTATTATGCTAACCACTATGCTACCCTGTCACCCCATGACAATCTGACGATCCCACCCAACAGAACCGAGTGCGCGACCTCCACAGGCGCAACAGAGAGGTGGAGGGTGAGCTGTTCAAAATCATGAAGTATTTTGATAGTTGAAGAAGATTGGAAGTGTTTAGATCACAGGGAGATAAATAGCCAAGGGAGCAGAGGAAGGGAATACTATTTAACATAACAAGAACGTGGGGCCACAGCAGGGACAGCTGGAACAGAAACTTCTTATGAACGTAATGTATGCACACTCATCAGTTTATGTCTGTTATGTGCACTTGCCAAAATGCAGATGCGACTACCTGCACAAGTCCATGTTACACCTTAAACAGTGCACTGAATTGTCCAAAAAGCTAATGAAAGCACCAGAAAGGAATTGTATCATTACTTAAAGAAGGAAAAGATTTGCGAGAAAGTGTAGGGAAAATGGATTGAGCTGAGCAATACCAACAAAGAGCAAGCAAATGCAAGATGGGCCGAATGGCCTCTTTCAAAGCTGTATGATCCATTGGAATTCTCAACTGTGTGTTTTTGTTTTTGTTTGTCTGTTCTGCAGATCAAGCAAGTCATGGGATTAAAGGGGCTTTTCCACAGAAACCCAAAGCAGGCTTCGCTCGACAGTCATGCTGCTGTAATGCTCACTCGCAAACACTCTTTTAGCAGCCACATCCTGCGCAGGACTGCCAGCGCTCCCACCAAAGGGCAGCAGAAGGGCAAAAAGGGCTTCCCGCACATTGTTCTAGATACCAAAGACTGCAGCTCAGAGGGAGCAAGTGAGTCTGATGACACCTCCCAGCCTCGCTTCGAGCAAGAGGCTGAACGTGCCGAGGCTGCTCCAGAAGGTGCTGAACGGGCTGGCACCGAAAGGGAGGTGCAGGCGGAGGCCTTCAAAGGTAAGGGGACCAGACAGGGGTCGGGGGAAGGTCAGAAGCAACGTGTGACTAATATGCCGATGGGTGTGGTGTTTAGCGAGCCTTTAAGGCGGGCTAACCGAGTGCGTATTCTGGACCCCGAGGAACAGAGGCAAGGCGTGTTTACCAGGTGTGCCATAAATGGCTGCGGTAGAATTGGCATGGCCACCAATTGCATGAAATGCGTCATTGGTTCTAGGGAGAGTCCAGATCTAGAACGCAAGTGGAAAGATCACGTTCACAGGCCAGCTGCCCTGGCAGTGTCCAAGCGGGCAGGTCAGCGAGCCTCACCCGAGGACGAACGGCTAATACTCCCCCAGCAGGCCGTCCAGTGCCAACCCAAGCAGAGGTGGGGATGCCAGATCGCCCGCAGCAGCGCAGAGATCGACCACTCGGAGGCCACCACCAAGGGCTTTGACTCAGCTGAGTCTGATAGCCTACAGGGTCTGGGTGGTCCGGAGCTCTCACTCCACCTGGCACGTGACCCTCCGAAGTATCCAGGCACCCTTCAACGTGAAATGAACTCTTTGTTTGTACAAAAGATGGAGGAAATCCGAAGCTCATCTCCAATCTTTTTCACGGGTAAGACCTGAATGGACCATTTTATTGACCTGTCTTTTGCTTTGTAGATCAACCTGTTTCTCCTGTCCAGCTAAACCCCTGAACCCTGAACACCATGCCCACTGTAGATTTGCCATCTGTTACCTTTTGTGAAAACTGGCACAGACTGGTGCAGACGTGGGACTCCAAGTTAGAACCGGCTGTTCCCCAGTTTCGCATTTCCTGCCCAATGTTTCAAGGTCATTTTTCTTTTCCACTTACAGACTTCAGAATAGTTCAAGCCAGCCGAGCACCTTAAACAAATTGGGTTTTCAGGTTTATATTGCCTCAGAGTGGAGGGAGAGGAGATTGAAATCACTTCTTTGAAACCAACTTGGGTAACAGCGCATGATTAGCTATGCTAACCATAACGACGACAAATATATTCAGTCTGGGTGGCATCCATCCTGGTGGCATAAACATCGATTTAACTCACTTCCAATCATTTCTCCCCTTCCCCTTCTGTCTTCTGTTGCCCATTCTAGCTCCCCTCTTACCCCTTCTCTTCTCTGCACCTGCCCATCATATGCCCCTGGTGCTCCGCTTCCTTTCCTTTCTCCCCCAGTCCACTATCCTAAGTGATTACTTCTTCTTCAAGCCTTTACCTCTTCTACCTATCACCTCCCAACTTCTGACTTCATTCACCCTCTCACCGACCCACCCACCTTCCCCCTCACCTGGTCACACCTGTCACCTGCCTTGTCACCCACCCCCCCAACCCCCCATCTTACTCTGGCTCCTGCCCCCTTTCTTTGCAGTCATAATGAAGGGTCTCAGTCCAAAATGTCAACTGCTTATTCCTCTCCAGGGTTCCTCCAGGAGTGTGTTCTACATATGTAATCATGAGGGAAGTCGGTTCTTCATCTGGGTCTCCCACTTGCTTCAGTCCCACCAGTCCTCGCCCACTACTGCCTAGAGTTCTGGTAGCACACATACAGTGGAAGAGAAGGAATTTGAGTGTTGGCCTGAGGGGAGGGGAGACCCACAGGCACTTTGTGTGGCCAGGAGGGACACCTATGACCTCTGGCCTACCGGGAAGTCTTAACTGGGCTTCTTTTGAACACTAATAAAACCCTAAGTCCTGTGGAGTCCTTTCCTCCAGAAAATAAGGGCTTAGCAGGTCCTAGTCAAGATATGAGTAGGTGACCATTACATCATCAGGCCACAAGTCTGTTGTGTCACAATGACCAACTGGTCTGGAAGCAGATGTCTATTCCAAGCACGGGAAATGGCCAGTTAATGTACAATAAGTTCTCAGAAACAACTAGAATACTATAGCACAGTACAGGCCCTTCAGCCCTCGATGTTGTGCCGACCCATATATTCCTTAAGAAAAAGTACTAAACCCACACTACCCCGTATCCCTCTATTTTTCTTTCATCCATGTGCCTGTCCAAGAGGCTCTTAAATACCCCTGATGTTTTAGCCTCCACCACCATCCCTGGCAAGTCATTCCAGGCACCCACAACCCTCTGAGTTAAAAACTCTGAGTCCTGCAGCCAAAGAGCAGGGCTAACAATTGAAAGATTGAAACCATTGTGGGTAAATCCGTGCAAAACTGGGAGGAAGTTCAACATAGCACTGAAAAGGGGTAACACAGATGTCGGTGAGCTGGTTTTGAAGTTCACCCAATATTAACATCAAAATGGGGTAGGAAATTAAACAAGGTTGGTCCTGATGCCCAATGAACAGGTTGAGTTAAAGCTGCCTTCAACTTCCTTTCTTTCACCGAAAGAAAGACATGTGACAGTGTGACCTTTCAGCAAATGCCACTAGTTTTGAGTGTGACTTGTCCATCTTCCTTTGTGTTTCCTTTCTCTTTTCTTACTGCCCAATGAGTTTAATTGTTTGCAATGTTCTGCCCTTGCTACCACATGCAGTGGACAACTGACCAGGAGAGCAACACAAAGGTAAAACTCTGTTCCCCATGGATCTCCCCCTCCACCCCCCAACCCCACATCCTGCAGGGAATGCCCTGCTTCATTGAACCTGTTGCCTGCACGGGTGATAAGCCCTTGCCTTCCATTGCAGTGAGTTGTGCAAAGATGTCCCAGACAAGGGGAGGGCTAGATTATGAACACCCATCTGCAGACTAGTGAAGCTCACTGACAGGAGAAGGACATATCCTGGTACAAAGTTTACTATTCCATTGGTACAACTTATTTATTTAGTTAGTTAGTTAGTTAGTTATTGAGATACAGTTCGGAATAGGCCTTTGAACCACGCCGCCCCGATTTAACCCCAGCCTGATCATGAGACAACTTAGAAAACCAATTAACCTACCAAGCAGCATATCTTTGAACTCTGGGAGGAAACCGGAGCACCCAGTGGCAACCCACGCACTCACGGGCATTGAAGCTGGGTCGCTGGTACTGTAAAGCGTTGTGCTAACCACTATGCTACCACTATTCTGCCTGCCTGGTACATGACAACATACCAAAGTCAAAGTGACGTGCGCAGCGAGCATTTAAAACTCACAGCAGAATGATCTGATTCGGTTGGTTGAGCTCTCATTTGAGTGGAAAGGCCCACTCCATGGAACTGAAGTCTGGGATCCAAGCTAGCATGGTGCACCAGTGAAGGACCGCTGCACAGCGGGAGTCTCTGCCCGACAGACGAGAAGTTGCACGCAGAGGGCCTCTTCGCCCTCTCAAGCGGGCGTGAAGGGCTTCATGGTAACACACAGAAGAAGAGCAGTGGGGTTCACCATATAGGGGCCATTAACACCTTGCTCTTTGCTGCATTTCCTACCACACTGCGGCAACTGCGTTTGGAGATGCTAAAGACTGCAGATGCTGAAATCTGGGGCCAAAGGCAACGCGGTGTGTCAGCTCATCTGACTAGACGACGGGCCTTGACCAGAGCTTCAACTGTCCAGTTCCTTTCACAGGTGCTCCCTGACTGGCGATGTCCCCACAATGTATTTCTTTAGGAAAAAAACAAGGGTTATAAATGCATCGGAGCATCCTGCGGTTGTGAAAACTGCAACAAAGCGGGTGAGTGAGGAGCAGGTATAACACCTGTGGCCTTCAAAAATCTGCTTGCCATTCTGCCTCGGCTCTGATTCCACCACCTCAATCGGTCCCTGATTTCTTTAGTTCCCATAGATCCATCCATCTCAGCCTTGGTTAGACTTCAACATCACCCTCTGAGATGAAGGGTTCTGATGATGCACAACCCTCCATCACGGACATTTCCCCTTCCCATGCTCCTAAATGACTGACCCCTCATCCTAGGGCAATGCCTCCTGCCCCCGGAGTAACGTCCCCTAAGATGCAAAGACAGAAGTAGCAACCTCCCCAGTGAAGCCCCACAGTGAGCCTGCATGTTTCATTAAGATCACCTCTCATTCCTCAAAACCCCGTTGTTACATGGCACTGAAAATCTGATCTAAAAGCAAAGGCCGGCACCAGGAGGGAGACTGATGGCTTTTTGTTGACGGCGATCAATCCAAAATGCTAACGTTAATCTGCCTCACCTGCTGAACGTTTCCAGCGTTCCCCTGCTGCTAGTCTAGAATCTTATGCACAACCTGCTCGACCTGCCCCCGGCCGCTCCCATCCCTGAATGAAAGAGCTTCTTTTCCGACAGTTGGTTTAGAGACACTGTGGTGGAAATCCACCCTGGACGGCTTGAGTCAGCAAGGAATCGCAGTGCGGCATTAGGAGGAGTAAAGGAAGCTGCTGACTTGCCATTCCGCATGCTCTCAGTACCAGGAGCTATAGCTCCGTCATACATAGCAGGCAAGATCTATAAAGGAACTTTGATTCACAGAAGGCGGACATCAGCCCGTTGGAACCTGTCCCATTCACCTGCTCTTTGACATGGCCATGTAATTATTCTATCTTGGGTGCCCATCCAGTCCCTTTCAATGAACCCAGCATCATCTTGTAAACTTTAGTATTTATAAAGTATTTCAAACCTCCTCAAATGAATCCAGGAAGAATGATTTAGCCTTACATATTGCCTGTCCTGCTCTCAGCAAGTCCCAAAAGTTCTTTGATTATAGGAACTCCTATCAGCTGTTTGGAGCACAGCAATATCTCACAGGTAGCAATGTGATGGCTCAGCGCAGTGGAGAGTCATTGATAGATTGCTGTAGGGGTATCTTTACACTGCAATAAAATCTCGTTGCAGCCATCCCAGGGGTCTTTGATACTCAGACCCCATTCCAGCATGGACTATCATTCTATAGTCCACAACTTTCGACATGCCCAGGGTTGGCTGTTAGTTTGTTGTCCAGGGTCGTCATTTATAATATATTTCCAAACTCACGAGCAAAGGCTTCTTTCCCCCACCCTCCATACGACTGTTGTTTCTTGCTCCATGTAGTTATCATGCTACAAGAACAGTGGGTAAATCCTGCCTTATCGTAAAGTTCTATGATTGAGACATCTTTGCTGAAACTCAACTGTAATTTCATTCTAACAATACATTAAACCATTTGATTTGGAAACATTGGATTTTATCACCGGTAACATTTTCAATGAAGCCTTTCAACTGGTCTGCATGTTCCGAGCCTCTGTATGTGCTTACTGACATTTCACTGACCTCAATAATGCTATTACTTAGTGAGTCAAAGAGTCAAAGCGATCATCTGGGTACCAACAAATGTTGTGAGGTGGCCAGGTTGTTGTAAATCGTTATGAAAATTTATGTGTACAGAGCATGACAGTAATGTGGATGGTTGCGCAAAACGCAACTAATAAATAACCTAGCCCCTGGCTGAACTCAATTTTTGAGTGGATGAGGTAAATTTGCACCATTTTTACAAAGAGGTAAAACACTCCCTCTGTTTTGAAGGCTTCTTTACATCAGCAATTTAATAATGAGTGAGAAATGCGTGTATGGTCATGGCCACTGAGTTGTAGGTTCATGGTCTTCTGCTGCTAGAACCCATCCATGTCAAGGTTCGAGGTGTTGTGCACTCAGAGACACTCTCCTGCACACCACTGTTGTAACACATGATTGTTTGAGTTACAGCCACCTTCCTGTCGGCTTGAACCGGTCTGCCATTCTAATTGTGACCTTGCTCACAGAACTGCCAATCACTGAATTTTTTTTGCATCATTCTTTGTGAAACTTTAGAGACTGTTGTGTTAGAAAATGCCAGCAGATTTGCAGTTACTCAAACCATCCCATCTGGAACCAACAATCATTCCATGGTTAAAGTCACTTAGATCACATTTCTTCCCCATTCTAAGCAACACACACAATACGCTGGAGGAACTCAGCAGGTCAGGCAGCAACCGTGGAAACCAACAGTCAACGTTTCAGCGGAGACCCTTCGTCAGGACTGAAGAGGGAGGGGGCAGGGGCCCTATAAAGAAGGTGGGGAGAGGGTGGGAAGGAGAAGGCTGGTAGATGCCAGGTGAAAAACCAGTAAGAGGAAAGAACAAGGGATGGGGGAGAGGATCCACAGATGCTGCCCAACCTGCTGAGTTCCTCCAGCGTGTTGTGGGTGTTGCTTTGAGCCCAGCATCTGCAGAGTATTTTGTGTTTCTTCCTCATTCTGATGTTTGGTCTGAACAACAACTGAACCTCTTGACCATGTCTGCATGCTGCCACATGTTTGTCTGAATGGATATTTGCATTAACGAGCAGGTGTACAAGTATACCTAATAAAGTGGCAACAGGATGTATTTGTAGTTCCCTAAGTCCTCAAATTGCCATCTCGACCATGGGGTCGGATGTGTGCTCAGAGCTAAAGCATTGCTATATTATACACTAAATTAAGTCTCCTCCAGATAGATCCAGTGATATGTGATATGAATACGTTATTAATAACTGCGCTGTTCATTCAGGTGAAAGCACAGTCCGTCTACATTTGCAGAATAGCAATTCTCCTCTGTAGACTTCATTAAATCCTTCAGCGGTACATGTTAAAAGAAATGATATCTTGCAAAAGAATTACAAACAAAACAAACAGTATTCAATCAATACTATTTAAATCATTCCAGGGCAAGCAAACTTCAAGGTTATTTCTTCACAGAAAAGTCAGGGTTAGGGCGAATATTGCTACATCTGAGGCAAAATTACTACTATGCTCCAATAACCTGCTCTGAAAATTTTGGACATATACAGTAACAAGCCCACCCATCGGTGGCATCACCAATGCCCTGATAAGGCAATATGGCAAAAAGTACTATGCAAGTTTTGAACAAATGAATCTCCTTGCTCCTGGATATCTGCTGCAGGTGAAACAGCTGCTTCTAACAGTAGTGGTCCTTGACTCAGCTCCTTTGAGTAATCATTGAAGTGGAGTGGACTTACATTAGAACAATATCAACTTTTAAGAGGACTGGTCAATTGCCAGCTGTTTTGTTCTCTGAGGCACTGCAGTGAATCTTTCTGGAAGATGATAGTGTGCTCATTGTACATGGTGTGGCTAGTACTCAAATCAATCAATACAGGCCCAGGAAATGGCCATTAAGATCTGGGTTGCAAATCTCCTGAATTTACACTGCCTACTTCCCACAAAAAAGCATTTTGCCCTTTGTCTCAATGTTACTTTTAAGAAGTTGCTGGATGTGTAAATTAATTACTCATTGCTACAAAAAGTTAGGTTAGGGTTTCTAATAAATACCAGCCTGGTAATTCTTCAGGATAGCTAATCAAAGCTAATCACAGGTTCAGTGTGAAGAAAAGTCATTCCCACACAGCCCGTAATTGTTTGTTTACTTCCCTTTCCTCGTGATCTAAGTATCCCTTTCTTTCCCTTTTCAACCCACTTTCTGTACTTGTCTTGAGTTTAACTCGCCCTCTGTCTCCATCACCCCTCGACCTTTTTTCTTCTCAATTCCTAGGCCTCATTGGTTGACAAGAGTTAAGGTTGGGCTCATCACCTACTGAGCTCCCATTTGCCTGTTTCTGTTCATCCATTGTTTTCAGCCTGTCATCCAGCTTGTCACCACATTGGGCATTTCCAACAGTCGGCAAACAGTGCCAAACGTGAGGTGTTTGGCTGCATCAACTCTTGCCTCTTGTGCTTCACTGCACTCCAATGAACTATGCCGTGCTGAATGATGCTGCGCTCCTTCCCTATGATGTAGAAGGAGGCCATTTGGTCCATCGGATCTCTGCTGGCCCTTGAAGCAATCCCAGCAGTCCCATTCCCTTGCTATCTCTTCTTCCACTCGTGCTCATTAACTCCTCCCTGATGTCCCCACTGGCCATTTACGACAAGGTTTACAGTGGCCATTTAACCTACCAACCAGTCTTTAGATGTGAGTGGACTCTGGAGCAAAGTGGCCACAAAGTGTATGTACTGATAGCTCAGGAAGTCAGAAGCAAACCTGGGTTACTGTGGCTGTGAGACAGCTGCACTACCATCAGAGTCACTGACCAGTCCAATGGACTATGCTGTGTCAAACTGTGCTGCCTCACTGCGTTGGAGTGTGGCATTGGACTGATGCGTGGTGTTGTATTGGTGTGTGGTGCGTTGGACCGTGCTGTGACAGACTGGGCTGATCTGGACTGTGTTATGAGATGGTGCTGGTGCGTGCTACGTTGGCCTGTGCTGTGTTTATGCGTGCTGGGTGGGTACTGTGACGGAGTGCATTGCAATGTACTGCTGTAGACCTGTGCTGGACAGCTCTGTGTTTATTTCCTATTAAAGGAGCAGTTGCTAACATCCAATGGAAGTCTCAATTTCTCCGGTAGCCAATTGTTTGTGGTTACAAATCATTGCTGGCTGTGTCAGCTGGTTTACTGTGAGTTCATTAACCACCAGAGAAATTACATTTTGAAATTGAAAGAGGCAAAGCAATTGATTTAGAAATTATCACTAACAGAGCAAATGCCTTTCAAAAATGAAACAAATTGCTTTTTCAAAGGCGTGTGTTACTTAAGCCACTAAAAGAACAACTTTTTACCTTGGGTATTATTGGGTAGGAAGAGTTCTTGATTTCACTGGGATGTGCTGTCTGTATCAATGTTTGGAATGTGTGTAAATGTTAATAACTTTGCGAGGACCTGAGGCAAAATAAAACTCTTTGTGTTCCTCAAGCACCAGTTCATCGGTTTGTGTCCCTGTCAGAAATGTGGGAAGGTGCATGGGAGTTCTGAGCTAATGGTTCAGGTGCACTGCCTGGGATCTCTCTCTGGCAGGGCCCAATGAGCTAAGAGTTCCAGAGTCAGGCCTAGGAAGTTACACAGCACGGCAAAAGATCCTTCGGCCAAGGTGGTGAGAATCATCTAAGAGTCCTTCAGACCATTTCTGAGCCCTCCCTCCAGAAGCACTTATCCTGCCAGGCTCCCTCCTGCTGCAATCAGCTCTGGTGTTTCCTCGACTGTGGAGAGTCCCTTGGTCATTGGTGAGACTCACCTATGGAAACACTGCCTCCCTGAAGTCAAATCCTTGGCCCGAGCAACGGCCTTGAGAATGTCAGGGGAAGAAGTTGGACGTGTAACAGCACTTTGACCCCGGTGATGCAATGATGCTGATTGGCTCCTTGACTTTGCCTGCCTTCCATTCATTGGTTTAGTATTGTGATGTTTGTTGAGATACTGTGAAATGCCTTTGTCTGCATGTCATCCAGACCATGTCATACCCTCACACTGTGGGCTGGGATGGGACGGGACAGAAGTGGGCTGATAGTTATTGACTGCCTCCTTCTCTTCCTCTTGCAGGTGTCCAGCCATTCTCATATCCACTTCCAAGCGTCCCCATGCACACTCTCGAAACCATTACTGAAGAATCTATGCATTCCGAGGGTAAACCTTGCACTGCCTCCCAGCGGATTCCCTCAGCCACTGTGAGCAGCTCAAGAGAAGAAACCAGCGCACCAACAGCACATCCGGTTCCAGAAACAAGTCAGTCGTCACCAGAATCGAAGGCTGATGACGGAGCAATAAACGCCCCAGGTACTTGCCTTGGTGTGAAACAGCTGGGAAATGGAACTCTTGTCCTAAGCCCGGACGTCCTCATGGGAGGCACCAAGCAAGGGGAGACCCCTGGCACTCATGCTTGCCTGTCATCAAGTCTCTACCATGATTCTCAGGGGAGTGACGAACCTTCCCATAATTCTGCTGATGACACCATTTTGTGCACTGCTGCCAGTCCCTCCTCAGATACGCTGAGCTCCTCCCCAGCTACCTCGGTGGCACCGTGTAGCCAAGAACAGGGGAGAAACAGACAGCCCGCTGACCACCCGGCTCAACCTGAAGCTTCTCCCGCAGGAGCCCCAGCCGAGACTCCTGGGCAGGAGGCACCTTGTGAAAGATTTGGCATCAGGGAGGCAGCTGAATCCCCAGCAAATCCAGCTACTGACATGATACGCGAAGCTCACGGCAGCCTGGGTAAAGGCATCCCCAGCTGTCAGGTTAAGAGAAGTGTTCAGTCTGGCATGGCGCGAAGTGTCAGTTGCGATGGGCGTCTAATTCAAGGTCAGCAGCCACTATTAGTTTCTCCTGTGCAACCATGCATTTCCCCAGTTCCTGCTGTGTCATCCGATGTGACTATGAACGACAGAATCTGGTGTAAACTGGACTCTAGCAGCCACAGGGATAGCATGTCCTCTTCGTCCAGCATGTCCTCGAATGACACGGTCATTGACGTGTCCTTGCCCAGCCTGGCTAGGAAGAGCCTGTCCGACCTCACCACCAGGCAGAGTATAACCCTGGAAGGGCTTTTCATGGATAAACAAGTGCGGCCCCGGTCAGCTACAGTTGGCCATGAAATGCTTGCTATAGTCAGCAAAAGCAAGTCGAATCCTAATCTGAGATCTGATGTTGACCTACAACCCATTGATGACCTACAACCCATCGATGGCCTACAACCCAAGCCCTTGTCAAAGTCATCGCCGGTCCCTTTCCAGACAAACTCCAGGAGGCACACTTGGAATAGGCTGTATATGGAGAGCCTTAAACAGTCTTTGCCGGTTCTGAAGTCAATAACGCAGAACGCGAAGGGAGCCGACAGTGTGAGCAAGTCGAAAAGCCTGGGTGACCTGACCTCCGAGGATATCGTGGCCAGCTTTGACAGCAAGTACAGGAGCATCAGCCGCAACTTCATCACCAGGCCCATGCGAGAGCAGCGCCGGGCAGCCGGGATGAAGGCACCCCTGAAGGATGACCTGACAGAGCAGCTGAAGAGGATCACCAGCTTCGAGCGGGAGAATGACATTACCTCCCCCACTGCAGAGCAGCTGCCCGAGGCCGAGGAGGGCAGCCCTGTTGTCCTTCGCAGGTTTTCGTCACGGAGCCAGAGTCGGGTGCGGTACATCGCCAACCGGGCAAAGCAGGCGCAGGAGCGAAAGAGGCTGTGCGAGTTGGCGCAAGCCAACAAGTCTCTGACCGAACTGGGAGAGAGGGGCAACCCTGAGGGGGCCTGCTGTATCTCCAAGAGTATTTGCATGGACCTAGCCTCGCCACAATTAGCCCCAGGGGGCAAAGTCCCACCAACAATTGGCACTGAAGCTGAAGTCTACTTCATGCTGAAACTTTAACGCCCATTTTAAAACAATTTCT
Source organism: Hypanus sabinus (assembly GCF_030144855.1). Lineage (NCBI taxonomy): Eukaryota > Metazoa > Chordata > Chondrichthyes > Myliobatiformes > Dasyatidae > Hypanus > Hypanus sabinus. Next base: position 31,392,161 of record NC_082732.1, on the reverse strand, counting down.
ACAATCCAGGCTGTAGATTTCAAATGAGTTGTTCCACTCCAAACACTGCATAAAGACAATGGCCTTAGGGGCGGGTCCAATTTCTAAAGAGCTGGAAATTTGTGCTTTTATTTTGTTGCACTTTTTGTGTGCCATACTTTGCACAAACACGTGGTTTGCACAGGAAATTGAAGCATTTTCCATGATACCATCCACATAGAAGGATGTGTCAAAAAGTGTACATAGATTTTGAGTGTGCGGAGAGAGCGGGAAAGAGAGATAGAGAGAGAGAGAGAGCGAGCGCACAGGAAGGAGTGACAGAGGGAGAGAATCAATTCAGCTTTCAAGAGCAAATCAGTAACGAAGTCTTCCTTCCATTGGTGGGGACGTGAGTCATGTGATGGTATCCAATGGTTCTCAGTCCTGAGTTGGTCATGCACAAACGTCTTAAATTCTCCTAAGTTCACGTTATGTTCAAACACCTTTCCTTCCCACCCTTAATTAGATCAGTGACGAACATTTCCAAATTATTTTTTTAAAAATATATACACGTATGAGAATACTGCACGATACTATTGATTTTATTTAAAATATAATCCCTTTTGATTGTTTTAAACAAAATATCACAAAAAATGTGAAAATTCAATATATTTCATAAATGTGCAGTTGTGTTTACAAAGCATACCTCCCCAACACAATCTTTTAAATGTTGCATGTTTTTTTACAATGCCGTGTATTTAATACACAATTAAGAATGGCTTCAGAAGCATAGATTTAAAATTCCACTGTGCACGAAGGTGCATTGCAGCTGTGTTGGTCACTATGTTAACTCTTCCATTTGCAGCTGTAACCGGGCAGATGTTTTCAAGGACACTGGTTAATGTTAGGCTGTGGTGCTTCCAGTGGATAAAGGCTCCCTCTGAATATTCAGAGGTCGCCCAAGAGCCTGATCCAGGCAGCAGAATCGACTGATCGAAAAGCGATATGCTGATCAAGGAAAAGAAATGAGAGCCAATCTCTGATCTCTGTTCACTGTGTGGTGCTAATAATCACAGGCATGTAGACACTCAGAACGAGGGGACCTTGAGCATGTTCTGACTTTCAATGACAGCTTGCTCATCTATGGTTCTGTGTCAAAAAAGCATATTGATTCCTTGGTTGTGAAATTTGCAAAAGACCCCCCAGCCTCCTTAGACTTACCTGCACAAGTTCCAGATTCTCACTACCCTTTAACTGAACGGGGGCTTCCTGATAAAACCTCTGAATGATTTTAAAGTTTGCCCTGTTTCCCAGAGCCCTGTCCCCTACCAGAGGAAATAATTCCTATTTACTGTACCATCTCCTATTCACTCAACATAACTAATAGTGCTCTGGAAAAAGACTATTTTCTGTGTGCAAATTGCAATAAAAGTGATTTAACCTATTGAAATAATCCATCACTTCCAAGTGAAGTGGCCCCCACGGTGAACATGAACCAAGCATATCCATCATAATGCATATCCATACATTAGCACATCTGACTTTTTTCCCTGAAACTGTTTTCACTTTCAGTGATTTCTGAGTGGCAAAAATGTTGGTTGAACTCTTTTTCTGGAGATCTAGATATGGTCGTGTCCAGCCTTGGCCTGGTGACCATAGAGCAGGAGCGGACAATGACACTTGATCCCGAGTAGCTCATGCAGATGAGGGAGCTGGACTTGGTACATGAGTGGCCTGGAGTTCCAAAGCCAAATCTTACCTCCTTCAACCATGCTGTCGTACCTGGACTCGCAGTATCAATTCACCCTCTTCTTTCAGGTCACCTGAGCAGCAGAAATCCACCTCCTCTCACAGTACCAATCACAGAAAGGCTGCAGGCTTCCAACAGTGCCACATCCCCACCCACCACACAGACCTTTTTCTCAACAGAAAGGACTTCTACTCCCCAAATGCGTAAGCAGTAGTGAATATGTGAAGGACTTTCCTAATTATGTTTTTGGGAAGCCCATGTGACTCATATATCATCAGGGTGACCACACAGCGAGATGGCTTCTGGGAGACAACACTGCCCTATCTTTCCACCAACTCATAGTCCCATCTCGCCTGCTGAGCACCACTATAGTAAAAGCATTATACTCTGCCTAATTTGGCAGTCCGTAGGTAGCAGCCGATGTGTACAGATCCTAACCCTGTCTGACGTGAGGCATAGACTAGGGATCAGTTAGAGCAAAAGGGTCAACAGGTGGAAGGAGGCTGCCTGGGCCAAGTCCCAGCACAACACCAGCAACTTCATCTCCAAGCTGAGCAGAAAAGGAGGCACTGACTGCATGGGTACCAGGGAACTCCCTAACAGATGTTTGTCAAAAAGAGCCTACAAAATTCTAGTCCCCAGTACAAAGCACCACATTCCACACTCCAATCCCTGACACTAATATAATTCACTTGTAAGCATCTGAGGGAGGCCTGATAGCACACGACATTCCCAACGATCCTCCTTTTCCGTTCCACCAGTCAATAACAAAGGCTTCCCAAAATGGCTTGCGTGGATGTGCGGATTGCTTTCAGAGATGCCAGGACAGGCTGCCAAACCCTACAAGGACGTGTATTGGAAATGTGGATTCTCAGAACTGGAGTCATCCTCTACACCTCTGGCAGCCCTACTGGGTCCCCTGGTCTCCTTGGCATTTAACACACTGAAGGAATGTCCCAGTCTCTTCCAGTATCTGAAGTCCCCATCTCCTCATTGACAGTAGCTGTTCTGCAGAGAGTGCATGTAAGGCCCTTTGCCTGTTTTACTGCATTTCGGCATTCAGCTGAGTGCGGTCTTATCTGCAACTGCAGGGTCTGCTTTAGTATGTTCCGGACATGTTGACACCACGTCAAATGTAGTTTTTGGACTATTACCCAATTCTTTGCAAGAGAAACCAAATGCGTGCTTGACCAGGATCATTACTGGAACACCTATCAAACTCCAGGCAATTATCTGTCGGAGCTTGCTGTGCCCAATGAGATGGTGTTTCTCTCTGTATGAGCAACTTCAGAGAGCTTCAATGACTGCAACACTCTTTGGAAATTCTAACAAGGCTGTGAAGGGTGCAACAAAAAATGCAACTCTATTTCATTTAAAAAAATGTAGATTAGATGTCTCTATATACAGAAAGAAAGGAGATGAGCCCAGATTTACCCCTGGTCTGTGACAGCACGGAGAATGAGAACTTAACTGGTGTTTCAGGCACTTCTGTCTTCTTCCAAAAGAATTCCGAGGAAATGAATCGGGGCTTCTCCGAGCTTCTACCTGTCCACTGCTTTGCTTTGAGCTTCCAGCTGGTGGTTCTCCAGGAAAAACAGCAGATCCTACCACGTCAGGTTTACGTCACTGAGCTGTACTGTGAAAAAAATACTGCCCATTACCACAGTGGATGGAGACCGTCTCGGCAACTCTGATCCAATCTGAGGACCCAACACACCCTAAGAAGATGCAGCATTAAGGCAGTTGTTGTTTCAGCCAGTCCCCATCAACTGGTCAATATATGAGTTTGTCAGACTGGCTTTGTCACTGGCATCAGTGTTTCAATCTCTACATTGGGTGTGGCCAATATCCGCATAGTACAATTACATCAGCTTATTCATTCCTGCCCACTTGTCTCAGGAGCAGTCTCCATTCATAGTGTGTCAGTAACATTGCAGATACGAGTCAGGACACTTCACGGGAAGATTATCAGAGCAAAATAGCACTGAGTCACGTGCAGAGCTTAGTCAAAGAGGTAAGTTTGAAACGGCATCTGAAAAGTGGAAAGTTGAGAGAGAAAATTCTGGAGCCTGGGAAGTTGTAAGCTGCGGGACAATGTTCCCTCAAAGGACTGTAGAGGACTCAGAGGACTGTGGAACTTTAGGTGGCAAAGGATGGCTTGATGAGATGAAGATCAGATGGGTGTAACTTTGCAAAAGCACATATACTGCCTGAAAGCCAGACAGTGGTGGTTTTCAGGCTCTCCACAGGATCTATCCCACCAGCTCCCTCTCAACAGTTCCTTCGATCCTTTCTCCATCACCCAGCCATGAACGTTCCAGTGCAATCTCCCTCAGTTCAGTTCAGCTGGATTTCATGAATTAATCATTTGCTTTTACAAGCTATATTCTATAAATCTCCTTTTGGATTTTCTGCAAACCTTATTTTCAAGTTCCATGACTTTGCAACCTGCTGGAAACAAGCTCCTTTTAAAAAGTTCAAAGTAAATTTATTATCAAAGTAGTATATGTCACCATATACCACCCCGAGATTCATTTTCTTGCAGGCATTCACAGTAGAAGAACTATAATAGAATCACTGTTTTAAAAAATCTACACACAAGCAGACTGACAAATAACCAGTGTGCAAAAGACATACTGTGCAAATACAAAATAAAACAACTAATAATAAGTAAATAAATAATACTGGGAACATGATTTATGGAGCCCTTGAAAGTGGGTCCATAGGTTGCATTCAGTGATCACTTCAAACCTGTGGTGAGTTAAGTTATCTATCCTGGTTCAGGAAACTGATGATTAAAGTGTAATAGCTGTTCCTGAACCTGGCAGTTATGGGACCTAATCTCCTGTATCTGGTTTCTTGTGCAGCGCTCCTTGTAAATAAGCTCAGTGATGGTGAGGGCTTTTCCTGTGATGGATGGGTTGAATCCACCACTCCTGGTAGGTCTTTCCATTCTTGGACTTCGGTGTTTCCATACAAAGACGCGATGCAACCAGTCAGGATACTCTCCACTGTGCATCTACAGAAGGTCAATGGTTTCTTCACCTTATTAAACTGTTTCATAAACTTAAAAATCCTTTTTTTCTCCTTGGGTCATTCCCTTTTACAGTGGAAAGAGCTGTAGGCTTTCCTATACCTTCTGGTTTCATTGTTGCTGATTGGGTCGCTGTCCATCAGGAAGAGGCCTGTTCAGCAGCAAATATTTACACCATCTCCACATCTGGACATCTCACAGATACCCAAAGTAACTGGAAGGAAACTATCATTGTACCTACCACATTCCCCCCTACCCCAGCTGATATGAAAGATTCCAAAATTATGGATTCAATGATGGTTGACACACAAATTGTAGACCCCACAAATTGATTAACACTTTAACTCATTAACCATTTCCAGAAATGTCTGCCTCTTCAATTGTTAGTGTTTTAGTTTGCTGCTATAACTTGCAGTAACACAACAGGTGCACTGGCCATTTGCATGAGAAATCATTTCAATCACATGTTGTTAAATATTGTTAATATGTAAGCTTTTCACAAAAAATGGCAAAAGGAACCATTTTACAGCTGAAATGTACACTGGAAATATTTTTAATTTTACTTGTTTATTTTTAATGTCTATTCAAGAGTAATAATTGAATGTTTCAGCACATAAAATGTTTTGTTTGCTGATATCTTGGATGTAATATTTCAAATGAAACAGTTTCTTCCATGTACATTAATGAGGGTTGTGAATGTCATATGTCCATATTGCAAAAAAAACTACAGAAAAGAAATATGTAACTTACTACTACTTTGATAATTCTGCAACAGCTAAGATTTTGAACATAATTTGTAACTGAAATATTATATCAATCAAATAAAATGCAATGGAGTTTGCTGTACTTGTCTTCATTTCAGGTGTATTCTGTTCGGTTCTAGTCAACTCATTAGAGAAAGAGAAAAAGATTGTGGAAACTCTATAGAGGGTACAGGGGAGATTTACCAGGATGCTACCTGGATTGGAGAACATGTCTTATGAGGAAAGGTTGAGTGAGTTAAAGCTTTTAACTTTATAGTGAAGGAGAGTGAGAGGTGGCTTGATTGAGGTGTGTAAGATAATAAGAGGCATAGATTGAGTGAAAAGAGCAAGACTTTTTTTCCCAGTTGGAAATGGCTGACATGAGGGGGCATCATTTTAAGGTGATTGGAGGAAAGTGAAAAGGGAGGTTTTTATACACAGAGTGTGACTGTGTGAAGCCAAGGTGGTGGGAGAGACAAGATACTTTAGGGAGTTTTAAGAGACTCTTAGATAGGCACAAGTATGGAAGAAAAATTGAAGACAATGTGGGAGGGAAGGGTTAGATTGATCTTCCAGTAGATTAATGGGTGGCACAACATTGTGGGCCGAAGGGCCTGTACTGTTCTGTGTTCTATATATTATGGAGACCCCCCCCCCCCGCCTGCACCCACCCACAACACAAATGTAATAAGGGACAGAAGTAGCTTTTGAGGAGTAAGAGGTTGTGAAGAGGAAAAACAGAGAGCTTGAAGGATAGCAAAGTACAGCAAAACTGACAACAAAGGCTACAAAAATAGAATAGTAACAGAAACTTGGAAGCAATATCAAAATTAGACCAAAATCTTTTATATATTTATTTAGGGAAATGTGGTCTGGAGCAAAGTACACCCTGGAGAATTGACAACTGCTGATAATATAGCCAGGGAATTGTAGGTCTGCTTATAAATAAATGGAATTAAAGACAGTGAGTGAGTACTGTGAAATTGTCAGTTGATCAGAAGTAGGCAGAAACTGCACTTTTTGAAGAGGCCATCTTTGTGTGATATTTGTATAAACCTCCAGAAGGCAGTTGATACAAGCCTAGTTAACCACTGTGAAAGCTCATGGTACTGAGGCAAACTGTTCTGATTAGGAAATTGGCTGTGTGACAGGAACCAGGGATTATTGAGTCATAAAAAATTGCATCACAGAATCAAGCTTTTCGGCCCATTTAGACTGTGCCGTACTTATACTGTCTAGTCCCATCAACCTGCACCCAGACCATAGCCCTCCATACTCCCCGCTTCCATGTACCTATCCAAACTTCTCTTGGACCAGGAGTTCCCAAGCTTTGTTGTGCTATTGACCCCTGTCATTAACCAAGGGATCTGTGGACCCAGGTTGGGAACCCCAATCTTAAATGTTGAAATCAAAGTGGCATCCACCACTTGCACTGGTAGCTTGTTCCACACCCTCACAATCATCTGAGTGAAGAAATTTCCCCTCATGTTCCCCTTGAACATTTCAACTTTCACCCTTAACCCATGACCTCTAGTTGTAGTTTTACCCAACCTCAGTGGAAAAGTCTGCTTGCATTCATCCTATCTATACCAGTCATAATTTTGTATACCTCTACCAAATCTCCCAACAATCTTCTACGTTCTAGGGACTAGCATTCTAACCTATTCAATTTTTCCTTATAACTCAGGATTTCTAGTCCTGGCAACATCCTTGTAAATTTTCTCCATACTGTTTTAATCTTACTTACATCTTTCCCGTAAGTAGGTGACCAAAACTGCACACAATACTCCAAATTAGCCCTTCTTGTCTTATACACCTTCAACATAACTTCCCAACTCCTGTACTGAATAACTTGATCAATGAAGGCCAATGTGCCAAAAGCTTTCTTGACAACCCTATCTACCTGTAATGCCACTTACATTGAATTATGGATCTGTATTCCTAGATCCTTTTCTTCTTCCACACTCCTTAGTGCCCTACTTCTCACAGCGTAAGACCAACACTGTTTGGTCCTCCCAAAGTGCAACACTTATCTGCATAAAATTCCATCTGCTATCTTTCAGCCCATTTTCGCAGCTGGTCCCAAACCTGTTGCAAGCCTTCTTCGCTGTCCACTACACCCCCAACCTTGGTGTCATCTGCAAAGTTGCTGATCCAGTTAAACCACATTGTCATCCAGATTGTTGAGACAGATGACAAACAACAACAGACTTAGCACTCCAAGCAAAGGAAAAGCTACCACTCTCCGGCTTCTCCCACAAAGCCAACATCTAATCCAACTGACAACATCATCTTGAATGCTGAGTGCCTGAACCTTCTTGACCAACATCCCAAGGGGAACCTTTTCTAATGCCTTGCTGAAGCCCATGTAGACAACATCCATTGCCTTCCTTTCATCAACCTACCACACACAAAGCCATGCTGACTAATCAGTCCCTGTTTATCCAAATACTCGTATATCCAGTCCTTTAGAATACCTTCCAATAACTTTCCCACCACTGATGTCAGGCTCACTGGCCTATCATTTCTCTGTTTATTCTTAGAGCATTTCTTAAACATTAGAATAACATTAGCTATCTTCCACTCCTCCAGTACCTCACCTGTCACTAAGGATGATTTTTAAAATCACTGCTAGGGCCCCCGCAATTTCTGCACTTGCTTCCCACAGGGTCCGAGGGAGTACCATGTCAAACCCTGGGAATTTGTCCACGTTGCCTCAAGACAGCAATCATGCCCCCCTCTGTAATCTGTACAGTCTCCATGCTGCTGCTTTGCCTCACTTCCATAGACTTTGTGTCCATCTCCTGAATAAATACTGATGCAGAAAATCCATTTGATTTTTGATGTTGATGAGGGGAATGGCCACAGGGACACTCTGCATTGGATGTTTAACCCCTTTCCCCTTCCTGTCACCCAGTTTCCTGCATCCTGAACGTTGGGTGTTACTACCTCTCTATACATCCTATCCATCACCCCCTCAGCCTCCCGAATGATCCGGAGTCCATCCAGTTTCAGCACCAACTCCTTAACATGGAGTGCTTGCAAGTGAAATCGTTAGGGACACAGGAGGTCTCCCTGCCTTCCCACATCCCGCAAGAGATGGGTGAGGCATCCCTACTGCTCTGACTGGGCAATTATAAAGAAGGAAAAAATAAATAAACTGAAAATAAACTCTCCCTGCAGCATTTTGCCTTCTCTCACTCAAGCCTCTCCTTGTTGAAGCCTCTAAGAGCTAAAACCTTAAATCCTTTAACACTGTCAACTCCAACAATAGCCATTCTGCTTGCCCCCACCTTATCTTTATTTTGATTATTTTTATTTGAATCCTGATCTCTGACTGATCACTGTTCGAACACCAAAGCTCCCATGAAGCGCTGTTTTTTTAACTGTCGACCTGTGTGAGCCACCTCTTCTCTCACTTCCGATCTTTGATTAGTATAATGAACAGGGGTTCACATTGACTGGATGTGACTAACGAGATTCAACATGCATCTTTACTGGGGCTCCAATTTTTCCCACGAAATGATTCAGATAAAGGATTAGAAAGTTACCTTTCCAAATCTGCTGGTGACACAGAAGAATATGGAATTACACTATAAGTGGCATAGATAGTACAAAATTTTTTGGATGTATTTATAGATTAAATCGAAAGGATTCAACATTTAAGTGAATGGTACTCATCATCATCATTATATACCATATCGTATGACATAGGTGATCATGATTGTTCTTGGCAAATTTTTCTACAGAAGTGGTTTGCCATTGCTTTCTTCTGGACAGTGTCTTTAGAAAATGGGTGACCCCAGCCATTATCAACACTCTTCAGAGATTGTCCGCCTGGAGACAATGCTCACATAAACAGAACCTGTGATACGCACCAGCTGCTCGTACGACCATCCACCACCTGCTCCCATGGCTTCACTTGACCCTGATCAGGGTATTAAGCAAGTGCTACACCTTACACAAGGGTGACCTGCAGGTTAGCGGAGGGAAAGAACGCCTCACACTTCCTTTGGTTGAGACATGGCTCCATCCCGCTACCCACAAGGCAACTTTTCCCCTGAAACAACTTAGATGAAGGCTTAGAAAAACACCTTTTCAAACCTGCTGGTGACAGAAAGGAAGATGGGATTACAGTATAATTGACATAGATAGTACAAAATCATTAGGATGTATTTGTAGATTAAATTTTAAAGATTCAACATATACACAAAAGGTACTATGAGCTTCTAAAACAGCTTCAAGTACTCAATAAATACTGAAGCATTAGAAGCAACAGCAGTCCAAAGAGACTTAGAGAGTCCATAGAGATCATTAAAATTTCAAGATTCAAGATTCACGATTGTTTATTGACATTCTTCAGTACACAAGTGCAAAGGAGAATGAAAAGAATGAAATGATTGCTATTCAGAATCCGAGGCTGCATAAGAAAGCAGAATAAGCAAAAAAACACAATAAATATAAATATAAAAGCAACCCTATTAAACACAATGTACATCACATAAGATAGCTCTGATATGAAACGATAGAGCGACAAAGCAACTCTTGGCACGAGGAACTCTTCGAGTAGCAGCAGGGCCTATAAAACACAGTAGGACAGTGATTGTGTCAGTGTAGGTGTGAGGTGTGCTTTGCAGCAGTAGTACATTTGTTAAAGTCTTTCTGCAGCCTCTCTGCTTCCTTAACACTACCTGCCCCTTCAGCCATCCTTTAATGCCAACAAACTTGGCCACAAAGCTGTCAATTCTGTCATCCAAATCATGGGCATACAAATTAAAAAGAAGTAGTGCAGCCTCTGTGGAACACCACGAGTCACCAGCAGACAATCAGAAAAGGTCCCCTTTATTCCCACTCTTTGCCTCGTGCCAATCAATGCTTTATCGATGCTAATATCTTTTCTATAATACCCTGAGCTCCTAACTTGTTAAGGATGTGCGACACCTTGTCAAAGGCCTTCTGAAAATCCAACTACACAACATCCACCAGTTCTCCTGTGTCTATCCTGCTTGTTATTTCTTCAAAGAAATCCAAGAGATATGTCAGGCAAGATTTTCCTTTAAGGAAATTTTGCTGACTTCAGCCTATTTTATTATGTGCCTCCAAGTACCCTCAAACCACATCCTTACCAATCGATCCAACATCTTCCCAACCACTGAGGTCAGGCTAATTGGTCTATAACTTCCTTTCTTCTTCCTCTCTCCCTTCTTGAAGAGTGGAGTGACATTTGCAATTTTCTAGTCCTCCAGAACCATACCAGAATCTATTGGTTCTTGAAAGATAATTTCTAATCCCTCCACAATCTCTTCAGCTACCTCTTTCAGAACCTTAGGGTGTAGTCCATCTGGTCCAGTTGACTTACCTACCTTCAGACCTTTCAGTTTCCTAAGCACCATCTCCCTAGTAATTAGTAACTACAGTCACTTCTGCCCCCTGACTCTCAAACTTCTGGCATACACGAGTGTCTTCCACAGTGAAGACTAATGCAGAATACTTACTCACTGCTTCTGCCATTTCTTTATCTTCCATTACTACCTCTCGAGCATCATTTTCCTGTGGTTAATATCTACTCTCGCCTCTCTTTTGCTCTTTCTATACCTGAAAAAACCTCTGGTATCCTCTTCGATATTATTGGTTAGTTTACCTTCATATTTCATCTTTTCCCGTCCTTCTGGCTTTTCTTAGTTGCCTTCTGTTTGTTTTTCTTTTAAAGTTTCCCAACCCTCTAACTTCTCACTAATTTTTGCTCTATCATATGCCCTCTCCTTTGCTTTCATCTTGGCTTTGATTTCCCTTGTCAGCCATGGTTGTGTCATCTTGCCTTCCGAATGCTTCTTCTTTGAGTTGTATCCATCCTGCGCCTTCCAAATTGCTCTCAGAAACTCCAGTCATTGCTGCTGTGCCATCACCCTTGTTGGTTCACTTCCAATCAACTTTAGCCAGCTTCCCTCTTGTGCCTCTGTAATCCCCTTTACTCCACTGTAATACTAATAAATCTGACTTTAGCTTCTCCTCCTCAAATTGTAGGGTGAATTCTATCATTATGATCACTGTCTTTTAAGAGTTCCTTTACCTTAAGCTCCCTAATCAAATCTGGTTCGTTACACAACACCCAATCCAGAATAGCCGATCCCTTAGAGGGATCAACCACAATCTGCTCTAAAAAGCCATCTTGTAGACACTCTACAAATTCTCTTTTGGGATCCAGCACCAACCTGATTTTCTCAACCTTCCTCCATATTGAAAATCCCACGTAGCTTGCCGCTTTAACATGCCTTTTTAATCTCTCATTGTAATTTGCAGCCCGCATACTGGTTACTGTTCAGAGGCCAGAATATAACACATCAGGGTCTTTTTACCCTAGCGGTTTCTTAACTCTACCCACAAGGATTCTAAATCTTCCAATCATATGTCGTCTCTTTTTAAGGATTTGATTTCATTTTTACCTACAAAGCCACACTACCCACTTTGCCTACCTGCCTGTCCTTTCATTACAATATGCTCCCTTGACTGTTAAGCTCCAAACTATAATCTTCTTTCAGCCATGTCTTGGTGATGCCCACAAAGTCACACCTGTCAATCTCTAAGTGCACTACAAGATCCTTTATCTTATTCCATATACTGCACGTGCATTCAAATATAACACCTTCAGTCCTGTATCTGCCTCTCTTTTTTGATTTTGTCAATCACCCTTTTCAATTTTGTCCCCCTTTTATACTGCAACACATCCCACTGTTCAATTTTGCCGTATTATCTGCCTGTCCTTCCTGATAGTCTCACTACACACTGCTTCTGCTGCTAAACCAACACTATCACTTCAGTTCCTATCCTTCTGCCAAGTTACTTTAAACCCTCCTCATCAGCCCTAGAAAACCTGCCTGCAAGGATATTGGACCCCCTCAGGCTCAGATGTTAACCCTCGCACGACTTACCTTTTCCAGAAGAGATCCCAATGATCCAGAAATCTGAAACTGACTGCTGCACCAGTTTCTTAGCCACAGGTTCATCTGCCAAATCATCCTATCCTTGGTGTGACTAATGAGACCCTGAAGGCACCTATACTAGGGCTCCAACTTTTCCCATTAAAAAAACTGAGATAAAGGCTTAGAAAGTAATCTTTTCAGATCTGCTGGTGACACAAAGGAAGATGCAATTACAGTATAATTGGCATAGATAGTACAACATCATTAGGATGTATTTGTAGATTAAATTAAAAAGATTCAATGTACACATAAAAGGTACTATGAGTTCTAAAACAGCTTCAAGTACTCAATAAATAGTGAAATGTCAGAACAACAGCAGTCCAAAGAGACTCAGAGAGCCGATGTATATAAATCATCAAAATTCTAAGATTCAAAACTGCTTATTGTCACTTTTCAGTACACAAGTGTAAAGGAGAAGGAAATGACTGCTATTCGGAATCCGATGCAGCAAAATAAAGCACAATAGGCAAAAAAACACACAATAAATACAAATATAAATGCAATCCGATGAAACCCAATGTGCATTACATAAGACGACTGACAGGAAAGATAAAATGGCAAAGTGAATCTTCCAGGCAGCATTAGGTCCTATGAAAACACAGTGGGACAGTGACTGTGTCAGTGTAGGTATGGGGTGTGGAGTGTAAGGGTAAAGAGGCAAATCATGTGGGGGATGAAGGGTGCAGAGAGACCATGGAAAGGGGTGGCTGATATGGTGGTGGGGTGGATTAAAGGGAAAGTACAGTAAATTGAAAGGTCAAAGACATGACACTCTTTAATATCTAGATGCCTAGAATCAAAATCTTTTAGTACTTATGGTGAATGAATACAAAGTCCTCGTTTGACATACACACAGTGGCCATTTTGATAGGTACAGTAACTCCTGTACCAAAATAAGTGGCCACTGAGTGTATATTCGTGGTCTTCTGCTGCTGTAGCCCATCCACTTCAAGGTTTGATGTGTTGTGCATTGAGAAATACTCTCCTGCACGCCACTGTTGTAACGTGTGGTTACTTGAGTTACTACCACTTTCCTGTCAGCTTGAACCAGTCTGGCCATTCCCTTCTGACCTCTATCATTAACAAGGCGTTCTCACCCTCAGAACTGGATGCTTTCTGTTTCTCGCACCATTCTCCATAAACTCCAGAGACTGTTATGCGTTGAAATCCCAGGTGGTCAGCAGTTCCTGAGAAACTCAAACTACCCTGTCTGGCACCAACAATTATTCCGTGGTCAAAGTCACTTCCATCACACTTCTTTGATGTTTGGTCTGAGCAACAGCTGAACCTCTTGACCATGTCTGCATGCCACTATGCACCGAGCTGCTGATTAGACACTTGTACTAACAATTGGGTGTACAGGTATACCTAATAATGTGGCCACCAAGTGTAGAGAACTCTAATAAAAACAGAAAATGCTGGAAGAAGATCAATAACTTAGAGAGCATCTGTGGAAAAGCAATCTTAGCATTTCAGGTCTGTGATGTGTCGTGTGCCTTTACCTCCCAACACTAGGAGAATAAGACACAGGAGCAGAATTAGGCCATTCGGACTAAATCACAGGCCCTGGAGAGAGTGCAACATACTGTAGATTAACTGGAAGAATATCTGGAGCACTAGAACTACATTTCAAGGTGAGATAATACAAACAATAATGGCTCATTACCTGATAGGGAGTGATTTGATAGTAACTTTCAAGATTTCTAAATTAATTAATGAACAGAAACCTTTTGCTGGTTGGTAAATATAGAATGAAGGAAAAATAGCCAATATTTGATGTGAACGTGACCATCGTGACTTTAGAAAATATTTTCACAACAAGGATGCCAGAAGATTGGAAATGTATTCTATACGTGGCAACTGGTGCCCTGTGGCTTGCCAAGTTTAAATTGGAGATCGATGGATTTTGCTGATCAACACGATGAAGGATATGGAGAAAAGTCAGGTGACAGATCAGTCCTGATGTCATTGATCAGCAGCACAGCCTGAAAGGGTTAAATGGCCCGTTCCTGTTTCCCCACCACACCAAGTTGATACAGTGAAAGTGTATTTACTGGCTGCGTTGCAGCCTGGTATGGGAACATTGATGACTTTGCACAGAAAATCCTGCAAAAGGTAGTGGATTTGGCCCAGTACATCACGGGTAAAGCCCTCCCAACCATTGAGCACATCTACGTGAAATGCTGCCATAATAAAGCAGCATCCATCAGCAAAGATCCTCAGCACCCAGGCCACGCTCTTTTCTCGCTGCTGCCATCAGGCAGAAGGTACAAGAGCTTCAGGACGCGCGCCACCAGATTCAAGAACAGTTACTACCCCTCAGCCATCAGGGTCTTGAATAAAAAAGGATAACCACACTCACCTATTGAGATGCTCCCACAACCAATCATCTCACTTTAAGGGCTCTTTATCTTGTTATTTAATGCTCTCTTTATTTATTGCTATTTATTTATATTGGCATTTGCCCAGTTTGTTGTCTTCTATGTTCTACTTGCTCTTTCATTGGTCCTGTTTATAGTTACTATTCTATAGGTTTGCTGAGTATGCCCGCAGGAGAAAGAATCTCAGGGTTGTATAGTACGTGGTGACATGTAAGTACTCTGATAATAAATTTTACTTTGAACCTTTTGAAGTTTGAGATGTAGATTAACCTGCACAATCATCCCTCGTTGGTCAGATCCCTCAGCCCTAGACTCCATAATGAATCTGTCACACTTCCTTTCTGAGATGCAGAGAGTAAAGCCACACAATGTGGTCCCAATGCAGCTCATCATGGGATGGCAGAAACTCTTGCCTGTTTTTGTGTTCCAACCCCCCCTTCAGATAAAAGTCAGCTGGTATATCCACGTGTAAATTGGTGCAAACACTCAGCACATCAGGCAGTTTCCATGGAAGGGGAAACAGGGTTGTTGCCTTTGGTGGCAGACTCGTTATCAGATTCTCATTTACTGAAGCGGGATTGTGTGGTGATGTGATTAAGATTGAAAGAGTGCAGAGAAAATTTACAAGTGTTAAAATTGCAGGGGCCCTGGCAGATATATTTAAAATGTGGGTATCTACAGGTGAGGTGCCAGAGGATTGGAGGATAGCTCATGTTGTTCCGTTGTTTAAAAAAGGCTCTAAAAGTAATCTGGGAAATTATAGGCTGGTAAATTTGATGTCAATACTAGGTAAACTATTGGAAAGAGTACTAAGAGATAGGGTCTACAGGTATTTAGATAGACAGGGACTTATTAGGGAGAGTCAACACAGCTTTGTGCGTGGTAGGTTAGGTTTAACAAATCTATTAGAGTTTTTCAAGGAGGTTACAAGGAAAGGGAAGGCAGTGGATGTTGTCTACATGGACTTCAGTAAGGCCTTTGACAAGGTCCTGCATGGGAGGTTAGATAGGAAGATTCAGTCACCAGGTATACATGGGGAGGTAGTAAATTGGATTAGACATTGGCTCAATGGGAGAAGTCAGAGAGTGGTAGCAGAGGATTGCTTCTCTGAGTGGAGGCCTGTGACTAGTGGTGTGCCACAGGGTCCATTGTTATTTGTCATCTGTATCAATGATCTGGATGATAATGTGGTAAATTGGATCAGAAAATTTGCTGATGATACGAAGATTGGAGGTGTAGTGGACAGTGAGGAAGGTTTTCAAAGCTTGCAGAGGGATTTGGACCAGCTGGAAAAATGGGCTGAAAAATGGCAGATGGAGTTTAATACAGACAAGTGTGAGGTATTGTACTTTGGAAGGACAAACCAAGGTAGAACATTCAAGGTAAATGGTAGGGCATTGAGGAGTGCAGTAAAACAGAGGGATCTAGGAATACAGATACAAAATGCCCTAGAAGTGGTGTCACAGGTAGATAGGGTCATAAAGAGAGCTTTTGGAACATTGGCCTTTATAAATCAAAGTATTGAGTATAAGAGTTGGAATGTTATGGTGAGGTTGTATAAGGCACTAGTGAGGCCGAATTTGGAGTATTGTGTGCAATTTTGGTCACCAAATTATAGGAAGGATATTAATAAGGTTGAAAGACTAACACAGAAGGTTTACAAGGATGTTGCCGGGACTTGAGAAACTGAGTTACAGAGAAAGGTTGAATAGATTAGGACTTTATTCCCTGGAGCGAAGAAGAATGAGGGGAGATTTGACAGAGGTATATAAATTATGACAGGTATAGATAGAGTGAATGCAAGCAGGCTTTTTCCACTGAGGCCAGGGGAGAAAAAAACCAGAGAACATGGGTTAAGGGTGAAGGGGGAAAAGTTTAAAGGGAACATGGGGGGGGGCTTCTTCACACAGAGAGTGGTGGGAGTGTGGAATGAGCTGCTAGATGAAGTGGTAAATGCGGGCTCACTTTTGACATTTAAGAAAAACTTGGAGAGGTACATGGATGAGAAGGGTATGGAGGGACATGGTCCAGGTGCAGGTCAGTGGGATTAGGCAGAAAAATGTTTCAGCACAGCCAAGAAGGGCCAAAAGGCCTGTTTCTGTACTGTAATGTTCTATGGTTCTATGGATGTTGTCAAGACTCGAGGATCCAGGTTACAGGGAAGGTTGAATAGGTTATTCCCTGGAGCATAGGAGAATGAGGGAAGATTTAATAAAGGTATACAAAATCATGTGGGGTAAAGATAAGGTAAATGTATGCAGGCTTTTCCATTGAGATTGAGTGAGACTAGAACTACAGGTCATGGACTAAGGGTGAAAGGTGAAATTTTTAAAGGGGAACATGAGGGGGAGCTTCATTCCGAGGGTGGTGCAAGAGTGGATTGAGTTGTCAGAGGAAGCAGTAGACAATTCGAATTTACCATTTAAGAGAAGTTTAGATAAGTACATGGACAGGAGGGGTAGGGAGGGCCATGGTCCAGGTGCAGACTGATGGGATGAGGCAGAATTACAGTTTGGCACAGACTAGATGGGCCGAAGGGCCTGCTACTGTGCTGTGGTGCTCTATGACACAATAAATGTAACATGTGAATAACTGACATAAGAATGTATGTTAGCTGCCTAGGACAGAAAGCTTTGCCTGTCTGGGGCTAGTACTGAGGCAGGCACCATGTTCCCATTAAGGAACTTGGATTCAGCATTCAGGATTCAAGTTTATTTGTCACGTGTACATCAAAACATCCAGAGAAATGAGTTGTTTGCATTAACAACCAACACACCCAGGGATATGAAATGAGTGTGCTGGGAGTAGCCCACAAACATCACCAACACAGCATGCCCACGATGCTTGTCAGAACAACACAGAACACAGCAAGCGACAAAGAACAGCAAAAGCTCACCCTCCACCCTCTCCCCTGCGTACACACACAGACCTATAATCCCTGGACAGGCCTCCAGTCTTTGGCCTTGTGTGGACACAGACACCAGGCTTCAACCTCCCCAGCGGACTCACGGAGATTCACAAAGTCAGCTCCTGCCAACGGGCCTCAAATCGCGGACTTTCCGATTCGGCTTCCAGGCTTCCGACTTCTAGCTCAGTGCCATTGAACGCAAATGAGGCACTGACATTTTTATATTGGAGATGGATTTAAAAAGTAAAGGAATGGTTAAACATGTAGTTGAAGGGGAAGGAGGAGGAAAGAGACAAGGGAGCCGGATGGCTTCGTAGGATTAAAACCAAATTGGAAGGAAAACAAGAACTAATTCATGTGCACTTAGTGGCCACTTTAATAGGTACACCTGTATATTAACATAAATATCTAATCGGCCAATCACGTGGCAGCAACTCAATGCATAAAAGCATTCAGATGTGGTCAAGAGGTTCCTTTGTTGTTCAGTCCAAACGTCAGAATGGGGAAGAAATGCGATCTAAGTGATTTTGACGATGAAATAACTGTTGTTGCCTACGGAAGCAGCTGATCTCCCGGAATTTTCACACATAACTGAGTCTAGAATTTACAGACATTGGTGTGGAAAACAAAAAAAAACATCCAGTGAGTGGCAGTTCTGTGGGTGAAAACGCCTTTGCTAATGGGAGAGGTCAGAGGAGAATGGCAAGGCTGGTTCAAGCTGACAGGAAGGCGACAGTAACCACACGTTACAACAGTGGTGTACAGAAGAGCATCTCTGAATGCAGAACATGTCAAACCTTGAAGCAGAAGACCACAAACTTTCAGTCAATGGCCATGTTATTCTGTTCAACAGTCTGATAGACGCCAACACCAACTGTTTGTCAAAGCAGTTTGATGAAAGTTCGGCGACCTGAAACTCAGTAACTTGACCGACAATCTCCAGCGATTTTTGTCTTTACTCCAGCCTGTTTTGTTTTTCATTTTTCTTTTAATCTGAGTTATTTAAAATCCGTCCACTTTCTTCCTGCAATTAAGACAATTGCTGAATATAGGAGGCTCATGGTTTGGTCTCAGCTCAAATGAACACACAGAGGGATTAAGCTACATCCTCATAAGGTTAGCCACAGAGAGTAGAGGAAGTGGAGGAGGTGGGGGAGGGGGGTGGTGACTTGGAGTGTGAACTGTGCCAAAAAAAAAGGAGTAATATTTGAAAAGCAGAAATCTCCAGTGAAATCCTGCACCAGAGTGACCCCGGCGCATTCTGAATAATCCAAAACACAGGATGAGTGGCAAATTTGACAAAGCAGCCACAGGCCTCAAATGGTTGTCGGCATGGGAACCATCAGCAATGGGCGCTGAACATCCCATGATTGATGGTGCAAGTTCTATTCAACCCCTCATCACCACACTGTCAACAGGAAGAAAATCCCAGCCTCACCAACACAAAGTTTCATTCATTGCACTCTCTGCAGAATAGAAATGGACAACTTTTTATAAGACACTACTCTTCTTTTAACAGTTGCTCCTGAGATTAATTTGATCTTGAAGTCAATCCTGAGAATTCCAATAATTTCTTAGACAAATTCTACTATTTCCTGAATTTTCTTTCCTGTTTATTTCAACGTGACAACCCAAATACATTTTAAAATCTTAAATGTTTAAAAAGATCTTTGATTTTTCTTTTCTGTTGTTCAAGTACAGCTTGTACTGAATTTTCCTTCAAAAGCTCGAAGCAGACCAGGTTTCAACTTCAAAGAATATACTGTTCTGATTCTCATTAAAAGACAATTGATTGTGCCAGGAAACTTGTCACCCTTATCTGCTCTTGGCCAGTTATTGACTTCAGTTCCACAAACAATGTTGGTGACTTCTCCCGGACTTTGGGACTGGCCCAATGAGACACTCAAAGGTATAACTCCAGTGCACTGGAGAGTGCATTTACCCAGGCAGTGTTGAGAAGCACCATTGCACAGTTAACAGTATGTTCCATGGCTGACCACAGTACATGTTTAACTTGCATTCCTTTTTATTTGCTCTCCAGTTCCCAGTTCTCACTCCCATCTTTCTCCAAGTTCCTGCTCTCATCCATGCCTTCCTCCAATTCCGTCGTCCCTCTTTTCTTCAATTTTCTACCCTCGTTCTCACCTTCCTCGCAATTCCCAATCTTCACTCCCACTTTCTTCTAATTCTTCCCCCTCTCTCCTGCCTTCTCCCAACTTCCTGCTTCACCCACACTTTCCTCCAATTCCCTGTGTTCCCTCTTTTCTTCAATTTCCAGATCTCACTCCTACCTTCTTTCTAATTCCTTCTGTCATCTCCCTCAATCCCATGACCTCATACTCACATATTTCACCCTCACTCCAACTCTCCTCCGATTCTTTGTCTTCAGCTCCTTCCTCCTCCTATCCCTACCGCACGTTTATGGCCCTGATGGAAACCTCTTCTGAACAAGTACTTATTCACTCCTGCTTTCTTCTGCTGTATCCGTGCTGATTCTTTACTCTGCCTCAGCCCTTGTGTAGACCAGTACTGTCAAATGCTTCCCATTTGTGGTGTGGAATTGCTAACCCTAAAACGCAAACTCTGTTTCTCATTCTCCTCGGACGCTGCCTGACCTGCAAGCATTTCCTGCTTTGTGGGACCAGAGACACTGGTTGGTCAGCTAGAGCAGGGACCAGGCCAGCCCTTCCTAGAAGGCACTGCTGAATCATCTGGAATTTTACCTTGACCCAGCAGCTTCTCGGTCAATTTTTATGTGACATATTTATAGGTTTTTGGTATTTGACTTACCATTGTCACATGTACTGAGATACAGTAAAAATGGTTTGTTTTTCATGCCATCCACACAGATCATTTCATAGCAGTCAGATCTCTGGCACCGAGTGTGGTCCAATGGCTCAGAAAAGAATGGGGGAGAAGAGGCAAACTGTAGCGATAGGGATTCAGTGGTTAGGGGAGCAGACAGGAGGCTCTGTGGACGAGGAGTATCCCGGATAATACATGGCCTCCCAGGTGCCAGGATCAGGCACATCTCGGATCAAACCCATCGCATTCTTAAGCAGGAAGGTGAGCAGCTGGAGTCATGGTCCACAGTGGTACCAATGACATAGGTAGGAAGGGTGATGAAGTCTTGCAAAGTTCAGGGAGTTAGCTGCTAAGTCAAAGGACAGATTGTGATCTCAGGATCACTACTGTGCCATGTGCTAGTGAGACCAGATGTAGGTAGATAATACAGTTTAACATGTGGTTAAGGAGATGATGCAGGAGGGGAAGGCTTCAGAATTTTGCATCATTGTACTGTCTTCCAAGACGATGGGAACTGTACAGATGGGACTGTTTGCACAGGACTGAAGGGAACTAATATTCTTGCAGGTAGGTTTGTTAGTACTGCATGCAGGGGGTGGGGGGAGGGGGTTTAACTAGATTTGTGGGGGGATGGGAACTAGAGTGCCAGGGTAGATAATGGAGGAGTTGTAGGGAAAGTAAGCTGACATAGTAAGACAGGAATTGAAAGGATGGACATGGTGGGAATGAGTTCAATGCAAGGAATATTGTAAATAAGGCAGATGAGTTTAGAGCATGGATCAGCATGTGGAATTATGACATTGCAACCATTAGTGAAACTTGGTTGCAGGAGGGGCAGGACTGGGAGCTCAATGTTCTGGGGTTCCGTTGTTTTAGACATGATAGAAAGGGAAGGATTAAAGAGGGAGGTTGGCATTAGCAGCCAGGGAAAATGCCACAGCAGTGCTCAGTCAGGATAGAATGGTGTCTCATCTACTGAGGCCATATGAGTGGAACTGAGTAATGAGTAATTAACCATTAATGTAGACCATCCATTAAACTGTAGAATCACAAACATTTGCATGAAACATAAGGTAGTGTTAGTAGGTGATTTTAACTTTCCACATGTTGTCTGTGTCCCGTTCTGTGAAACTGCTGAATGGAATAGAGTTTGTCAAATGTGTTCAAGAAAGTTTCCTGAATCAATATGGAGATTCCAATATATAAAGAGAATGTGCTGCGGATCTCCTATTAAGGACTGAGATAGAACAGGGGAACCCTTCAGATCCAGTAATCATAATTCCATTAGTTTCAAGATAATTGTGGCGAGGGATAGGTCTGATCCTTAGATGAAGTTGAAGAAAAGCCAGTTTTGATGGTACCAGAAAGGATCTGCAGAATGGTGATCTATGCATTGAGCCAAAAGAGATGGGAGGAGAACTTAAATGAACTTTTGCATCCGTATTTACTCAGGGACGGACATAGAGCCTATAGAAGTGAGACAAACACCAGTGAGGTTATGGACCATATATGGGTTATAAAGGAGGAAGTGCCTGATGTCTTGAGGCATATTAGGGTGGATTAACCCCAGGGGCTGATAAAGTGTTCCCTCAGACCTTGTGAGGGTCTGGTGCAGAAATTGCCAGGGCCCTAGCAAAGGTGTTTAAAGCATCCTTAGCCACTGGTGTGGTGCCAGAAGATTGGAGGGTAGCTAATGTTCCATTGTTTAAGGAAGGCTTTAAGAATAAGCCATGAAATTATAGGCTATGAGCCTGACAGCAACAATTGGTAAGATATTGGAAGGTATTCAAGGTACTGGTTATATAAGTAGACAGAGACTGATTTGGGATGGTCAACATGGCTTTGTGTGTGGTAGGTCACGTCTAGCCAATCTTACAGAATTTTTCAAGGAAGTTACCTGGAAAATTGATGAAGAAAAGGTAGCAGATGTTACCTACGTGGAGGCGTTTGTCAAGCTCTAATGTGAGACATGAAGCAGATTGGTCAAGATGGTTCAGTCATTTGGCGTTCAAGATGAGGTAGTAAGTTGGGTTCAATATTGGCTTTGCAGAAGAAGTCAGAGGGTAGTTGTAGATAGTTTCCTCTCTGACTGGAGGCTTGTGAATAGTGGTGTGCCACAGAAATCGGTGCTGGGTCCATTGTTGTTTGTCATCTTTATCAACAGTCTGGATGATAATGTGGTAAAATGGTGTGATAAACTATGTATACCTGTCTGGACACGCCCCTCTGCTGACTGCTCCTGTGGCTCCTCCCACAGACCCCTGTATAAAGGCGGTTGGGGCACTGCTCCTCCCTCAGTCTTCGACATACCGTGCTCCCTTTTCACTGTTAATAAAAGCCTATCGTTCACTTCCAGTCTCCTAGAGTTATTGATGGTGCATCAACTGGATCAGCAAAATTCGTGCATGATACCAAGACTGAAGTGCAGTGGAGAGCGAGGAAGGCCATCAAAGCTTGCAGCAAGATTTGACCCAGCTGGAAAAAGGGCTGAAAAATGGCAGACGTAATTTAATGCAGATAAGTGTAAGGTGTTCCACTGTGGGAGGTTAAACCAGGGTTCAACTTACACAGTGAATGGTAGATAGGGTTGTAAAAAGCACTTTTGGTACATTGACCTTCATTAATCAAAGTATTGATAACTGGAGATTGGATGTTAAGTTGAAGTTGTATAAGGTGTTGGATAATCTGGAGAAATGTGTGCAGTTCCGGCCACCATCCTGCAAGAAAGATATCAATAAGGTTCAGGGAAAAGTTACAAGGATGTTTCCAGGACCTGAATTTATAGGGAAAGGTTGAATAGGTTAGGACTTTTATTCCCTGAAGGAAGATGTGATGAAGGAATACAAAATTATGAAGCATGTTGATAGGATAAAGGCAAGCAGATTTTTTCCTCTGTGACTTATTGTAAATGGAACTAGTGGTCATAGCTAAAGGGTGAAAGGTGAAAATGTTTAAGAGGAACATGAGAGGGAATTTCTTCACTCAGAGTGGAAGTGGGGGATCCAGGTTTTGTCTCAGCATTCAAGAGAAGTTTGGATGAGTACATGGATGGGAGAGGTATGTTGGACTATGATCCAGGCACTGGTTAATGGGACTGGGGAGGTTAACAGTTCAGCATGGACTAGATGGGCTGAAGGGCTTGCTTCTGTACTGTAGCATTCTATGACTCTATAAATACATCAAGGTGGTACAAAGAGAAGAGCAATTACAAAATATAGAGTTACAGAGAAACTGCAATGCAGGTTGACAAGTACAGTGAAGGGCCATAATGAGGTACATTGCCAGGTCAAGAGTTTGTCTTTATCACACAAGACGTCTTATAACAGCGGGAATAGAAACTGTCATTGAGCCTGGTGATGTGTATTTTCAAGCTATTGTAGCTTCTGTCCAACGGAAGGCTAGGAGAAAAGAAATGACGACAGAAGACAGCAGATGTTAGAAACCTGCAGCAATGCACAGAAAAACACTGCAGTAACGCAGTGCGTCAGGCAGCACGTCTTTGAGGAAGATGGACAGTTGATGATCCAGGTTGAAGCCCTTCATCAGGACTGGTCTTTGGGATATGAGGAGTCTTTGATTACATTGGCTGTTCTCCTGAAACATCAGAAAGTGTGGAGTCTACTGGTCTTCATGGTGGATTGAGCTGTGTCCACAGATCTCTCGCAAAGACATTGCCATACCAAGCCATGATGCACACAAGAGCTGGCAAGAGCCAACAGGGCCATGCCGAGCTCCCTTTGCCTTCAGAGGAAGTTGCTGCCAGCTGTCATTGCAGAATTTGATTTTTGAAACTCATGATTGTTTCTGCAGCCCCTCTGCCTCAGGTCGACTTCACGGGACAATTCACCGGTGAGCTGAAGTTGGCAGCCCGTTTCCTACAAGACATGATCCTGCTGCATAGTAACATTCAGAATTAAGACGCTGATGGGCAGCAGGTACTGTGCACTGTCCTGGATACGATGGGAAATGGCTGGAAGTCAGGCTTACTGCCATCTCAGCCCTTCTTTCGAGTAGTGCCAGGAATCCTTTGTCAGGCCACTGAGAGAGCAGATGTGGCCTGTGTGAAATCTGGAAGGTATTACCTCCGACAGTGTGGTGGTGAGCTGGGGTTATTACCAACAGAAAGGGGCAGACATGATACTCCAGTGAGGCCATGGAGTGAAGGTTGGAAGTTTGCCGCTGGGGGATATCCCAGTTGCTGTACCATGAAACTAAGTTCTGCCAAGTCCATTTCCACATTCTCAAAGGGCTTCCAGTTCCCGAGACTCACCGGATCGGAGCAGTCTGCCCTTGGGAAGTTATTGTGACCAAAGAGGGAAAATAACTCAGAAGGGAGCTTCTAATATCTGAGCTCATAGCCTGGGTAAAAACTGACCGGGGCGTTTATTTTTCATCCAGTGCCTTTAACTGAATTTATATGCTTGCTGTGATTGCCAGCTATTTAAGTGTACGAACCCTTTTTGTGTCCATTGTGCAATCTGTTCACACAAACAAGCTGTGTGACACTCTTCTGTACTGCCAAACAGCGGGGGGTCATCACAGCTTTGACATCTTTACAAGCAGGGCCAGGAGTGCTTACTCGACAAGCTGAGGTGGGGGAAGAGATGGGGCAAGAGCTTTACGAGTCCGCTCCGGCAGTTTCACATCGGGTCCGAGGCTCACACTGCAAAAATAAAATGCTCGATGTATTTCAGAATGAACTCAGGTCACCGATGTGTTCAGCAAGCCTCGGTACAAGTGCAGAATCAATTTTGCGTGTGTAATTGTCACAGCATGGCTTGATAGTCCTTATGCACTCATTAAGGAGTCCTCAATAGACGACGCAGTAGGGGGGCCCAGCACAATCATCCACTATTTAGAACGCTTTCGGGTTCTGAATAGCCACAATTGTACTGCACACTCTGATCCAGAGGCAACATTCCCAGACTAGTGAAGGTGGAGAAAACCTTTCCCACATTGTCCACGGTTCGTTCCTGCTGAGTTGGTGACAGGATGAAGGGAATGAGGAGACACGAAACAGTTGGAATTCTTGGTTGGGTTTCAAGAAGCAAATGCATGGGAGAAATGTGCAGGAATGGGGAAAAAATCATTGTGTGAAGGGTGAGCCACAGGAACCTTACAGACTATAAACATAGGAGCAGAATTAGGCCATTCAGCCCATCTAGTCTTCTCCACCATTCCATCATGGGTGATTAATTATCTTCCTCAAACTTGTTCTCTTGCTTTTTTTTGTAACCTTTTATGCACTTTATAATCAAGAACCTATCAACCTGCACTTGTAAATATACACAATGACTTGGCCTCCACATCATCTGTGTCAAAGAATTTCACAGATTCACCACTCTGACTAAAGAAATTCCTCCTTATCTCTGCACTAAAGGGGCGTCACTGTATTCTGAGGCCTCTGGTCCTAGACTCACTCTCTATTGGAAACATCCTCTCTATGTCCACTCCATCTAGGATTTTCAATATCAAGCAGGTTTCAATGTAGTCCTCCCTCATTCTTCTAAAATCCAGCGAGTACAGGACCAGAGCCCACTGCAGTAAGGTCATTCTCAGTGAAAAGTTTAATCTGGCTACTTGTTTGATAGAGAATTGTAAGCCTTTCAACATGATGGGGTAATCTCTGATCTGCCTCACTTCCAGCTCCTTGCAATGCCCCACATCCCTCAGTTCAGCCTCATACCCTCACCTCCTTTGGTCCCGTGCAGCAATGCTATGCGAAGGGCTGTGCCAATTCACCAGCCTATGCACATTTAACCAAATGCCCTCAGCTCTGAGTCTATGCACCCTTCTGTACTCTGTGCATACCTGCCTCTGTACTATATACATACCTGTTTGTACCCATCCTGTATGCACACAAGCATTGAGTGTGCCATGTAATTCATGCTGCAAATGTGTTTCTGCCTATACTGTATAATGACATACCTGCACCAAATGATTCTGTAATGCAATGCCAGCATTGAATCTACATGGCTACCTGTGAATGTGTTCATACCAAAGGAGAGGGTACTCAGATAATGCCCATTGGGCATTTGTTCTTGTGATGTGGGCTACAGTGGAAATGCTACTTTGATTTATCAACGGTATCCAGGATTGCTGAGGTGTGAACCCTGCTGCTTTTATTGCCAATACCTCATCCAACCAGACCGATCTCTTGGATTCACGGAAGACCCTCAATTTCCCTACCCAGCTTAGAAAGAGGAAACCAACCCGAGTCCCACTACGTCCCTGTAATTGCTGCGGGAAGCGTGGTGGTGCATTGATCAAACCTGGTGGGATTGCATTTGAATGATCATCCAGACGAGATATAAACCAAATGGGTAGGGGACCCATTACGTCAGACAGCAGGTCAATGACAGGGGCTGGAGCTCAGTCCTTGTGCCAGACCTTTATTCATGGATTCAAAGTGTCATGCAACACAGAAACAGGTCCTGCAGTCAGCCAAGCCACCCTGTTCAGCTGTTTCCTCCACATCCAAACCTGTGTCTACCCCGTACCCAAACCTGTGTCTACCCCGTACCCAAACCTGTGTCTACCCCGTACCCAAACCTGTGTCTACCCCGTACCCAAACCTGTGTCTACCCCGTACCCAAACCTGTGTCTACCCCATATCCAAACCTGTGTCTACCCCGTACCCAAACCTGTGTCTACCCCGTACCCAAACCTGTGTCTACCCCGTACCCAAACCTGTGTCTAACCCGTACCCAAACCTGTGTCTACCCCGTACCCAAACCTGTGTCTACCCCGTACCCAAACCTGTGTTTACCCCCTATCCAAACCTGTGTCTACCCCGTACCCAAACCTGTGTCTACCCCGTACCCAAACCTGTGTCTACCCCGTACCCAAACCTGTGTTTACCCCCATCCAAACCTGTGTTTACCCCGTACCCAAACCTGTGTTTACCCCCGATCCAAACCTGTGTCTAACCCGTACCCAAACCTGTGTCTACCCCGTACCCAAACCTGTGTTTACCCCCTATCCAAACCTGTGTCTAACCCGTACCCAAACCTGTATCTAACCCGTACCCAAACCTGTGTCTACCCCGTACCCAAACCTGTGTCTACCCCGTACCCAAACCTATGTCTACCCCATACCCAAACCTGTGATTACCCCTATCCAAACCTGTATTTACCCCCTATCCAAATGTGTGTTTACCCCACATTCAAACTTTTGCAATGCCCATACCTGTCCGAACTTCAGATAACCGTTTAACTGCATCAGCTTCAACCACTTCCTCTGCTGGCTCGTTCCATGCATCCAGTGCCTGTCATATTCAATCTTGCCCTTGAAATCTCTCTCCTCTCACCTTAATCCCATGCCCTCTGGTTTGACAACCCCCACTCCATGATCTGGGAAACACTTGTGGCTATCCACCCTACCTACAACGCCTCAATATTAAAAAAGTCCATAAGGCCATCCCTCAGCCTCCTTCCCCTCCAGCAAAAGTAGTACCAGCCTATCCAGTCTCTCCTCATTGCCCTCAGTCCAGCAGCGTTTCTGTGACTCTTTTCTGCTCTCTCAAGCTTAGTCACGTCCTTCTTACAACAGAAAATTGATCTCAGGGTTGTATATGGTGGCACTTTGATGATGAATTTACTTTGAACTTCCACACTGACCAGAGCTGCACGTAATATTTCAAATGTGGCCCAACCAACAACTTGTACAAATCTGGTCAAATAATTTTGTCATCCTCCTCTTTTCCCAAATACAAGTTTGTCCTTGTCACGTGTCTAACCAATTTTCGTCTGAGAATTACTGTCCAATTGGCTTCCATCATAGTTACTTAAAGTTGGCCAGTGGTGTAGTGGCATCTGCACCGAACTGCGAGGTGAGTGGGCCGGGCTTGAATATGACCAGCTTTCCTTGCACGCTTTCTATCCGTGCTGGGTTGAATGAGCAACCCCACCTTGAAAAAAAATCACACAGACAAAAATGCTCAAGAAATGGCCAAGTTGCCGCCCGATGCCCCAAAAGGCACAGCAACACTGACTCAGAAAGGAGGAACAATTTAGAGGGGCTGAATGTCCTCCTATTCTCCCCGGGAGATAATCGGACAGAAATGAATTGGTCAGTGGCATTCAGTTGTGTGCTTGTGCAGCCCGTTCTGTCGTCCAGAAAAATGTTCAGTGTCATTCCCTGCAGTGAGTCAAACACCGAGTGACTCTGTGCCAGCTACAGAGCTGAAACACTGTCGCTTGTTGTCCGACAATGCACAGACCAGTCCAGATCAATCAATCTCAATAAAGAATTAACTCTCAGTTCACAGGATCCCCAGTGAATTTCCACTTCTTTTATTGCAAGCTCTGGCTCTCACTCACTCTGCCCAAGTGCAATGCATATTACTGAACTCGTGCACAGGTACCTGCGTTTAGTCTGTAAAGTGCTTGTGGGAGCAGTTATGCAGAGAAAATTGACACAGAGCCACTTGGGGCTTTGGGAAAGATAGCCAGACTTAACTAAAGAGGAAATACCTCATTGAGGGAGGGGTTCGAGGGAGGGAAGGTCAGGGCGGATTGGGGGGGGGGGGTTGAGACAGGCCTGAGAGGGGGGAGTCAGAGGTGGGGGCATCAGTGAGGGGGGGAGTCAAAGAGCGAGGGGGTTTGAGGGAGGGGGTTACAGAGAGGGGGAGTTAAAGAGGGAGGGGGTTGCGAGGGAGGGAGCTGGAGCAAGGGGGTTGAGAGCGAGAGTGTTTAGAGGGTGTTTGGATGGAGGGTGTTTAGAGGGAGGGGTGAGAGGGAGCAAGAGGAGAGGCAGGAGCAGAGACAGTGAGAGGGGGTGCAAGAGGTAGTGATGGGAGTGCTGAGAGAGATGGTTTTCGAGGGGGAGTGGAGGGAGGGAGCAGAGAGAGGGTGGAAGCTATAGGAAGTGAGAGAAGAAGAGAGGACCCAAGAGATGGTGAGAAAGGATGTGAAAGAAAGATGGAAGCCTTCTCTATTGAGCTGAGGAGTGCAGATGTGTTCAGTTTAACATCTCTTTGGAAACGCTCCTTCTTTGGAGCGAGGCCTGAACCCGTGAGCCTGAGAGGATTGCTGAAGAATAAACCTTGAACGGTATGTTACACAATAATTCTGCTACTGGGAGATCCGTCAGTGTTTCGCAAGAGCACACATATGTCTCCACTCTCAGCTAACCTTTCAAAAGCACCTTTCACTCTCATTTACTTTTGCATTGATGGGGTTCAACTGTGTGCCAACTTATGCCACATGAAGACATTCTGAATCCTTCCCACAGACCATAGTTCATGAGCTTTGGAGAAAACAAAATCAGGATCGAACCCAAGTCAGTTTCTCCTTGTTCCCAAACTAATTTAGTATTCAGCAATCTGGGTAGTTGCTAGAAAGTTCTTCCATTGGCTCCTCCCAGGCATGTGAAACCCTTCCTCAGCCCCTAAACACCCCTCATTTTGATCTCAGCCAATCATTTGTAGATTGGACTGCTCACAAAACAACAGGAAAGATAAAAGTAATCCACAACACCAGACCACAGAAAAAAGCACGTTGGTGAAAGCCAGGAATTTGCAAGCTCCTTCTATCAACGTCTGAGTAAGTTAATGCTGATTTCAGGGACCCATAATATCTCTGGGAGCTGAGGAAACACAGATAATTAACTTTTAATTAAGTTTGTGCAAAATCCTCTCTCTTTCCTTTCTTTGGATTGATATGTTGAAAGGTCCAAGTATAGTAGGGGGGAGAGGAGGGTGAGAGGGGGTAAGAGGGAGAGGGGGAGAGAAGAGAACAGAGAGCAAGTACTGAGAGAAGGAGGGAAAAGAACAGAGATAGAGGAAAGGAGAGAATAGAAAAAGGAGAGAAAAAGAGAGGAGAGAGAAAAAAGAGGGGAAGAGTGAACAGAGAGGGAGAAGATGAAAATAAAGAGGAGAGGGGGAGAAGGAGAAGGTGAGAACAGACAGGGAAGAGTGATGAGAATACAGCAGGGGAGAGGATGAGTGTAGAGAGGGGGAGAAGTGAAAGCCATCCGTCCTCCCCCAGTTTTCTATTCCTGTGCCTCCCGGCACTCACTAAACTTTAGTAAATCACTGTTGAAGTCGGAGGATGTTGGCTTGCCCTGTGCATGTTTAATCAGTAACATCTGGATCCCCACAGCTCTCCAAGCAATTGGAATCAGTTCACTTGTTTATTTTTGTGCAGCTAATAGGAAGAAAAACTGCTTTTATTAACCGAGCGCTGCTATCCTGAATATAATTTATCTTTTTAATTCCCCTGCAAGACGGTCGGTGCATCTAAAAGTCTAGGTTGCAGCAGCTCGTTGAGATAGTGTGTTAACCACTTTCTCTGGCAGCTCAGTAGAGATTGTGTGTTAACCAGTGGAAGGATCGGAGTTCATCCACACCTCACGTAATTAACTGGCACTCTCGACCCTGTTGGTGTTGGACTAGTAAACCCAGCCTCTCCAGCATGAAACTCAAGACTCTGTGTTACCCTGTTATTTAAACTCTTACGGTCAGACCCAAGGGTTTCCTCCATAGTAGGCAGGTTAAAATCTACCTTCAATGGTCTTAGGACTGGGGTGATTAATGGGTGATTTTGCAACAGACCACATCTGAAAAATGGGCCCCTGTGATCCCAAAGTACTCCCTTATTGTTGAGTAAGAAGGGTGGCATGTTACCAACATTTTAACTCAACGATATTCATACTCAGCAATGCATAAGGGAGTATGCTGAAGATAGTACTGGTGAACATGCCAGGTTGTCCTACTGGGAGTGGTGAAGTATTTCTTTACATAATCAACCATAAGCAATGGTCGCGTACTCTCTGAAACGGGAACAGTGCAAGGGAAATGGGACTTTCTGGACGTTACTTCTAGAGAGCTGGAATAGGTATGAGGGGCCAAATGGCCTTTCTTTGTAATGAAACTCTGTGAATCTGTGGTATCCTGTTTTAATGAGGTCGGTTGAAATGTTCTTCAAGATGGCGGGAGACCACCTCCTACTCGCCTTTGACGAGCATTTTAGGATTAAGAATGAACAGAGAGAAAAGACAGATCCTTAACTAACATCTCACCCAGCAGGTGGTGGACCTGACATTGCAGCAGTCCTGTAGCATCGCTCCATTTAAAATCAGCTGTCACCCAACCCAAAACCAAGGACAATTCCTCTGAACCCAGTCAACATGTCAACATAGTAAATATAAGTTAACTTATGATGAGGAGGAATTTCTTTAGCCAGAGAGTGGTGAATCTGTGGAATACGTTGCCACAGACGGCTGTGGAGACCAAGTCAATGGTTATGTATATCTAAAGCAGACGTCGATAGGTTTTTGATTAGTAAGGGTGTCAAAGGGTGCTGAGAGAAGGCAAGTAAACGGTGCAAAGAGGTATAAAAAAATCAGCCATAATGAAATGGCAGAGCAGACTTGATGGACCAAATGGCCTAATTTCATGGCAAGTTATAATATATTTGTATAATGCACAATAATTAAAATCTGTCAATTTGATATGTATTCAGACAACATATGTATTCTGTATATAGACTGGACAGGGAAAGAACTGCAGGTGCAATTCCATTAATACTGGTGAGGCACTTGGACTTTTACAACAGGCCAACGGGATCACGGTCACTTTGGGTAAGTTGTGTTTATTTTACAAGTTGGATATAAACTTTCAAAATGCCCTTCTAGGTATTAAACACTTGCCTTACTGAATAATGAAATGAGGTCTCGGGTTTGCTGGTTAATAACATCACAGAAGGGCAGTTCCCGACTGCAGCAGCTAGTCTCTCGTGCCTCTAGCAGTCCTTTTTGGCAGTAAGTTCACACTCTGCAATTCAATGCAGAGTAACCTGTGCCACTTTCAACAGAACGTCCCCCAGGAGCCAGGGCGCACGGCAGGAGCTGTGCAAAGATACTGGAAGCAGAATCCTACACCACCCAGGAGTCTCCAAGTCTCCTTCCCACTGATGGGTTATTTTCCTGCTCACAGAAAGCTGCAGTAACTCGATGGAGGGGAATAAACAGACGACGGTTTGGGCTGAGACCCTTCTTAAGGACGAGAAAAGAAAGGGGAAGAAGTACCTGAGTACCTGACCTGCTGAGTCCATCCAACATTTTGTGTGTGTTGCTCTGGATTTCCAGCATCTGCAGAATCTCTTGTGCTTATCCCAAGTTTCACACTCCCTTTCTTGGCGTAGTAGGAATTGGATCAATTGTTGTGCAGGGTGGTAAACAGCCTCCAGTGCCATGTTTGTAATGATTGTGCAAATTGTTCACATCAGACTGAAAGGACAGAAGAGCTTTGACCAGCCAAGCATAGGGCTGCTCCACCCTGGGTAATAATCCTCTTTTTATTGAATGTGTCCTTTTTCCCAACAGACTCCAACGAGGAACAGTATGAAGCTGCTGCTCTCTTTGGTTCTGCTGCTGCCCTTCCACACAGCTAAGACAGGTATGACACTAAAATCTTGCAAGCTGCGGGCTTTTGAGTTCAGGCAATAAAGTTCAGCTTTTTGAAATGGTATTTGCATTTCTATCGCACTCTTCGTCTCAGGGCGTTCTAGGGCGTTCCAGCCAAGTCCGTACTTTAAAACCATTGCTGCAAAGTAAGAAACACAATAGCTAGTTGACATACAACCAAAATCCCACCAACAATTATGTGACGATGAACAATAATCTGCCTTTTAATGTGGTTGTTGGTTGTGGCTTGCCCTGCTCTTCTTCAAAGAAATATCATGTATTCCTTTGTGCCCATCTGATGGGGTTGAAGGGGCCTTGTCCAATAAAGGGCACCCCTGGCAGTGTAGCACAGCCACAGGCCCTGTGGATCCAACCATCAGCACCTTAAACAACAATGAGATGAATACCGGGCTTCTGCGCATGTGCAGTTCATGCCGAAGTCCAGGATTTACTGACAAGTTGAAGATCCTAACCCTGCCACGTTATCTCTGCAGCTGTTACAGCTTGCAAAACTGGGGCCAGGCTTTGGTGAACAATTGAGCTGTTGGACTTGGTCAGCAAATGGCAGCCACCCAGTTCAGGATAGGGAGTTGTGCCCCATTGATGTCTTTATGTCAATACTATCAATTATTACCAAATAATTGTTTATGGAGTAAATTGCTGGTGGGTATCCTGCATTATAACAGCAAAGCAGTCATCAGTCAGGATCCACTTTGGAAGTTTTGAGAAAAGTGCTTTATATATCTGTATATCTGTGCACTTGTAATTTCACCGTGACGCTGTAATTTCCTTTGGGGTCAATAAGGTATATATATTTCTAAATCCATTGAATTTCTTTAAGGTGGCTCTCCTTTGGGCTTCTGGGAGATATGGAGTCCACCCAGGGTATACTATAGCTTGTATTGGGGACGAGCCTGACCAAGAGATCAGAGTTTCAAAGGGAGACCATTTTGGAAACAGTGATCATAACTCCCTAAGTTTACAAATAATTCTAAGGATAAGACAGGACTTCATTGGAAAGTACTAAATTGTAGAGCTGCATGTTATTCAGGAGCTGGGGAGGGTAGACTGGGAATGTATGTTATTGGTAATGTGGGAGTCTTTTAAAGTCCATCAAGTCAGAATCACAGAACAATACGTTTCTGGGAGGAAGAAAGACAAAGATGACAATATTCAGGAATCATGGATAACAAGGAAGATAAAGAAAGCATCTACAAGGTTTAGAAATCTGAAATCAGACACAGCTCTTGAGAAATATCAGGAAATCAGGAGGGTTAAAATAGGCCACGAGCTATTCCTGATGACTATGATCAAAGAGATTCCAAAGGCATTTTATACAAATATTAAAAATAAGAGAGGGTAGGACCATTCAATGACAAAAGATGGAGTTTATTCCTGGAGCCAAAGGAAATGGGAAAGATACTAAATGAGCATTTCACATTGGTACTTATTAAGGAGAAGAACATGGACAAGAGAGAGATCAGGGATAAGTATGCTGATATTCTGGGGCACATCAAGAAGGAGATGGCATTGGGTCCCTTGGAAGAACATTAATGTGGAAGAGTCACCAGGGCCTGAAGGATTATGAGTAAAACAAGAGAGGAGACTGCTGCGGCCTCTTCGGTCACAAGTGAGGTGCCAGAGTGATGTTGTTCCTCTGTTTTAGAAGCACCTGTTCCCTGTGCTGTACCATTCCATGTTCTACGTACCACTGTGGTTAAGTTACTGGTTTATCAGCTAGAGTCCTTAAACACCAATCTAGGAACATAAGTTTGTATTCCGCCACAACAACTGGTGAATTTAAATTCAAGTAATTAAATAACTGTAGTTGTTCTTAAGTCAGAAACAGTAATCATTAAATGGCAGATTTGTCATTTAAAAAATCTGGGAAGGAAATGTACCATTCTTATCCAGTCTGTCTTATAAATGACTCCCGACTTACCAACCTACAGACTATCTCAGTTCAGAGGGACTCAGGGATGTGTGACAGACATAGGCACAGCCTGCAACATCCACACCTTTGGAACAAAGAAAACTTAAAGCCTAAACTTCTGCAGACCGCCGTCAGTCACTGCGGTAAAGATGCGAGTGGGGTTAGGCATGACACCTCTATAGTGGAATCGGCTCCTCTTATGGAAAATAACATCCCTTGGCTGCCCTGGTACCCTCAGAGTGGTATTGGGATTTTAAAAAAAAAATTTGTA
The DNA here is from genome assembly GCF_030144855.1 of Hypanus sabinus. NCBI lineage: Eukaryota > Metazoa > Chordata > Chondrichthyes > Myliobatiformes > Dasyatidae > Hypanus > Hypanus sabinus. The sequence goes on along the minus strand of NC_082732.1, from coordinate 31,356,990 downwards.
CTTACAGCTCTACCCAGTGAGAGGATTCTTGTTTGTCACCTTCTACAGTCTGGGCACACATAGCTGACTACATTACCTATCTGAGCTGAAGCCAAATGCAACACCCACCACACACCCTCTGCCTCCAGGAGCTCCTTATCCTTCAGTCTAGCTCCTCAACTGAAACGTGTGAAAATATAAGATCTCGCTGAGATTCTCAACATTATCTGATTCAAGGCAGTGAGGAAGCAATTCAAAGCAGTATTTAAAAGGAGCTTATTTTTCTTGAATGATTATTAATTATTCAGAATCTCAGCATGCTGGCTTCCTTTCTGCTCTTCATTCAATTGTAAGCTTCCTTCTTGGAATGGAGTAAAAGGCCTCCCTTGTTCAGTCTGAGCTGTTTTATCAGTTTTATTGTCAGGGGTTCTGAAGTAAGAGAGGGAGAGCACACAAGAGGGAGAATGTTTGAAGAGCGCCGCTGGGGGAAGTTCTTGAAAATGAACACCAAATACACAAGAGAGGACTAGTCTTTAGTTTCCTGCGGTGCCATAAGGCTGAGGGCTGACGCCTCTTCATCCAATCGCTCCTGGCACTCAAGTTATGGGGGGGGGGGGGGGGGTGGGTCAGAGGACATGCTTCAGTGGCCAAAGGCTGTGGGAATGGAATGAAACTCCTCTCTCAATGCAAAGTAATTTCTCTTTTCTCTACAGCGTGCATTTGCAGAAATCATAGTCAACGTAGATCTTTCAACAAGATCAACTTAATTCGATACATACATTGACTAGTATTGAGAATTTGCTGTGGTACGTTGGCATGACATGCACAAAATAAACAACATTGAAAAACTATAAGGAGTGGAGAATATTTTATACAAAGTATAAAGTTAGGGGTTAAAGTATGAAATAAATAATGCTTAAAGTCTTCACTGTCTAGCATAGTCATGGGGGTGATAGATACTGTCGAGGGGGTGAGCAGAACTAATTAGGATGGGTGATCAGATTTACCGCATAGGGGAAGAAACTGTTTTTTTTAATTATTTATTGAGATACAGTGTGGAATAGATCCTTCTGGCCCTTTGTGCATGCACTCCAGCATCCCCCTATTTAACCCAATTCAATTTACAATGACCAATTAACTGACCTACCGCTACTACATCTTTGGACCGTGGGAGGAAACTGGAGCACCCGAAGGAAACCCACACAGTCACGGGGAGAACGTACAAACTCCTTACAGACAGCAGCGGGAATTGAACCCGGGTCGCCTGCACCGTAAAGCATTGTGCCACCCTTTTAAAGTGGCATGAAGACGACTGACCTTTCGTACTTTGCGGAAGGGAGCTCCTGGAAAAGGCAGTTTGCAGGGCGGGTAGTGTCCACAATGATTTTTCTTGCCCGCTTCTTTGACCTGGATACGTACAAGAATTACAGCGAAGGTAGACTGCCTTCCTGCTGACCTGACAGTTAGCTGCAGTTCTCGTACACTGTGAGAGGATCTTTCCAAACTCCTGAGAATGTTTTTTAGAAAGCAACTTCCAGGGTTTATGCGGGCAAAAAGCATTTAAAATTTCAATTGGCTCTAATTATTTGACACACCACAATGCCGTGGGAATCTCCAGCTCTGGAGAACTGGGAGGGCCTGCCGTGCTGATTGTGGGATACCATGTATGTGGCCAACTGCTCCCTGACATCTCAAGGCCTTTTCCCCTATCTACAAGGCACAAGTGAGGATCATGGTGGAATATCCTCCACTGTCGGTGCAGCACTCAGCTGGGTAGTCCAACAACATCCAGGAGGAAAGCACCCCACTTGACTGGCACCTTACCCAATCCTATAAAAAACCACTCTTCCGTAGCCATCAACAGAGCGCACTTGACGAGGACTTCAAGTTCACGGGAGCACAGGTTCCTCTCCATATTGCACAGCATCCTGACTTGGAAATACCTTTCCATTTATTGCCATTCTTCACCGGAAGTTCATTGCTCTTCCTTTAGCGTCACTGGGTTTAGGTCCCGGATCTCCCTCTCCAATACTGGTGTGTGCATGCCTTTATCAGAAGGACTGTAGTAGTTGACCATCACCTTGGCACAACGGTTATATTAATATCATTACTCAGCCAGCGACACAGGTTTGAAACCTACCGAGGTTGAAAGGACTAGATATGGTGGATGTGGAGAGGGTGTTTCCTGTGGGGGTGTATACAGAACTAGAGAACACAACCTCAAGATTGAGGGCCGACCCTTTCGAGCAGCTGTAAGGAGGATTTTTTTAAAAGCCAGAGAATGCTCTGCCACGGACTGCGGTGGAGGCCAAGTCTGTGCATATATTTAAGGCGGAAGTTAATCGCTGCCTGATCGGTCAGGGCATCAAAGGATATGGCGAGAAGGCAGGTGTACGGGGTTGAGTGGGATCTGGGATCAGCCATATTGGAATGGCGGGGCAGACTCAATGGGCTGAATGGCTTAATTCTGCTCCTATGTCTTATGGATTCCACTGCTGTCTGTAAGGAGTTTGTATGTTCGCTCCATGGCCGTGTGGGTTTCCTCTGGGTGCTCCGGTTTCCTCCCTGTTCCAAAGACGTATGTTTAGCAAGATGTGGGTATGTGACGCTGGTGCTGGAAGTCTGGTGAACACTTGTGGGCTGCTCCAACACATCCTCGGACTGTGTTAGCCTTTTACACAACGGACTGTATGTCTCAACGTACAAGTGACAAATAAAGCTAACCCAGTCGTAAAGGCATTTAGGGACGGGTGTCAGGTTAAGGTGACAAGAAGAAGCTTTAAAGGGGATCTCTGGGGAAAGGTGTCTGCCATCCCCATATCTTTCTATCTATCTCTCTCTCTCACACACACACACACAGTCCAGCTGAGTCTGAAACTTGGTGTCACAGGATGCGATGGAGTCAGATGCAGCCATGGCATTTAAGATTCATTGAGACAGGTACTTAAATAGATAAGGTCTGGAAAAGATAAAAACTACTGCATGCAGAAGATGGGTGTGGTGAACTACATATACCTATCTGGACACGCCCCCCCGCCCCCCGCTGACTGCTCCTGTGGCTCCTCCCACAGACCCCTGTGTAAAGGCGATTGGAGGCACTGCTCCTCCCTCAGTCTCCAGGATGTTGTGTGATGGTCTCTTGCTGCTGATAGTGCTCTCTCTTCCAGCTAATAAAAGCCTATCTCTCGCCTCACATCTCCGAGAGTTATTGATGGTGCTTCAATGGGTACGACATAGAGGCTGCTGTTTCACTCTACACCTTTGGGCAGCCAATCAAGCTAGGACAGTGCTGATCCACATGACACATAAATTCCAGGTCTGATCCCTGGTCTTCGCTGATTTCAGAGCCCTCTGATGGAGCTCACTACCTATTGAAATAAAGACAAAGGGAGTTAGAAGGGTGGGGTGGAAAAATGAGGGGAGACACAGCTACTAATTATCATACAGCTGTTCCCACTGTCTTATCAAATCAGAGCAGCATTTTGCTTCGTCCGGCCACACTTCACTAATTATTTCACCTGGATAAGGACAGGGGTTTAGAATCATAAGCACAGCAGATTCCGGAGACAATGGAAATCCAGAGCAACCAGATCAACTTTTAAAAGCATAATCCTTAGTTCCGGACGAGACTGAAGTACAGAACTAAGTCGTGTAATAAGTTACTTTGTGCATTTCATGTTAAAATGAATGCTGTTTAAAAAATAAAAAGCATCTTTTGTTCATTTTTGTCAACATAATTTCACAGGTGCTGTGGAAAGTCGTGACATCCTTCCAAAGGTTAGTATGTTATTTAACGTACGTTCTCATGGCCAATAGTATTACCAGATCTTCTGTATTTGAAAAATATATACAGACATCAAGTTTTATATTACATTATATATACATATATTCAGCAGCTACATTATTAGGCTGACCATTATATCAGCTCATTAATGCAAATATCTAATTAGCCAATCATATGGCAGCAAATGATGCATTAAAGCATGCAGACATGGTCAAGAGGTTCAGCTGATGTTCAGACCAAACAGTGATCTAAGTGACTTTGACCATGGAATGATTGTTGGTGCCAGACAGGGTGGTTTGACTCTCTCAGAAACTGCTGGTCTCCCAGGATTTTCACACACAGCAGTCTCTGCAGCTTACAGAAAATGATGCAAAAGAAACAAAACAAAATCATCCAATGAGCAGCAGTTCTGTGGGCAAAAATGCCCTGTTAATAAGAGAGACCAGAGGATAATGGGCAAACTGGTTCAAGCTGACAGAAAGGCAACAGTAACTTAGCAAACCACATATTGTGCATTTCTGAATGCACAACTTGTCGAACCTTGAAGTGGATGGGCTACAACAGCAGCAGGCCACACCAGGTTCTACTCCTATACCTAATAAAGTGTCCACTGAGTCTACAATACTTTGTCCATTCAACCTGGCTCTCCAAAAACTTATGAGGGGAGCAATGTTATTTTCTGGGGAGATAAATATGAAGGTGACACTTATTGTGGAGAAATGTAAGAAGATATATATTTCATTCAACCAATGAAGGAGACTGTGCCCATCTATACACAAGAAACTGTGAGAACAGCCGAGCAGGAATGCATCAGAACTTCCATAAATCTTTGGTAAATAGAAGGATTTGTTTATAAAGCAGTGAGAGAAAGCATATCCTCTATGGTCTGTGCACTTATGCATGGCCTTCTGTACAAGATGTCCTGAGACAGTTCTTCACAGGACTGCTTCCAACCAAAGTTTGTCATCTAGGCATTGAATGATTCAATTGTTAGGTTGATATAAAAATGAGATCAATCAGAGGTGGGGTCTGAGATAAGGAAAGCAAAGAGGGATACGGATGGAGATCTCAGAGTCTAGGGTTCTATTGCAGCGACAGCCTCTCACTCAATGTCAGCGAGACCAAGGAGCTGATTATTGACTCCAGGAGGAGGAATCCATGAGTCAGTCCTCTTCAGGGAATCAAAGGTGGAGAGGGTCAGCAGCTTTAAATTCCTTGGTGTTATCATTTCTGAGGACCTGTCCTGGGCCCAACACCTTAGGTACAATCACAAAAAAACCATGGCAGTGCCTCTACTTCCTTAGATGTTTGCAAAGATTCTGCATGACATCTAATACTTTGACAAACTTCTATAGACTTGTGTGGTTGCATAAAAGGCTGGTATGGAAACACCAATGTCGTTGAAAGGAAAATCCTACAAAATCTAGTGGATATGGTCCAGTCCATCAAGGGTAAAGCCATTCCTGCCATTGGGCATAGAGCGTTGTTGCAGGAAAGCAGCATCCATCATCAAGGACTCCTACTATCCAGGTCATGCTTTCTTCTCACTTCTACCATCAGGAAGAAGGCACAAGAGCCTCAGGACTCACACGAACAGGTTCAGGAACAGTTATTACCCCTCAACCACCAGGCTCTTGAAACAACTGGGATAAATTCATTCAACTTCACTTGCCCTATCACAACACTGTTCTCACAATCTATGGATTCACTTTCTTCATCGCATGTTCTCGATATTTATTGCTTTTTTTCCTCTCTCTTTTGTATTGGCACAGCTTGTTGTCATTTGCACATTGGCTGTTGGTCTGCCCTGCGGTCTTTCATCGACTCTATTATAGTTCTTGGGTTTACTGAGTGTGCCCAGCTGCAAACAAATCTCAGAGTTGCAAATGGTGACATACGTACTCTTTGATAATAAATTTACTTTGAATTTTGAACTTTTGGGAGTCGAAGTACAGAAAGTGGGAAACAGCTGGGAAGAGGGTGGTGGGAGGTGAGGGAAAGAAATGGAGGAGCACAGAGGTGTGGAATCAGATTGGAGGTGGTAAGAGAGCTAGGAAGGATAAGATCTAATGAAAACAAAGGTAATGTAATCAAGGTGTTGCAGACTGGAGCCAGTGCAGCTTGTTAAGCATAGTGTTGTTTAAAGCGGATGATGCAGGAGACAGGTACAAAGCTTGTAGCAACTAAGCAAAGCAAAACCTCTGCAAGTCATTGATGGAATACTGTGGAGAGCTCAGAATTATTTAAACACACAATTATCCCCACACTCAGGCTTTAGTTATAAAAGACGTTGGAATTATTTCATTTGTGACATTGAAAGTGATGACATCCTTTAGAGCTGCTCAACATTAGAAGAGGACTAGGCAAATTAAAGTGGTGAACTATTTTCACTGGCCCCCAAATGAGTAATTATAAGGAATAGGTATTCTCAATTTTAAAGAATGGAGGAGGAGGTTAATCAAAATATTTAACACAGAATAAACAGGTGGACAAACCTAACAAAAATCACAGTTCTTATTTAAACACAAGAAAGCAGAAGCAGGAGTAGACGTCAGACCTGCCTCACCATTTGGTGTGATCATGGATGACGTAAAGCCAGGCCTCAACTCCTTCTGTATCACATGCCCATGGCCCTTAATTCCTCAATCTTTGAAAAAATGCTCCATCTCAAGTAAAACATTTCTAATGGTAAACATGAGAAAGTCTGCAGATGCCAGAAATCCAAAGCAATGCACACAAAATGCAGGAGGAACTGAGCCCAATTTATGGTGGGTTTCATCAGTGTAGAGGAGGCCGCACCAGGAGCACTGGACACCATAGACAACCCCTGCAGGTTTGCAGGTGAAGTGGAGCCTCGCCTGGAAGGACTGTTCGGGGCCCTGAATGGAGGCGAGGGATGAGCTTCTAATGAGCTCACTGGGGTAGAGGATTTCAGAGATTTACCAACCTCTGCAGGAAGAAATTTTCAGGTATATTAGTATTTAAGTACCAGCCCCTGATCATGAATCAATGCCTCCCTCATTTGAGACTTCCCCTCTTCTTAGGATCTTGTATTTCAATAATTTCCACCTCCCCCACCCATTATTTTAAATAATGAAGAATAGAGAACCCCAAATTTATTCAGCTGCTTGTGATTGGATAATCCTCTGATCTCAGGAACTAGCTTGGCAAATCTCCTTAGACTGCCTCTCGTACTACTGCATACTTGCTTGGGCAAGGAGACCAAAATTAAAATGAACTGAAAAGTAAAATTAATTTTAAATATGTACTTGTACAAGGGATACTGGGAAAAGGCTGTGCACTAAGAGCCAGCACTGGAACAAGGCCCATAAACTGTGCTGTAAATTTCCATGAATCTATGAATAGGTAATTTAAATATTTATATAGTTCAACTGAAGATTATCATCTCAAGTTGCATGTTTAACAAAATCAGAGAATTGCGGCAGAGAAAATGTGCTTACACCTACTGTGCCTCTGCCAAGTCTTTGAAGGGGTTATTCAAATAATCTCTTTGCCCTGTCCTTTCCCTGCAGTCCTGTGATTTTCTTACTTTTCAAACTCTCATTTCAAAGTTATTATTGAACTTCTTCCAACTGCCTCTTTGTCTGAGCATACCAGATAAAAGTTATTATCCATGTGTACAATTTAAAATTTCAAATAACCTTGAACATCAATGCATAAAACATAATATTCTGGTAGACTTGTTATGCCACGTGTGAATTAGTTAACAGCATACTGTGGATTGACAATTGCTATTTTTCCAAACAACTTGATTCAAGAAGGTTGCTCTTCATGACAGTGCAGAGGGGATTTTCCTAACTCATTTCAATTCCACTGGGTCATGGGAAGAAGGATTAAATCCTTCAGTCACCCAGTAGAACAGTTATCAGTGTTCTCACTTGGTGAGGGGAATGAACAAGCCTGAATCCGAGAAATTTTCATATTTTCTGGTTGGCTGCCGGTGACTAGTGGTGTTCCACTGGGGTCTGTGTTGGGACCGATTCTTTTTCACATTATATGTCAATGACTTGGATGACAGAATTGATGGCTTTGCTGAAAAGCTTGCAGATGATACAAAGATAGGTGGAGGAGCAGGTGGTTTTGAGGAAGTGGAGAGGACTTGGGACAGATTAGGACTTCAGAAACACAGACTGATTAGGAGAATGGGGAAAGAAGTTGCAGATGGAATACAGTGTTGGGAAGTATATGGTCTTGCACTTTGGTACAAGAAATAAAAGTCTAGACTATTGTCTAAATGGAGAGAAAATTCAAAAATCTGAGGTGCAAAGGGGCTTGGTAGTCCATGTGCAGAATTCCCTAAAAGCTAATTTGCAGGTTGAGTCTGTGGAGAGGAAGGGAATTCATTAAGAAGGCAGAAGGTTGGGGCTGAGAGGTAAAATGGATCAGCCATGATGAAATGGTGGAACAGACTTGATGGGCCAAATGGCCTAATTCTGCCCTTGTATCTTATGGTCATATGGTCTAATTTTAATCTCTGAACTCCTACATCACCAAAACGAAAACATCGCACTATTAAATCTCTCCAGCCACCTCCCTTGTCAGAAGAGATTAGAAACTTTCACAAGATGCTTGACAATTTGCTCACTCATTTAAAAAACTCTTGTTATTTCTCAACAGATTCCAGAAAGAGAAAAGCGGGAGCTCTTTGAAGAGCCTCTGAAAGTGACCACTATTCTGGTAATGTATTTTTCCACAGTTCACCTTTAAGCATAGTGTGCAAACCTGTAAACTACAGCAATCACAAGCCATACAAATATGTCAAAGAGTAATAAACAGCATTTTGCTGTCCTAAATAATTTTGCTCTAGAAGAGATTCGAGGTGAAAGCCTTTCACCTGTTTCTGGGTCAGGTTCAACCCATGATCAATGGAGCAAGATGAGGTTTGTAGGGAGCAGCAAAGTTTGTGTGTAAAGTGCCCAAGGTCAGCTCCTCGTAAAGGATGAACAGCAAGATGCCGTCACTAACCTGGATAGAAGGAAGTCTGCCGTGAATCATCTTCACACGAGCAATTTTACGTGAGCCTCATCCACCAGAACCCTGAGTGAGAAAGAAGCAAAGGTGAACAAGGAAACAAATTTTTCATCATCAGTTCCGAGATGGATTCGTTGACAAGTCTCCAGTTAGGTTAAATGCATTGGTCTATTCCTAGTACTGTTGTTTTTTTTTTGAGAAAGTGTCCTAGGCCTTTACTTTAATAATAGAATAACTTGCATCATGTGTTACAGCTTAATAACAGTAGAAGGCACTTTGGTCTATTATAAGATGTTTGTACTTTATTTTAAACTATGAATATATATTCAAGGCTGGCATATTCAGAGCCATTCAGACATATGAAGCATGGTTACAACTATCACCTTTTAGATGAGACATTAAACCAAAGGTTTCACCTGACTTCAGACAAGAATGTCTATTAGACTTAGTGCTAATAGATTAAGTCAATGTTTATCAAAGGACATTGACAAGGAAGATTATCTAGAAATAATAATGTTGTGTTGTGTTGAAATGGGTCACTGTGTTTACTTACTTCACAACAGTTACACATGAAAGTATTCAATTGATTGTGTGCAGTTTTGGGCTCCTTATTTTAGAAAGGATATACCGACATTGGAGAGGGTTCAAAGAAGATTCACGAGAATGATTCCAGGAATGAAAGGGTTACTGTATGATGAACGTCTGGCAGCTCTTGGACTGTATTCCCTGGAGTTCAGGAAGATGAGGGGGGAATCTCATGGAAACATCCGAATGTTAAAAGGCCTGAACAGATTAGATATGGCAAAGTTCCTTCCCATGGTACAAGAGGGCACAACTTCAGGATTGAAGGACATCCATTTAGAACAGAGATACAGAGAAATTATTTTAGTCAGAGGGTGGTAAATCTGTGGAATTTGTTGCCAAGAGTGGCTGTGGAGGCCAAGTCATTGGGTGTATTTAAGGCAGAAAGAGATAGGTTCTTGATTAGCCAGGGCATCAAAGGGTATGGGGAGAAGGCAGGGGAGTGGGGATGACTGGAAGAGTTGGGTCAGCCCATGATCGAATGGCGGAGCTGGCTCGATGGGCTACTTCTGCTCTTATATCTTATGGTCTTGTAAAGTATCTCTGACAATAAGATATCTATAGACTCAGGCCCTTCAGTCCATCCGGTACATGCCGAACTATTATTCAGCATGGACTGGATGGGCTGAAGGACCAGAGGAATGAGATCCCCTCTAGCCAGCATCACGTTAGCCAATGTGCAGTTGCTGGAGAACAAATTGAAGGACCTAAGGGCAAGATTGGAGGGAAATGAGGTTTTGTTGTGTTGGGTGTTTAACCGAGACATGGCTTACTCATAGTACACCAGATACAGCTATCAGACCTGAAGGCTTCTCGATACACTGGGTGACCAGACTGCTGATTCAGAAAAGGCAAAATTTAGGGGTGTGTGTTTCATGATAAACTCTCTGTGGTCCTCCGATGTGGCTGTTTTGTCGTACTTGTGTACTCCCAACCTAATGATCAAGTGCAGACCATTCTATTTACTGAGAGTTCTCTCCGTGATCCTGACCACAATTTACATACCACCATCGGCCAACTGCAATCAGGCACTCAAGACACTGCATATTACCATCACCAAACAATAAACAGTCCTCCCCAATGCATTTCAGTTCATAGTTGGGGATTTCAGTCAGGCTTTTGAAGAAATCTCTGCCCAATTACCGTCAGCATATACCCTGTAGCATCAGAGGTCCCAATACACTACCCACTACTATACTATGGAAAGGAATGCCTACCATTCCATGCTCAGACCATATTTTGGGAAATCTGATCACCTACCTGTCCTTCTCCAACCTGCATACAGCCAGAAGCTAAAGAGCAAGGCTCCAGAGAAAAAAAAACACATCAAAGAGGTGCTTGCAAGAGGCAGACAAGCAGCTGTGGGATTCCTCCAAGTCCTGGACCAGGCCTTGTCAAGGAATTGTCTGAGGATCTGATTGAATACACAACAGTTGTCACAGACTTTTTAAAGAAAAAAAGTCATAGATGAGTATGTCCCCACAAAATCTTTTAGAGTCTTACCCAAACAGAGGCCCTGGGTGAACCATGAGATTGCAATTTACTGAGGGCCAGATCAAAGGCATTCATTTCTGGCGACGAAGTAAGATACAAGAGGTTCAGATATGATTTAAAGAAAGCCAACTCATAGGTGAAGTGACAATTCTGGACTAAATTTGAATCACTGAAGGATGATTGAAAGCTGTGGCAGGGCTTGAATGCTTTCATTCCTTACAAAGTGAAATCAAGCGACACACGTGACAACAGGGCTTCACTTGCAGATGACCTCAAAGCCTTCTATGCTCACTTTGAGCATCAAATCATGGAGGAAACTTCATGAACTCCCACAGCCCAGATGACCCTGTGATTTCAGTTTCTGAGGCTGATGTGAGAGCATCCTTCAGGAGAGTGAACTGAAAGCATCCAGCCCGGATGACGTACTTGGCCAAGTACTAAATACTTGTGCTGATCAACTCCAATTTGCTTACCGGAGCAATAAGTCCACAGCAAATGTCATCTCATTGGCTGTTCACACAACCCTGGAATATCTGGACAGCAAGGCTGCATACATCAGGATGCTCTTTATCGATTATAGCTCAGCATTTAATACCATCATCCCCTCAAAACTAATCAAAAAGCTTCACCTTGTCCTCAGTACCTCCTTGTGCAATTGGATCCCAGATCTCCTCACTTGTAGACCAATCAGTTTGGATTGGCAACAATACCTCCTCCATGACCTCCATCAGCACAGGTACATCACAAGGCTACGTGTGTAGCCCTACTCTCTACTCACTTTACACCCATGGATGGGTGGCTAAGCACAGTTCCAATACCAGATTCAAGCTTGCTGATTATACCTCTGTTGTGGGGCATATCAAAGGTGGTGATAAATCAAGATACAGGAGGAAGATTGAAAATTTAGCTGAGTGGTGTCATAACAACAACTTCTCACATAATGTCAGTAAGGACAAGAAACTGATTGTGGACCTCAGGAGCGAGAAACCAGAGGTCCATTAACTAGCTTTCATCAGAGGATCAGAGGTAAAGAGAGTTCACAACTTTAAATTCCTGGGTGTCACTATTTCAGAGGACCTGTCCTGGACCCAGCAAGAAATGCAATTGAGAAGAAAGCACGGCATTGCCTCAGCTTCCTTAAGAGTCTGCAGAGATTCAGCATGACATCAAAACCTTCTATAGATGTGTAGCAGAGAGCGTATTGACTGGCTGCATCATGGCCAGGTATGGAAACACCGATGCCCTTGAATGAAAAATCCTACAAAAGGTGGTGGATTCGGCCCAGTACATCATGGTAAAGCCCTCCCAACCATTTAGCATATCTATGTGAAACTATGTTGTAAGAAAGCAATGTCCTCACACCTGGGCTCTTTTCTCACTGCAGCCAACAGGTAGAAGGTACAAGAGCCTCAGGACTTGCACCACCAGGTTCAACAACAGCTACTACCCCACAACCATCAGGCTCAAAAGGGGTAACTACACTTACTTGCCCATCCATTGAGATGTTACCACAAGCAATTAACTAATTTTAAGGACTCTTTATCTTGTTATTTATTGCTATTTATTTATATTAGCAGTTTGCTGTCGTCTGCACTCTGGTTAACTTTCATTGATCCTGTTATTGTTACTATTCTCTACTATTTCACTCGCAGGAAAATGAACCTCAGGGTTGTATGTAGTGACATATATGCACTCTGATAATAAAATTTACTTTGAACTGGCTGCTGTGTTCACTGAGATCTTCAACTTCTTGCTTCAGCAGTCTGAGGTACCAACTTACTTCAAGCAGGCTTCAATAAGACTAGATAAGAAGAACTGGTAATATGTTTCAATGACCAACATCCAGTAGCACTTACATCCACCGTGAAGAAGTGTTCTGAGAGGTTGGTGATGAAATATATCAACTCCTGCCTGAGAAGCAACTTAGATTGGCTCCAATTTGCCTACTGGCACAGCAGATCAACAGTATCCATATCATTGGCTCTTCTCTCAACTCTGGGATATCTGATGTATACATCAGAGAACTCCTGATCGATTAAAGCTTGGCATTCAATACCTTCATCCCCTCACAACCAATCAATTAGCTTCAAGACTTTGGCCTCAATACCTCCTAATGCAATTGGATCCTCGAGTTCCTCATTTGTGCACCCCAGTCAGTTCAGGTTTGCAACATCTCCTTCACAATCTCCATCAGCAGGGGTGCATGACAAGGCTGTGTGTTTAGCACCTGCTCTACTTGCTTTACACGTGGCTAAGCTCAACTCCAATGCCGCATTTAAGCTTGTTGATTCCACCGCTGTCACTGGCTAATCAAAGATGGTGACGAATCAGCATATACGAGCATAATTGAAAATCTGGCTGATTGGTGTCACAACAACCACCTCTCACTTAACGTCGGGAATATCAAGGAGACTTCAGGAGGAGGAAATCGGAGGTCCGTAAGGCATTGTTCATTGGGGATTTTAAGATGGAGAGGGTCAGCAACTTTGAATTCCTTGGTGTTATCATTTCCTGGGCCCAGCACATAAGTGCCATTACAAAGAAAGCACAGAAGCACTTCTACGTCCTGAGAAGTTTGTGAAGATTTGGCATGGCATCTACAACTTTAACTAACTTCTATATACAGTATGTGTGGTGGAAAGTGTATTGACTCATTGCATCACAGCCTGGTTTGGAAACACCAATGCCCTTGAACATAAAATCCAACAAAAAAGTAGTGAATACGGTCCAGTCCAATGCAGGTAAAGCTTTCCCTTCCATTGAGCACACCTACAAGGAGCACTGTCATGGAAGAGCAGCGTGTGGGTCAAAGAACCTGTTCTTGTTCTGTACTGTTCTCTGTTCTGTGATTAATTTCTGAGGTGCTTTTAATGTCTTAGAGGAATGAGTTAAGAATTACAAATGCTGAACACAACTGGGTGGCAAGCCAAACATTTACACCCACAGGCCAAAGCACGGGATCAAACAATGAGATGCTGCTTACAGATTGTAAGAAACAGGCCTGTATATTCATTTACAACCTTAGGATGCATTTTCACACACAACAGATAATTTTTTAAGTGCAATCACAAATTGTAAGAAGCAATATGAGCTCACACAAACAAACATGCGATAAAACCATCAGACATTGGAGCAGAATTAGACCATCTGGCCCAGTGAGTCAGCTCAGTGAACGACCAGATACTCTATATTTTTGTGATTTTGCTCAAGGCACTGGGGGGAATTCCTCAGCACCTTTCTGCAATGGCTGGATCTTCAATGTAGACGACTGATGGTCCAACCAGCATAACATTTCATCCCCTGACAATGCAACATTCTCTCAACGCTGTTTGAAAATGTCACCCTGCTCACACCTGCGGAGTGGGGACTTGAACACTCCAGCTCATTCAGAAGCTACTGCGTCACAACCAGGAGCTCTATAAACAGCATCAGGACTGATTGTGTTTGAACTGGCTGACAGCAAGCAAACTTAAATCAAAAGATCAAAAGACGCTGTTGACATGACACTCAGGTTGGTCTCTTAGCCACAGTTCAAGAATCCTCCACAGAATCCTAATGGTTGACTGATCCAATTAGTATGATTCCCTCACTCTTTCTAAATAAGCCTGAAACTTACTGGGTTTCCTCCGGGTGATCCTGTCTCTTCCCACATTCCAAAAAGATGCACTACAAGTTAGAGTTAGTAAGTTGTGGGCATGCTATGTTCGCATCAGAAGAATGGTGACCCTTGTGTGCTGTCTCAGTACACATTCAGGCTGTGTTGGGTGTTGACATAAATAATGTACTTTACTGTGTATGTGTGACAAATAAAGCTAATCTAATCTAATCCCACCACCTTCTCACTTCACAAGCAACATGCACAACGTGCCAGAGGAACTCAGCAGGCCAGGCAGCAGCAATGGAAAAGAGTAAACAGTCAATGTTTCGGGTCAAGACTCTTCATCAGACTGTGAGTCCTGACATTGACTGTTTACTCTTTTCCATAGATGCTGCCTGGCCTCCTGAGTTCCTCCAGCACTTTGTGAGTGTTGCTTGGATTTCCAGCACCTGCAGATTTTCTCCTGGTTGCTTTTTCATTTTACATCTAGTTTTCCGTTAAAAACATGAAGTCATCTGTCAGCACCATGCTTCATGGAAGGCTTGTGAAGATGAGGGTAAAATGAATGCAGCAAAATACAGGGAAATCCTGGAGGAAAACCTGATGCAGTCTGCAAGAGAACTGCAACTTGGGAGATTTGTTTTCCAGCAAGGCAATGACCCCAGGCATAAAGTCAAAGCTACAAAGGAATGGCTTAAAAATAACACAGTTGATATCCTGGAGTTGCCAAGTCAAAATCCAGAACTCAATCCAATTGAAAATTCGTGGCTGGACCTGAAAGTGCTGTTCACTCACGATCCCCATGCAATCTGACAGAGCTTGAGCAGTTTTGTGAAGGAGAATGGGGAAAAATTGCAGTGTCCAGATGTGCAAAGTTGATGGAGACCTATCCACACAGACTCCAGGCTGTAATTGCTGCCAAAGGTGCATACTGACCTGAAAGGGTGTGTAATTATGTAATCAATTATTTTGTGTTTAATAATTGTTATGAATTTAGACCAAGTTGTATAAATTTGTTTTCACTTTGACACAAAAGAGCCTTTTCTGTTGATCACTGTCAAAAAAAAAAGCAAATTCAATCTACTGTAATGCTGTAAAATGCTGTAAAACAATAAAATATGAAATCTTCCAAGGGGGTAGGTGTGAATACTTTTTTGTAGACACTGTAAATGGTCTGTATTTGTGCTCGCTGTTGATGGGATGGGTTCAGTCAATAATCTAATGAAATTTTCTTGATATTTTCATTTAAAAGCAAGAACCATTTATAATGGCCAAAGCTACAGGAGGATTTGAAGGTTTCTGCATTGATCTACTTAAAATATTCTCAGAAAGACTCAATTTTCGTTATGAAATCCAAGTTGTGAAGGATGGTCTTTATGGGACAAAACTGGAAAATGGGCAATGGACTGGAATGCTAGGGGAGCTGAAGAGAAAGGCAAGTAAATGTTACCTTTGTAAGTTTTATTTCATGCTGGAAGGCCAGTGATTATTAGTCTGTTCCTCGCTGTCCTGCAAAAATTATGGTGGTGAGTCTTGTTGAAATGCTCAGAGCCCGTGTTGTGCATCAGAATTCCAAACATTTATTTTAAATTTTCATACTTCATAGCAATTTGCAGACAATCCTAACGATTCACTGTGAGTTCACTATGTTGGTTTGGGACTACAGGTTAAGACTCCAGATCCAGATCAGACAACTATGATAGCAGGATTTTCTCCCTGAACTCAAATAGTAAGGATTTTGATAACAACCTTATAGTTAGTTGGTCATTTTTACAGATACCACATTTTTATTCACCGATTATTTTAAACTGTTATTTGCAAGTTAACAGCTCCCCAACTGAGTTCCAAGAAAACGCTGTTACAGGTCAGAACAGATTAATGCCAGCATCAGGATTACTATCCCACGAAGAAAAGGTGCTCCTCTTTTAGCATTCTGCATTTTTTAATGTGCGTACTAGTTGGCCAGTGTTTGCAGCAAGGTGTCACAATTTTTGATAGGGCATCAGTAGTGGTCTGGTGCCATTAGGAGATCCCATACCACGAGGTTCAGGAAAAGTTATTACCCTACAACCATCAGGCTCCTGAACCAGCATGAAAAACTTGACTTACTTCAGCACAGAACCGACTCCACAACCTATAGACTCACTTCCAAGGACTCTACAACCCAGTATTATTTATTTACTTTTTAAGTTATTTGCACGACTTGTCGTCTTTTGGACATCGGTTATTTGTCTTTGTTATTTATAGTTTTTCATAAATTTTATTGCATTTCTTTATTTTCCTGTTAATGCCTGCAAGAAAATGAATCTCAAAATAGTACATTGTGACATGTATGTGCTTTACTTTTAACTTTGAACTTCGGCAATAGCTGAGGAATTCCCTTCAATTAAATGGCACCAATAGACAAGGCAATTCCACAGCCAATCGTGGAAATATCACTCATTTCACTGAAATTATGGAGATTAAATATCATGCCATATACACAGACAGCAGAAAAGACAGCAATATATGTAAAGCTGCAACATTTATTTCCATTGTTTCTGAAACAATCTGGATCATCAGGAACAAATAACAATCAGTGTACCCTAAAGCTACTGGTGCCCCATTCAACCTTCTTCATTATACAAACAAAAGAGGTTCAGTTGTATAAAGGTCTTTCCTATCTCTACACAATCTTTTAACTAAATTCCATTACCCCAGCTTTATAGAGAAGCTAAGGACCAGGTCCGACTGGTGGCGCAGTGATATCAGCGCTGGACTCCGGAACGAAGTTTCCCAAGTTCGAATCCAGTCCTGGACAATCTTTCCATCCATGCTGGGTTGAGTGTCGAGCTCGCAACTCAGCCTCACAAAAAAAACACTGCGCTGTGACCACTCACAGAATCTTTCCTTCAAGACGACTTGAAAAAATAAGTGGTTGCCGAGGCTCCGGCAGAGAAACAAAAAGGATCAGGTCTAATCAATAACTGGAGAAGGGAAACACACTACAAAATGCTGGAGAAACTCAGCAGGTCAGGCAGCGTTTATAGAGAGAAATAAACAATGTTTTGGGTAAGGACATCAGTCCTGCTGAAGGGTCTTGGCCCAAAGCATTGACTGTTTATTCCCCTGTATGGATGCTGTCCGACTTACTGAATTCCTCCACCATTTTGTGCATGTTGCTCTGGATTTCTAGCATCCACAAAACCACTTGTATTTATGCACTGGAGAAGAGGGATGTGTTGGTGAGTGGCATCCATTGTAAAACAGACTCCAGCAATTCACAGCAAAGATAACACACGAGTTTTGCTATTAATCTCTTAATAAGACAAACAGGAGCATATGCACACTCCACCCCATCACGCCAGACTGATAATTATAGAGTTTGTGTAAATACGAATCTGTTGGTGTCAACAAGTAGAAGATTTAAAGCAATGAAATCATTTCTCTTTCATCTGGCTGACTCTTGACAGGAGGCAGATCTGGCCATCGCTCCTCTCACCATCACCAGGCTGCGTGAGAACGAGTTTGACTTCACCCGCCCATTCATGTCTGTGGGGATCAGCATCCTGGTCCGCAAGCACACCAATTCCCAAAGTGCCGGCTTTTTCCAATTCATGAGCCCATTCTCCCCGGAGACCTGGTTCAGCCTGCTCTTCGCTTACATACTGACCTGCTTCTGCATGTTCCTTGCAGCAAGGTAATTATTATTTTTATTTTGTTTTATTTAGAGAGATATCTCTATATAACAGGCCCTTCTGGCCCAACAAGCTGATGCTGCCCAATTACACCCATGTGACTAATTAACCTACCAACCTGTACATCTTCGGAATGAAGGAGGAAACTTTTGAAGGTCCATCAAACTAATCTGCTTTTCCAGCATTTAGTCCGTGCTTTGGAAATTGGGATACTCATCTAGATATTTAAATGTTGCTAGAGCACCCACCACCACCAGCTCAGGCAGAACCTTCCAATTTCAACCACCCTTGGTGAAAAAAGATCCCTAAAGAATCTCTTGTCTGTCACAAAAATCGATACCAGACAGTTTTAGACGCCACTGCCACAGAGGGAGGTTTCTGACAATTTGGATACTGGATCAGTCTCCCATGCAGGATCTTGTCAAGGGTCTTACTGATGTTTATGAAGACTGCACCACCCTCATCTGTGCCTCTCGACGTTTTGTCCTCACCTAGCCTCCTTTGCTCCAGGGAAAGCAAATCCAGGTTATTGTCTCTCCTTGTAGGGAAGTGATCCATCCCCAGGTAGAAACCTGGTGAATCTCTACTGCTCAGTGAAAGCCAATCAGGACC
This sequence comes from Hypanus sabinus, assembly GCF_030144855.1. NCBI lineage: Eukaryota > Metazoa > Chordata > Chondrichthyes > Myliobatiformes > Dasyatidae > Hypanus > Hypanus sabinus. Next base: position 31,338,272 of record NC_082732.1, on the reverse strand, counting down.
ATACATAGTATTACACCTGCAGCCTAACCAATGTTTTATAAAGTTGGGTCATAACATCCTAGCTCTTGTATTCTTTCCCCCATGAAGCCATGTAACCCTCTTGCTTACCTAACTAGTTTATCTACCTGTACTGTCACCTTCAGATAACCTTAACTTGTAAGCAAAGGTCCCCACATTTCTCAAAACCCCCAGGACCACTACTATTCACTGTGTATTCCAGCCTTCTTAGTCCTCCCAAAATACATCACCTCACATTTATTAGGATGAAATTCTATCTGCCATTATTCTGTCCATCTTATCATCTTGCCAATGTTGTCCTGGAGCTTAAAGTCAACAATACCCCCAACTTTCATGTGAAGTGTGAATTTACTAACCGTGCCTATACCATTCACATCCAAATAGTTAATGCGCATGACAAAACAATTTTGGGTTGGTTTCCCATATGGAACCTTGATAAAGAATGTACTATAGATCATGCAGGCATAATCAATTACACCACCCTCCTCATTGAATTGACTTTAATACTTCACATACATGAGTAGAACTCTTTACATTATGTCTAAATCTAAATGTGCAACTTGTAGTAATTTGTAATAGAGTATACAACAGGACAGTCAATATAACATAGAAATACAATTGTATCAGCGTGAATTAGTCAGTCTGATGGCCTGGTGGAAGAAACTGTCCTGGAACCTGTTGGTCCTGACTTTTGTGCTGTGGTACCATTTCCTGGATGGTAGCAGCTGAAACAGTTTGTGGTTGGGGTGACTCGAGTTCCCAATGACCCTACAGGTCCTTTTTACACACCAGTCTCTGTAAATGTCCTGAATAGTGGGAAGTTCACATCTACGGATACAGTGGGCTATCCGTTCCACTCTCTGCAGAGACCTGCGACTGAGGGACGTATAGTTCCCATACCAGGCAGTGATGCAGCCAGTCAGGATGCTCTCAATTGTGCCCCTGTAGAAAGTCCTTAGGATTTGGGGACTCATGCCGAACATCTTCAACCGTCTGAGGTGAAAGAGGAGCTGTTGTGCTTTTTCTCACCAAACAGCTGGTATGTACAGACCATGAGGTCCTTGGCGATGTGTATACTGAGGAACTTGAAGCTGTTCACCCTCCCAAACCCAGATCCATTGATGTCAACAGGGGTTAGCCTACTTCTTCTCCGTAGGTTGCCTCGTTATTATTTGAGATTAGGCCACTCAATGTAGTAACAACAGCAAATTTAATTAGCAGATTGGTGCTGTGGGTGGTGACACAGTCGTGGGCACACAGAAAGTGAAGGAGGGGGCTTAGGACATAGCCCAGTGTTGAGGGTCAGAGGTCAGGGAGCAGACTTTTTCCACCTGCCGGCAATCTGACAGTATACTCTTTAAAAGATTCAGTCAAACTGGTTAGAAGGGTTGCACCCAACAAAACCATACAAACTATCTTTTATAAATCCCTGCCTCTCCAGGTTTGATTAATCCAATCCCTCGTTTTTTCCCCCCAATAACCACTGACATTACACTTAAAGGCCTATAATTATCTGACTTGTCTCTGTTAACCATCTTGAACAAAGTTGCCACATTTGCTACGGCCGTTTGGCGCATCACTTGATTTTAAAATCTCTGTCAAAGCCCCAGTAATCTTTTTTCCTGCCTTCCATACACTTCATATGTCCCAGGGAATTTATTCACCGTTAAGTCACTATGACATCTAGTAACACCTTCTTAGAACTTTGCCATCCCCTTCTCCAACTGAAACGCCCTTCTATTTAGTAAATACAGATGGCAAAAAACATAACCCATGTCATCTGGATTTCAGCATAGACTGCTCCTTTGGTCCCTAATGGGCTTTATACTCTTTCCTCAATTGCCCTCCTGCCTCTAATGTACTTGGAAAAAATGCTTTGAGATTCTTATTTTTGTCCACCACAGATATTTTGTAACTTTTTTTTGCCCTTCTAGCTTCTCCCTACACACCTCATCTAGTTAGCATCATTCTTACCCCTTCTCAGTTACTTGCCTCCCTTTTCGTAGTTGACACAAAATCATGCCACGTCCAATGTTCCCTCTGAGGTGTGCACATGTGTATGTGCACACATCTTTTGATAATAGCGCACAATGGAATTTAAACTGCACACAAGAAGGTCGTCCCCCTTTACCTCATGTAAAGGCATGTTTAGTATATTTTACGATTGTACACATTTCCTTTTTGGGTTTCTGTTGTGAATGGTGTTGACAATGTGGAGTTTGCGATATTTGTCTGCAGATTTTAGAACTAGCTTATTCGTGACTGTTTTTATTGAAGAAATTATTCAGTGTGCAACATGTTGACACTAGGCAAAAAAAATTGCACAGCACAAGATTTTTTACACACACCAGTCATTACAGATTAGAGGGAACATTGCCCATGTCTCATGTTGCATCACCAGTGATACCAAGATCTCCCCCAGGGGAAGGCCTGCTGGGATAAGTGGGGAGGTGTGAAACAACATCTGGTAAGGCAGAGGCTTGCATCACCTCAGAAAACAGTTCAAATCCGACCAAGCTTCGTACTAAAACACCAGCCGGAGTTTGGAATGCTTCATGCCGTTCCCAGTGACTCCATATTGCAAACCAATTCAGTGCAGGGGGTTAACTGACAACTTTATACATGGAGACCATTATGATGGTATATTGCAAATGGAAAGGTCACAGACTGAGATGGTTGTGACGGTTTTGAAGATAGACAGAATTGAAGGACTATCAACAAACTAAAAACATTTCTGGCAATTATGAAGGAGCTTTAAGTAGCTCAACTCTGCCACTGGCTGGAAAACAGTTGCTACAACAACTGCTTCTTACTTCAGTCAATACAGCACCGGTTAGATTTAAAGTAACGATTCCTTTGCAGTGCATGACCAGAAACCACTAGGATAGGTACAGCTTGTTATATTCAGAGAAAAATTCCTACATTGTCGCACAAACACCTGTGGCAGCACAGTATGGGTCAAATATGGAATAAATTTCCCCTCTGTACCATCAACACCAAACAACCCTTGGCAGGAACAGCATGAGTCAGATAAAAATAGATAAATATTTCATGTTCAAATTTAATGGATACAAAAGGATGAAAAGTTCTGCTGTTATTGCAGAGAATGTATGTATGTTATTCAACTAAGTACAGAGGATGTGATGTGACTATCGCTTTACAGACTGAGCCCCAGCGAATGGAGTGAACCTGAGGTTGAGAGCAATCGCTTTTCTCTACTCGACAGCTTCTGGTTTGGAATTGGAGCTCTCACTTTACAAGGTACAGTAGTCACAGACCGCTGAGCGGACTTGTAGATATAACTGGTCATGTAGGTCAAAAGACAAGGTGGATGCTGAGAGGATGTTCCCACTAAAGATGGACATAATGAATTCTTTTCTCTCTGAAGGTTGAGACTCCTTGGAATTCTCTATTCAGAGAGTTGTGGTGTCATTAAATGTGTTCAAGGTGGAGATTGACAGCGAGCTCACAGTTCCAGAATATGGGGAGAGAGTGGGAAAGTGGTGTTTGGTTCAGGACTGGATTAGTATCAGTAAGATCTATTACCTTGTGTCAGCTCCTTTAGTCAACATTTAGCACTAAACTGCTCTCTAGTTCTACTCAACCCTACTAGGAGAAACATCCTCTTAACATTAACCTTGTCATCATCCTCAGAAACATCTATGTTTCAGTAAGATCACCCCTCATTCTTCTAATCAGAATCAGAATCGGGTTTATTATTGCCAGAATGTGACATGAAATTTGTTAACCTAGCTGCAGCAGTTCAATACAATACATAATATAGAAGAGAAAAAAATAAGTAAAATAAAAATAATGGTAATAAATAAGTTAATCAATTACAGAATACTTATATTGAATAGATTAAAAATGTGCAAAAAACAGAAATACTGTATATTAAAAACAGTGAGGTAGTGTCCAAGGGTTCAATGTCCATTTAGGAATCGGATGGCAGAGGGGAAGAAGCTGTTCCTGAATCACTGAGTGTGTGCCTTCAGGCTTCTGTACCTCCTACCTGATGGTAACAGCGAGAAAAGTGCATGCCCTTGGTGCTGGAGGTCCTTAATAATGGACGCTGTCTTTCTGAGACACCGCTCCCTGAAGATACCCTGGATACTTAGTAGGTCAGTATGCAAGATGGAGCTGACTAGATTTTATAACCCTCTGCAGCTTCTTTCCCGTGCAGTAGCCTCGCACACCCCCTCCCACCATACCAGACAGTGATGCAGCCTGTCAGAATGCTCTCCGCGCTACATCTATAGATGTTTTTGAGTATACTTGTTGACTTACCAAATCTCTTCAAACTCCTGATGAAGTACAGTTGCTGTCTTGCCTTCTTTATAACTACATAGGTCCTCAGAGATCTTGACACCCAGGAACTTGAAACGGTTCATTCTCTCCACTTCTGATCCCTCTTTCAGGATTGGTATGTGTTCCTTCATCTTACCCCTCCTGAAGTCCACAATCACTCTTTCATCATACTGACATTGAGTGCCAGATTGTTGCTGCAGCACCACTCCACTAGTTGGCATATCTCGCTCCTGTACACCCTCTCTTCACCACCTGAGATTCTACCAACAATGGTTGTATCATCAGCAAATTTATAGATGGTATTTGAGCTATGCCTAGCCGCACAGTCATGTGTATATAGAGAGCAGAGCAGTGGGCTAAGCACACACTCCTGAGGTGCACCAGTGTTGATCATCAGCGAGGAGGATATGTTATCACCAATCTGCACAGATTGTGGTCTTTCGGTTAGGAAGTCAAGGATCCAATTGCAGAGGGAGGTACAGAGGCCCAGGTTCTGCAACTTCTCAATCAGGATTGTGGGAATGATGGTGTTAAATGCTGAGCTATAGTCGATGAACAGCATCCTGACATAGGTGTTTGTGTTGTCCAGGTGGTCTAAAGCTATGTGCAGAGCCATTGAGATTGCATCTGCCATTGACCTATTATGGCAATAGGCAAATTGCAATGGGTCCAGGTCCTTGCTGAGGCAGGAATTCAGTCTAGTCACAACTAGCCTCTCAAAGCATCTCATCACTGTAGATATGAGTGCTACCAGGCAATAGTCATTAAGGCAGCTCACATTATTATTCTAAACGTCAATGAGAATAACCCAATCTATTCATATCATTCTTTTCATCCCAGGAGTCAATCTCTATAATCTCTATAATCCATAGCCCTTGCGATAAAGGCCAATATTCCATTAACTATCATAATGACTTCCTGTGGCCTGCATGTGAACTCTTTCTATTTCATGTACTAGGATTTCCTAACAGACTTGTATTGCAATATGTTGTCGAATCATTCCATTTCATTTTTCATTTTTCTCTTTCCAAAGTGAATAGCCTCACATATTCCACATTATAGTCCAATTGCCAACATCATGGCCACTCACTTGATCTTTCCCTTTGCAGGCTTTGTCCTCTTGCTAACCTACTTAACTTTTCTACCAAAAGGTTTACATAGCTCAGTAATTAAGGAACTTGAGGAGGCTGCTTGTACCTACAAGGACATTCCGTCATTCCGCAAAATGGTAATTGACTTATGAATTGACTTCACGTACTCACCCTTTTCCATATCCCTCAGGATCTTTGGTTAATAAAATCTCATTAATATCATCCTTAAATTTAAATGTTCATTATCACCCCAGCATTTCCTTAGCCTCTCCTGTGCAGCCTAACCAAACTGAAAATCTCATGGACAGTATGCCGAATAGTGTTTAATGCAGTTCTGGTTTAATACAGTGTGGTACTGTGGTGGGTAGTGCTTGTCACTCTCACTTTCAGCTTCCACCTCTGGCTAGTAGTCTTGCAAAAAGGAGAGCTGTATGTGTAAGTCTCTACCTGCCAGTACATAGCTTCTCCAACAGCAAGCCTCAGGTAGTGCCTCCTCACTGGTGGCACACTGAGATTGAACTCCTTTCAGACTCAGGCTGAACTACAGAAGATGGGGAGGAGGTCTGGATCTTGTGCGCTTAGCACACAGGCCCCCTGGTGTGTGGACACCCACAGGTGCTCATGAGTCAGATCCCAGCTATGGGTAAATAGCCCCACTGCCTTGTAGACAGCCTCAGGAGTGATGAAGACTATGGGAGTAAACTCAAGACAGCAAATCAGGAGTGGAGTGCCTAAGGCCACTGAACATCATTGAACATCCTTCCATCAGTTCCTGCAGCCAAGCTGGTGCCAAACGTATTGCTTCATAAGCTTTCCTTTGGATTGTACTGGTGAGGCCAAGAGGGGGATTTTGGCAACTGGGCATCTCAGGATCTCCACACCTTCCACCCAGGCTTGTGATGATGATCATCACCCATTGTCCTTTAAGACAGATGGATGCCAACCAACCCAACAGTTCTTGCATAATTTTCCTACTCTTTTCTTGACATATCTTATCCAAATAAGAGAACTTCTACATGTATTCCTTTTTAACCATCATACCTATTGCATGAGGGCTACATTCTACCAACACTGACTGGTTCTCAAACTGAAGAGTTCACAGAAAAAGAACCACATTTGGGCAAGACACCAGTAAGTAACTGCTAGTTAAGAAGCTGAGTAACAGCAGGAGGTGGCTTCAGAACAGGAAGAGATTAACTGGAGTACCACACAACATTCCAGCCACCAGATTGCATAACAGAACAGAGAAAAAGTAGAAAATTTGTAATTTTCGTACCCATTTCGTACCCATTTCAATCCTACTTCCCATTCTGACACATGTATTCATGGCCTCCTCTGCTGTAATGCGTGAGGCCAAACTCAGGTTGGAGGAACAACACCTAATAATCTGAATGTGTCTCCTCCAACTGAAGAGTAACTTCTTCCCCACCCCTCACTTTTTCCATTCCCTATTCTGGTTTCCATCTCATCCATTCTCTTCTCACCTGCCCATCACTTTCCTCTGGTTCCCCTCCTTCTTCCATGGTCCACTGTCCTCTCCAATCAAATTCCATAGACCATTAGACATAGGAGTAGAATTAGGCCATTTGGCCCTCGAGTATGCTCTCCCATTAAATCATGACTAATCCTTTTTCTCCTCCTTAGCCCCACTCCCCTGCTTTCTTCCTTCTTTATTCCTTTATCTCCTGTACTTATGCCCTCCTAGTTTCTGACTTCACCACTCCCCTCTCCCACCCACCTGCCTTCCCCCTCACCTATCAATTCACAGACAAGAGAAAATCTGCAGATGCTGGAATTATGAGCAACACACACAAAATGCTGTATGAACTCAGCAGGCCAGGCAGCATCTATGGGAAAAAAAGTACAGTCGACGTTTCGGGCCTTGTATTCTGTTTGGGTAGCCTCTAACCTGATGGCATGAATGTCGATTTCTCAGACTTCGAGTAATGCCCCCCACCCTCACTAATTCCCATCTCCTTGCCCCCTCATTGCCTCCCTCTGGTGCTCCTTTCCACCTCCCCCAAACATTTTTCTTTCTTCAATGGTCCTCCATCTCTTTCGCCAATCAACTTCCTAGCTCTTTGCTTCATCCCTCCCCCTCCAAGTTTCAGCTATTGCCTGGCATTTCTCTCTCCCCTCCCCCTCCCTACCTTTCAAATCTACTCCTCAGCTTTTTTACCTCCAGTCCTGCTAACATGGCTAAGTTGGTTGACTGTACTCTTTCCCATAGATGCTGCCTAGCCTGCTGAGTTCCTCCAGCATTTTGTGTGTGTTGCTCAGCTATCACCTATCAGCTGGTACTCCTTCCCCTCCCCCACCTTCTGCCCCCACCTTTGCAGTCCTGAAGAATGGTCTTAGCCCAAAACATTGACTGTTTATTCCCCTACATAGAAACTTCCTGACTTGCTGAGTTCTTTCAGCATCCCGTGTGCACTGCCCAAGATTTGTAGAATCTCAAGTTACAGAACAGGTTATCAGTCAGATGGGAGCAGGTCAGGGAAGGTGGAAATATGGAGTGCTTTGCTCCAGGATAGAGAGGGATGAGTGCTTGAGGACATAAGCAAAGCAATATTTAAAGTTATTAAGCAAAAAGTTACAGAGGAGATTCAATTTAAAAGGAGTAAACTGGAGGTCATAAATAAATATCAATAATAAATGCAAAGTGGGTTCAGGAGAAAGTTGTTTAGGGAAAAATGATAAAGTGAGTTCAGGAGAAAGTTGCTTAGGCAAAAAATAATTAGAAGTTAGAATCTATTATGACAAAGAATAGCTAAGCAGCTTAAGGAATAACAGAATAGGTAGAATGGAAGAAAATCGGCTGGTCAAGATGAAGTTTAGTGGGCAGAGGCTAGTGTGGAACATAAACATGGATAAGTTGGTCTGAATTGTCTTTCTGTTTGCTGTATATTATTTTCTAACAGGTGTAGGACCACATCCTAGAGCCGTGTCTACACGGATCATCGGGACAGTCTGGTGGCTATTTGTCATGGTTTTCCTGGTAACTTATGCCACAAATTTTGGAGCTTCTTTAAACTCAGAGAACCAGAAACCATTAATTAAATCCTTCAATGACCTTGCAAAACAAAATGAAATTGAATATGGGACAGTGCGCAGCGGATCAACGTTCCAGTTCTTCAAGGTACGCACTTTTATACAGCGCTATTATTTCCCCCGATCTACATCATGCTAGATTCAGTGGAAAGGCAGAGAGAGTAGACAACACCAAGTTAGTGGTCCCAAAACTAAAATTATGATAAGTCATCAAATGGGGAGATCTGGCTATCAGCACATCTGGTACAATCTTTCACATTGCAGAGGAGGCATGACTTCTGAACAAACAGATGGCAGTGCTGCTGTAAAGATTTTGAAAAATCTTTCCAGTGGTGGGTAGCTGCAATGTGAAATTATTTAGAAAGAGGGAATGCCATCGCCAACTATTAAACTTTGAAGTTGGAGCATAATGGTTGTATTTCTGGATTAGGAGATCCAGAGCTAAGAACCAAGAATGCCAGCTCAAATTTCAGAATAGTAAACACAAAGTACACTGCAGATGCTGTGGTCAAAGCAACACGTACAAACAAGCTGGAGGAATTCAGCAGGTTGGGCAGCATCCGTGGAAATGAGCAGTCAATGTTTCAGTCAGAGACCCTTGGTCCATCTCGGACACTTCTCTCCCCTTTCTTGATCTCTCAGTCTCCTTCTCTGGAGCCAGACTGTCCACTGACAGCTTCTATAAACCCACTGACTCTCATAACTACCTCGACTATACCTCTTCCCACCCTGCCATATGCAAAAATGCTATTCCCTATTCCCAGTTCCTCCGTCTCTGCCGCATCTGCTCCCAGGATGAGGGTTTCCGTTCAAGGACATCTCAAATGTCTTCTTTCTTTAAGGATCGTGATTTCCATTCTGCTATCATCAATGATGCCCTCACCTGCATCTCCTCCATTTCCCACACTTTGGCCCTTACCCCATCCCCCCGTCACCACAACAGGGACCAAGTTCCCCTTGTCCTCACCTACCACCTCACCAGCCTCCGGATCCAGCATATCATCCTCCACAACTTCCGACACCTTCAACAGGACCCCACCACTAAGGACATCTTTCCCTCTCTACCCCTCTCCACTTTTCGCAGGGATCATTCTCTCCACGACTGCCTGGTCCACACATCCCTCCCCACAGATCTCCCACCTGGCACTTATCCCTGCAGGCGTAAGTATTACACCTGTCCCTACACCTCCTCTCTTACCACCATTCAGGGCCCCAAACAGTCCTTCCAGGTGAGGCAACACTTCACTTGTGAGTCTGTTGGGGTCATCTGTTACATCCGGTGCTCCTGGTGTGGCCTCCTCTACATTGGTGAGACCCGACGCAGATTGGGGGACTGCTTCGTCGAGACCTCCCCTCCGTCCGCCATAACAGACAGGATCTCCCAGTTGCCACCCACTTCAACTCTGCTTCACATTCCCATTTGGATATGTCCATACATGGCCTCCTCTACTGCCATGATGAAGCCAAATTCAGGTTGGAGGAGAAACACCTCATATACTGTCTGGGTAGTCTCCAGCCCCTTGGCATGAACATTGAATTCTCCAACTTCCGGTAATCCCCTCCCTCTCCCTTCCCCCATCCCAGTTTTATTCTGCCTCCTCTTCCAGGTGCTTATCACCTCTCTCATGATTCTGCCTTCTTCTACTACACAGTGCTCTCCCCTTACATTCCTTCTTCACCTTTCCTGCCTATCCACCTCCCTGCTTCCCCTCCCCCACCCCTTGATCTTTCCTCTGATTGGTTTTTAACCTGACGCCCACCAGCCTTCTCCTTCCCACCCTCCCCCCACCTTCTTCAGTCCTGACAAAGGGTCTTGGCCCGAAACGTTGACTGCTTGTTTCCATGGATGCTGCCCGATTTGCTGAGTTCCTCCAGCTCGTTTGTACGTGTTGCTCCAAATTTCAGCATGAGAATTTCAATTTATTTATTAGTGTGAAGTAGCAATCATTTATTGGATGGTTATCAAAAAGAAATTGATTCATAAATGCACTTAGGAGAAGGACACATGCAGTTCTTCTACGTGGCTCTATTCTCACAGTCTTTCCTGCCCTTGTAACCTGCTCAATGAGCCAATAAGAGATTTACTGACAACCATTTACCATCTTCTGCAATTGATCTTTGCAAATGACACCCATATTTTAAAAGTAAATAAAACAATAAAATCCTTCAATCCCAGTATTTTAAGAACTGGAGGTGGTCTGTTAATTAAACAATGAAAAGCAGCTGTGAACCATTCAAGAGGAATATCGAAGGCAAAAGGAATTAAGGCAGTTTAACAGCCAGTGAATAAAATGAAACGTGTGTCACGGGAGTCTAATAATCCAGAAGTTGCATATATAATAGCAGTGAACAAGTAAACAGGAATGTCATTCAAACTTTATATCACTCTACAGAAGCAGAATATCAATTTTAAAAATAGATTTAAAATAAAATACTCACGTCAGGGAGCATCATTGTGATAATAAAAAGAGGTAACAGCACAGGTCTATAATCCTTAAACAGAACTGGAAGGAGTTAAAGGTTGAAAATTTGCTAAGTAGAAAACATGAGTGAACATATTAGAATTTACTGAAGATATGTACATCTGTAATGATGGGCAAGCAGAAGTTATAAAGTTAAAAGAATAATAGTGTAGAGGACCTACTAACAGGATGTAAAAAGTCATAAAAGATGGCTGTGAAGTCCAGTAGTTGAGTGTTTAGCATTTATACCATTTCTAATTATCTTTCTGTGAATGATTGCAACATTTCTTAACAAAAATATTCTCTCCTTTCATTTTCCGACAGCAATCAAAAATTCAAGACTATCATAATATCTATACAACAATGAACAGTAAAATTGATTCTGTCCTTGTGGATACGATGAAGGAGGGAACGGAACGTACACTCACCTCAAATTATGCACTAATTGGTGAATCAGCAACAATAGACCTGGCTGTTGCAAAAGACTGCAACTTGATGAGGGTCCCAGACGTTGCTGCTATGAGAGGATATGGAATAGCTGTTCGCCCTGGTGAGTTGCATTCTTTCTGCAAAATCAAGCAGATTATTTAATCCAATCCCACTTCTGAACTTCTGACTCAAGCCCTGGCAGTAATGCCCTTAGGAACATCTCAAGGTCATGAACTGTTTTGTATAAATGTTTCTTCTTGCTCAGCATTCCATATTTCATCTCCACTTTAGTAACAAATTTTGCTTCAGTAATATATAAATTTTCATGCAAGAAAGAAGATACTTGAGGAACCCAGCAGGTCAGGCATATCTGTGGAGGGAAATAGACAGCCAACTCACTACAACATCTCCAAGGTCTATCCACCTCCTCTCTTCAAGGTCTAGATGTTCCAAAATGTTGACTGACATTTCCTTTCACAGATGTTGCCTGAGCTACTATGTTCCTCTAACATTTTGTTTTTTGCTCCAGATTCCAGCATCCCTGTCTATAATTTCTTTGTTCTGTTTCTGGCCCAAGGTGATCCACTTAGAAACAACTTAAGTCTTGTCATTTTGGAATTGGAGGAGTCTGGGCATCTGCATCAACTGAAGGCCAAGTGGTGGAGATCTTCCTGCAATGAAGAAGGATACTCAGATCAATGGAGTCCAGTTAAAATAAACCAGATTGGAGGCGCTTTACTCCTTCTAGCAACTGGATTATCTTTGGGCTTGGTCATCGCTTGCATTGAATTGGCTATCAAATCAAGAAAAAAGGCTGATCAAGATGTACGTATTTTAATAATTTCTTCCTCCCCTTAAATGAAAAAAAAGGTTTCCTTTTTCCTGATTTCACATCATGCAACAATAGAGGAAAAGCCCAACATTCTGCTTCGTGATTTCTTAGACCCTTAATCTGCTGTAAGGAGACGCTGAAATAATCAATTTTCCCACAGGAAAATGGGAGGAAAAAAAACAACCACATTTTCCTTCTTTCCAACATACAAATATCTTTTTTCATTCTCTCACAGCTTATTGTATGCATTCCCCTGGAATGCACACACATCCCCACACACCCCTTCACAAGTCCAGGTACATTCTTCCCATCATCCTTATTTCACACCAAGGTACAAGCACAACCTAATGATCAACGTATAATCAAGAAGAAATCACTGGAAGAAACAAATCAAATCCAGCTGTATTTGTGCACTTCTGTGTAACTCTGGTGCCCAATCTCATCCATCACTTTATTTGGTTTTCCTCACATTTTCTTCAGGTCCAGAGTGTTCTCCCTCCTGTGTATGGAGCACAGAATCATACACAAGTAAAGAGTGAACCAATTCATGACACGAGCTATCACCCGTGGGGACATGTGCTCTACCTTTGAACCTAAGAGCCTTGTTTGTCCTTTCCACCTTCACCTCATTGTGCACTCAGTGGTCACTTTATTAGGTACACCTCATTAGTGCAAATATCTAATCAGCCAATCATGTGGCAGCAATTCAATGCATTAAAGCTGCAGCTGCAGACATGGTCAAGAAGCTTAGTTGTTGTTCAGACTAAACATCAGAATGGGGACAGTAGCTCAAATTGAAACAGTGGTGTCCAGAAGAGCATCTCTGAATGCACAACACATCAAACCTTGAACTGTATGGGCTACAGTATCAGAAGACCACAACCATACACTCTGAGGCCACTTTATTAGGTACAGGAGGTAACTAATAAATTAGCCACTGAGTGTATGATGTGATTTTTTTCCCCACAGAGTGGAATTGTGGATGGATTCATCTCCCCTGCTGTTTTCTAAAGATACATTCCCATTTAATTTACCCTCCAGATTTCATGAGAGTTGCGAATGCAATAATATTGCTGGGGTAGATTGTGTATCTTTATTCTTGGACTTGGTGGCAGGAATAGGATCAAACATGATTTTCCATCATCCAACAGAAATAGCTTGAGTTCATACATAAAGTGCAAGCAAGTTAGATAGGTAGCATAAATTGCTGGCATCCCCACAGAAGGAACTTCAATGTTTTCATTAGTGGAAGAGAAAGCATAGAGAAAAAATTTATGGTTGGATACATTACTAAATTGAATGATGTCTCACAAAGACTTAAAACAGAATTAAGCATTTACCTCTGTGACACATTACCTGTAGAAGTAAGTGTGCGAATGTACTGATCACAAATAAATAACATGTGAATTTTGGAGAAATTGGCTTACCGAAGGCTTTTCTAATGTAGGGGAACCAGAAGGTGATAGGTTATCTTCTATTTAATTTCCAGTGTTGGTAGTGGGAGCCCAGGTTATTGGGCTGCTATCCCACATTGAAGATACATACTAGCACCACAATGAAGAACACCACTTTCCATCTTCAAAACATCACCCAACCTTCGCTTTCTGTGCTATTGTGCCATCTAATGCTTGATAGGCTCCAACTATCTCTAACCTTAGTAGTCATACAAAGCTATACTGCCCATGTCCTATTTTGCATCAACGACTGCTAACCTACTTCAGCTTCTGGGCAAACAATATCTTGACTCTTAAAACTATCATTTTCCTGTCCTCCATTGTCTTGCCCCACTTTCCCCCCTCACCATCTCCTTCGATTTGAGGTATTTCCCACATGTACAACCATCACTTCCCACATGAATCAAAGCCAAAGGAAATTAGGGCAAAAAGGGTGGATGATGGTCATTTCGAAGTTGACCTTCATATGACTCAGCTAAAAGAAATTTATCAGCAACAACAAACAAAATGATGGAGGACATCAATGGGTCAGGTGCATCCATGGAAGGAAATGGACAGTCGGTTTTTCAGGTCAAGATCCTTTGTCAGTCCATTTGAAGGACTGTGACCCAAAGCATAGTCAATCCATTTTCCTCTATATTTGCCTGATCCATCGAATTACTCCAGCATCTTGCTTGTTGCTCCAGATTCCAGCATCTGCAGTGTCCTGTGTCTACAAGACTTTTCTCAAATGGTGCAATAAACAGATACATTTCCAAGATGGATTAAAGATTGCACAGCAGCACTCACCTTCGGACTTAAAAGATGACAGTATTGTAAACAGTTATCAGAATTAAAGTTCTTGATGTTTTCTCTTTCATTCTTTGTTTACAGAAATCCTGCTGCAGTGCTTTCACTGAAGAAGTAAATCTTCGAATTAAAGGGAGAAATGAGGTCAATAAGAAGACCAAGGCCTGAAAAAGCCATAACGGAAGACAGAGTTGAAATTAATCATATATAATTTTATTCTGTTAATTTTAACCTTAAATTACAGCACATAGCTGAACTCTCAACATAATGGGGGCAAATTATTTCATGTAACAATTCTGGCTGTCTTATTTCAAGAAAAATTTAATTGTACTGCAGGGGAGATTTACACAGATATTGCCATGACTGGAAACATGTAGCTACAAGGAAAGTTTGGATAATTTACAACTGCTTTCTTTGAAAAAAAAACAGGTTTTGTTTTTGAGGTTACAATGGGCCTAGATGTAAGTAGGAAATATCTATGCTTCTTACCAGTAAGGCAAGAAAAAAATGGGGGCACAGATGTAAAGCAAATGGCAGATATATTAGAGTATAAAATGAGGCAAAGTATTTTTATCCAGAGAATGTCAAAGCACTGCTTGTACCATTATAAATTTTCTATAACACAATGCATCACCTAGAATACAAGAAGTTAAATAAACCATGATTAATAGGGGCAAACTTTGAACTGCAAGACCAGCAAATTGGAGAAGAAAGGAATTTCTGAGGGAGACGAGTTGTGCTACAGGTATGATTATGTTCAGGTAGGAAATGCTGCAATGTGCATCATGATTAACATCAGGAATCAAAAAAATTAAATTGGATGTGACCCCATAGTAAGTGAGAAATCAGTTCCTTCATATTACTCTAAATTCACCTGGATATACCTTAGTCAAATGCCACAAACCACCGCAATTTTCTTGGACAATTTATTCTGGCCCCAGGAATGCACCACTGTACTAACAGCTAAAGAGGCAGGTCATCTTATGAGCCACTGCACATATTATATTTAGTTTTAGATTTCATTACAATCTTCAATACAAAGTGTGGACTGTTGTAAAGAAAATTAATTTTCTTGGAAGCAAACAGATGGGTGCATTAAGTTCTGCTGACATGGTCTATTAAATCCCTGAATAAAGCCTCCAACCTTTCAACCACAAAGTTACATTTGATTTACTTTGTTTTGAAGATAATTTCTTTAAGTGACTAAAACTTTAATTTTAAATATTGGGAAAATGTAAATAATATTTGCCATATACAATCACATTAAAACACACTATATAAATAACGGGGGGGGGGGGGAGATGAAAGGTCTTTTGCTCTAAAGGAGACCATTTATCTGCAAGGTTTTAAATACACTCGTTCAAATTTTTGCAGACAATTGGAGAATAAATAACTATAAGCCCAGCACAAATCCCCATAAATGTTCTGGGTGCAGGAGGACTGGTTCCACAATGCACAATAGGATTGTTAAGTAAAAGCAGAAAACTTAACTACTCAGCAGCTCAAGCAGCATCTCTGCAAAGAAGTAGTGAGTCAGGTTGATGACATCTCATCAGAACATTTGAAGTGCCATTCACTTAGAGAAATACATCTGCTTGAAGCATGTTCACAGATACTGTTTTATCAATAATGTTCCAGGTTGAATCAATTCTACAGATTACAGTGCCTTACACTGGGTTTTAAGTCAGAACATTAGTACAACAACCTAGCAATAATTTGATCTAGATAATCATGCTTTCCTCACCTTACTGCCAATTTTTCAATATGTAAAACAAGTGGTTTCTACATCTCTGGCACCAACTGCTTCTGTACTGCAGAACTCAATTGCAAATGTACCTTCAGCAGTCTAAACCTCAAGCAATGGCATTTACTCTGGGTCTCTCTGGCTCTTTCAGTTGATATTCTTATTAAATCCAACCCCTCTGAGCAAATTTCACTCATTCGACAGTATTTTTCATGGCTTTGTGGCAATTTTTTTTATTACAAAGCACTGGTGAAGCATCCATTACATTAAAGACACCAGTGGGAAAAACTACTTTGGAAAAGTACTGTAGGAAGGACAACAACAGAAATAGATCCTGGATGATTTGGTCAGAAGGCAAGGGATAGGCGTTAAGTATTTCCAAATCAATTTATAGAATAAACTGATGCACTGGTCCCTGGTCTTTGATTCAGCCTGGACTGATGGATTAAGGGGGAGGGGGAGAATTAACAGGAGTTTCATCAATCCAGTTCTTCAAACATATCTAAAGTATAAGATAGAAAAACAAAAATAAAACAAGAGATACAGGAAATCTAAAATAAAACCAGAAAAGCGTTGGATATAATCAAAGCGCCAGACAACACTTGACGGTTAACAGAATTAGGAAATGCTTTTTTTAAAAAAGTAAGCTTCAACAATACCTATCTGTGTTACGTCTGAA
Source organism: Hypanus sabinus (assembly GCF_030144855.1). Classification (NCBI taxonomy): domain Eukaryota; kingdom Metazoa; phylum Chordata; class Chondrichthyes; order Myliobatiformes; family Dasyatidae; genus Hypanus; species Hypanus sabinus. The sequence goes on along the minus strand of NC_082732.1, from coordinate 31,321,415 downwards.
ATCTGTTCCTTTTAAAAATCTTCCATACCTTTGGTGATCACATTAAACTTTACTTTTACATTGCTCATGCTAATGCTGATCTTACATTCATTATCTCAAAATTCAGAAGATATGTTTTGTCAAAGTGCATTTTCATCAAGTCAATTTAATATTGAGTTAATTTAGCATTAGATATTAATGTTCATGAAGACTTCGAGATTGACAGTCTCAGTTAATAAAAAGATTTAATATCCACAAGATTGATGTAACTTAAGTTCTTTTAAAAAATAATATATTTCTAGATCAGAAGGATGGAATTTAACATGAAATGATTGCTGCCTTACAGTTTGGCATTCTTCTGGATTTACAAAATGAATCACTGACATAGCCAACGATTCTGATCAAGGTATACTTATAGTTATGTTGAATAGGGAAACCAAGGCATTATATCTAGAAATGGAGAAACAGCAATTTAATATAATAGTATGACTGTATATTATAAGGATATAATGTTGAGGCTTTATAAAGCTCTGGTAGGCCCCACTTGGAGTGTTGTCAGCAGTTTTGAGCCCCTTATCTTAGACAGGATGTGCTGAAACTGGAGAGGGTTCAAAGGAGGTTCACAAAAATGATTCCAAGATTGAATGGCTCTACAACATATGAAGAGTGTTTGATGGCTCTGGGCTTGTATTTACTGGAATTCAGAAGAATGAGGAGTGACCTCATTGAAACCTATTGGATGGTGAAAGGCCCAGATAGAGTGGATTTGGGGAGGATATTTCCTGTGCTGGGGAAGTCTAAGACCAGAGGACACAGCCTCAGAATAGAGGGATGTCTGTTTAAAATGGAGATGAGGAAGTATTTCCTCAGACAAAGGGTGGTGAACCTGTGGAATTCTTAGCCAGACAACTGTTGAGGCCAAGTCTTTATGTACATTTAAGGCAGGGGTTGATAAGATTCTTGACTGGTCGAGGCATGAAGGGATATAGGGAGAAGGCAGGAGATTGGGGCTGAGAGAAAAATTGGATCATGATGAAATAGTGGAGTAGACACAATAGGTTAAGTGGCCTAATTCTGCTCCCATATCTTATATTTATAAGTCGTGGATGTGCCATACTGGGAAATTCTCATGTAGTGTTCACACATTACCCTAATATTTTTGGTGGCAAAGGTCACTGGTTTTAAAAGCAGTTTTGAAGAAGCTTTAGCATTTAATTACCATGCAACTAGCAGATGGTTTTGTAAAGTACAATAGCATTTGGGGAAAAATATCAAGATTGCTGAAGTGAAAATGGTCAAAATGAAAAGTGAATCAAATTGGGAAAAAATCTAGCTGCTGAAAATCTTAGGATAGGCAGCAGCTGTGGAATAAGTTCATGTTTTCATTGTCCATGCTACTTTATTCCTAAAAAAAGAAATAATCTCTTCAGGATAGGCCAGTAATCAATGAACCCAACCAATAAAGCCATGGCTTATATACAAATCATAATGTACTGATACATTATACTGTTCCATCAACTGTCCTACATCCCTCTGATACACTGACATCTTCATCACCATGATATTCTTCACTTTATTTAACATCAGGTGATGTCCTGATAAAATCAAAGGGAGAAAAAGTGTATATACATGTTTTACATACTTATCATATTAATTACACAAGAATCACAGTACTAAATATTCCTCCCAAAATAATCTGTAATTTATTCACATGGTGTCACTTGTTTTTTTCACATAAAATACAGTACGGTTTTTCTCTTTCCCAATCCGTTCCCTTGATTAGAGAGTACTTCTGGGGACATTAAGTCATGCTGCAAGTGCCATGCAGCCAGGAAATCTGGGACAATTTGAACTATAGATATTGATATAAATTTCTCTCTCTAGATAGAAATCCACCAAAACTTAAGCATTCTGATTGCCCTGAAGTCTGGTTGAAGTGATTTACTGTGCTGTGCCGTATTACCTTTTGTCCTGCCCACATTCCCATAGCAAAATTGTAGCTCTTGTAGAGAATTCACATCAATAGCTTATTATGAATATACTATCCTCTGCCTTTGCTTATTAATAAACACAATATCAATGGCTTCAATACAACAGTTTATACTTTATGCTGACCACAAGAAGCAATGTGAATCTAGAAATTCTAAAGGTACAATATCATTTATTATTTTGCTCTCCCTCTTATCTTGATGCTCCACATAGCACAATAAAGCACAAAAATCCCAACCACCAATCCCTCTTAACACATATCTTTTTAAAAATGTATTCAGGCTTATGTTCCCGATCGTTTCGATGATTTTTTTTTTGTTGCCACCATGAAAGAATACTGCTCATGCGAGGACCACAGCATGTCCAAGGAAGAAAGCCTGACCACAAAAAGCAACAGCCAGTGGGCCTGTTGGAATCTGATATCAGTTTTCAATTAATGTTGCATTTGAAAAGCTGTCTCTCTCTAAAAGCAACACAGAAAACAATTCCTTTACGCAGCAGTCTTCTTATCTCAAGCCATTGCATCTGAAGAAGAGTTTTAGCAAGGGAACAGGAAGCAAGTGTATTAGTTCTGCAATTTTTTTCTTATTAAGACAAAATGACCAAACAGCACTTTCCATTAAGCCACATTAATACTGATATCTTCCAAGAACTTGAAAAATGGTTCATAAAATTATGCCATCATTACACTTTAATTAGACCTACTGTACATAATTAAGCTGTACTACCAACTAATCAAAAATAATCAGTATTTTATAGATAGCAAAAAAACAAATTATTTAATGGAACGTACAAAATATTCACAGTGTGCCGGCTGGTGGTGCAGTGGCATCAGCATTGGACTTTGGGGCAGAACGTACGGAGTTTGAATCCAGCCGGCTCCTGTGCACACTTTCCATCCGTACTGGGTTGAACATCGAGCTAGCAACTCAACCTCATAAAAAAGAAATTGCCTGCTACAGAAACATAAACCGCAAAAAAAAAAGTTGATGGTCTATGCTCCCTCATGAGTTGAAAGGCAATTTCTTCTTCTATTTCTTTGGTTAACTGGGGAGGTGGCCCAGTTCCTCTCATTTTCACATCAGAAAGTCATCGGTTTAATCTCCACTATCCACTTAAACATGCAACCTGCAATGCTTCCATATAATGTTGCATATTCAAAGAAACATCTTTAAGAGTTTAAATCAAAGCCCCAACTACACTCTCAATTGGATATAGATATCACCATGGTGTTATTCCAAGAGTAAACTACTCAATATTCCTTCCTCAGCAACCAATTAGCCAGTCATTTATTCAATTAACATTTGTCAGAGTATACCATATGCATATTGGCAGCTGTTCATTATGATTCTTCTAAAGTACTTCAGCAAATCCTCAGAAAATAAGGAACATATCTGCAATTTTTGCAAAAGCCAAAAAAGATTTTTTTTTTAATTTAGGTGTTTCATTGAATGAAACACCTAAATTCAGCCAATTATCTAATCAGAAAGCTTCACCCTTTGCCAAGCCAGAGAATCTGGCAAATTCTCGAACAATTCCTGCTCCCATTATCCAACTCTCTTGGTTTTGGTGTGAAAGTTTTCTTTTAATGTTTATTTAAAAATTACCTTTTGCCATCTGGACCCCAGGCTGTCAACAGTGTAATTTGAAGGAGTGACGTTCATGCACCTTCTTCATACTGTTAACTGTATCATAACCTACCAGGGGCAGTGCATCTCACTTTCTGAAGACATCTGGTTGCATCAGTCAAGATCAAAGCAATAATTAGAAGGGCTTAAAAAAAAGTGAGTGAATATAGGCAGCAATGTGTCAGCAAATGAGTAGGTGGTGCATTTGATTTGGGGCTTTAATTATGAACTCTGCAAGATTATACTAGACTCTTAAGTACAGCAAAGCTATTTCTACTGTGCAAGGCTTTAGAAGTCACATATTAAGTGCATAAAAAAAACTAGTGTGATCGCTAGGTGTAGTTGTCCTTAAACGGAGATGCAGTCTCAGTCCACAAACGCAGTATCAATCCTCACTTCCAGGGCGGTCTTTGTGGAATTTGCACGTTCCACCTGACACCACATAGCCTTTCCTTCCATGATCCAGTTACCTTCCACATCCTAGGTCAGTAGATTAGCCATTAAGTTGGCCCTAATGTTGATAGGTAGACAGGTATGTGGTTATGATGGTATTGACGGGGATGTGAGTGAGAATTAGTTACAGGGATAGAAGGAGGGAAATGGTAATGATGGGATTTCACTGAGAATCAGCATTGATTTGTTGGACTAAAAGATCTCCCTCAAGATCATATGGAAACTTAAAAACATCAAAGCATCTCCATTCAGGCTGGATTTCAGGAGTCACTACAAGCAGTCAAAATAAATTCAAGGGATCATAATAGTAAATCAGAATGCTAGTCCTAATTCCTAAGAAAACAATCCATTTTTAAATACAACCTCAAGATTTTCCCCCATCTTGTGTAATAAGATCAGAGCATTAATCCATGCTGAATGATCTTAGCCAAATTATCATTTCACAATTGCTGATCAGCAACTCTTGTTAAAGGTCTGTATGTACAGCAGGCAAGGACAAGACTAAGCTTTCTATGATGTACAGTCACACAACTGTGACACACCATCTAAGTGCATTTATGAGGAATCTTTGCTTGATGAAGTACTGTCACTGTGCAATTGTGACTGCAAATCTGATTTTTATACAAATATTACCTTTCAAACACAGGATAAAAATTGTTACTGAATCACCGTTCCTCTTTCATTCACTATTCAAAACCCAAAGTGACAGTGAACACTGGCATACAGCACTTGAATTGAGCGATATGTTTCCATGCAATACCTCGTGTAAAGCCTTTTATAGCTGGCATGATCTACCTACTGCTCAAAAAGAGAGCGGAAGCAAATTCAGTAACTTTCAAAAAACAAGTTGGGTACGTATATACTTGAACAGGATAAAAATGTGAGGTGGGTAAAGCCTAGTGGAGAAGCACTAACTGACCAAGTTTCATTTAGCTGGAATTGCCATGTTGGGCCTCCTCTTCTAGCACTCTAGATATGATGACTGAAATGTGAATCATGCAACTTATGGTGAAATTTTGCACAATATTTATCTTCCCTCAGTTCTTTAACATCAAAACTTTTAAAAAGGCTATTTAGGAGATAAAGTCAAGCAACCATATATAGTCAATTAGGGTCACAGTGCAAGCCACAAAAATACTCGCTCTTAAGAATTTAATTGCATCAGCAAACACTCAGGCCCTTTGATCTCAAGTCTTCAATAGGGTAGAAGTGAGAGAACAAGTTAATTTCGTGCACAGCAGTTCACAGAGAAGTTTCTAAGCTACACCCTTTGACATTTTATTTCTCCACTATCCCACTATTTCCTGATGATACATACATGCATGGGTCTAAACACTATGCGCAAAGGGACTCTCATTTAATTCTAGGCTATTTTAAATTCCACTTACCCCATTATAATCAAGTGACAGAAATGGCCTACAATTCACCTGTCCATAACTTCTTCACAGAGATTTAGGACTCCTTTGAAGCTTTACAGTTCAATGAAATACCATACAAACACTCTACTGAATCTAAATTGAACTGCCTCAGTACTGTATATTCATCCTATTATTAGGCCCATACAAGCAAGCATAATTCTTGCACCAAGCATTACTTAGAAAGAATTACAATGAATGACAAAATTTAATTCAATACTTGCAAGCCTGACAAACTTTTGCTAACACAGTATCACCCACTCAGTAAGCTGCAAATAATTCACACCACACTGATTCTGCCAAGTCGACGATCATTCCTGAAAATAAGACATCAAGACTAGCTGATGCACTGTGCAGGATCAGACAAATTATAGTATAAAACTTTGAAGTATTGTTTGCAAATTTAAGTCAGCTGTCTCAGATTGCAGATTTTGCCTGCAGTACTCACGGTACTTGTATTGTGTAGGTGTTAACCACTCAGTGTAGATGTTTTGTGCCAGAATGAGAAGTTCAATTAAAGCCCAGAAACACAAGATCAAAATCTATAAATGAGCACTCAATGTTTTGGGTCGAGACCCTACATCTGGACTGAGGGTTATGACCCAAAGTTTTGACATCCTATTCCCCTCCATAGATGCTGAGTTCTCCAGAGCTTTGCATGTATAATTAGTGGGCATAGCTTTATGGTAAGGACCACGAGATTCAGTGGGGATACAACAATTTTTTACAACGATGGAAAAATAGAATACAGTGTCTGAGAGGGTAGTGGAGGCAGAAATTCTCTCAACATTTTAGCAATATCTAGATGAGCAACTGAATAGCAAAGAAAGAAAAAAGCAATGGACTAGGTACTGATAAAATGGGTTAGTATAGTTGGGTATTTTGAAGAGACTGTTTGTAAAGATGAAGAGCCCATTTCTGGTCTTTATGACTATCACTGACTTAGAGTAAACCAGTTCCTTTCCAGAAAAGATTTTCAAACCAAAATTCCAATGATATCACCAAGAATCAATGGATAATGTTATTCTGATTCAAGTATTGAATTTATAATTTGGATGATGTAAATTACTCCACCATTACCAGATTCACTTACAGACTGCATCCATTATCACTTAACATTAAAACACAAACAACTTGCATAAACCACTAGTGTATCTTCAGTTTTATACAACTTAAATTGTTTTTTTCTGATATAATACAGGATTTAAAAAAACATTTATAACTGTACTACTGAGAGCTAATCACAATTCAAAATGGGCACAGTATGTCAATTTGAGCCATGAACCATTTTGTTTTAAGAGACCCAACATTGCCATCTGCATTTTACGTCATCCATGAAGCCTATTTCTTCAAGGGAACAGCTTGAGAAAGGGATTACATTTAACCTGATTGTCTTGAGTGAGCAAAAGCAAAACAATATTCATTTCCACAAATACTGTGTCTATACAATAAATGTTTTAAGTATATGGTAGCTGTACATATATAATATATATTATTGCTTCTGACACAAAAGCTTTTTTGATCCATATTAACTTTTCTTCCAATCTGCAAATATATAATCACAGAAAATAATACAATTACATTCCACAGAGCCCTTTCAGTGTCAGTGCAATGCCAAGTCCTTCCTCAGCAAAGTAGTTCACAATTTCACTTCGGTGCCATTTCATATTTAAAAACTACACTGAAGATACTTCCGCCAAGGCGTTCTGCCAACCAGGCATTCTTGATGACAGCAAGTTTGAGGCTTTCACAACGCAATGCTGCATAATAATTTGTATGAATAGCTCGACCCATGCCTTCAATAATCACTAGATCGGTCTTCCTCTCCCAGACCACTGTTGCCAATCCTTTGTCAAGCCGACTAAGAGAGAAGTGGATACAAAACAAAATTGTTAATCTTTGCATCCAGTGTACTGGGGTTAGGGTGAAATGGGGGAATTTGAACATATTTCATTGCAGCTATCCTACTAGCAAAAGAGAAAGAAAGTCACATGAAAAAAGGGCTTATAAACTTAGCCAAGTGCAGTTATTTAGTATCCCTATTCTCCCAACCAATATATAAACAGCCTCATCCTGATCCATTAAACAGTGCAACTTCACAATCTAACCTCAAAGAGAATTAAGGAAGCAGAGCAAAAAATGTGAACAAATTCAAAAAGTACCGTGTTATGCACATGGAGAGCCACAAGAAACTTACATGAAAAAGAGGATCAAAATACAGAAAAATAGACTGATTTCCTTATGTCATCTTCTTCCCCTTTGTGATTAAAAAAAACTGTAATCCATAAATTTTGTGGGTTCCAAGATGGCCAATGGTGTCAATGTGGGAACCACCAACTCTTCCACAGATAGGTCAGACAGTCACAGATGGGCTAGGCAGAGGGGCTCCCACAACAGTACATAGAATCAAGTGTCCACTTCAGGGGTCTGGTGTTGGGGACAGGAGGGAAGTGACCAGCCCAACATAGCTAATTAAGATTGATTTGGGCCTCGATATTGCAGATGGGTAAGTTGGGCTGGTCACATAGACAATAGGTTCAGGAGTAGGCCATTCGGCCCTTCGAGCCAGCACCGCCATTCAATGTGATCATGGCTGATCATCCACAATCAGTACCCCGTTCCTGCCTCCTCCCCATATCCCTTGACTCTGCTATCTTTAAGAGCTCTATCTAACTCTTTCTTGAAAGCATCCAGAGAATTGGCCTCCACTGCCTTCTGAGGCAGAGCATTCCATAGATCCACAACTCTCTGGGTGAAAAAGTTTTTCCTGAACTCTATTCTAAATGGCCTACCCCTTATTCTTAAACTGTGGCCTCTGGTTCTGGACTCCCCTGATACTGCTTTAAATATATAGAAAGGAAAGGACGACATAGGTCATGTGTGGGTCCCTTACAGATATTCGTAGAGAATTTATAATCAGGCAATAGAATTAACCAATTTATGTGTTTCAGTCTTCATTGAAGATACACAAAACTTGTAAAATATATTAGAGTATCAATTGTCTAGTGACAATGAGGAAACTTGGTCAAAAAAAAGTAGTTCTACCAATGCTGGTGACTTGAGGTGACCCAACGCCAGAGGGTCCGATAACTTGCATCCCAGAATTTTGTAGAGATTTTTGTAGATCTCTTCCAGAGATCTCTTGATTCTGGATTTGTTTCCAAGAATTGGAGGGCAGCAGATGTAACATCACTATTTTAGCAGGAAGGTAGAAATAAGGGAATTACTGAACTGATATTTTTACTGTGCATCAGTGATAAGGAATGAAAAAGGTAATAACAGAATACCTTGAAATGAATAGTGGGATTAAGACAGCCAACATGGATTTATGAAAGAGAAAATCATATTTGACTCATCTACTGCAGTTCTTTTACCATGTTACTCAGAATTGATAAGTATCCTGGAAAAAAAGATTTTAGAATCAATGGATACGGCGTGTTTGGAAGACCTGCAGAGGAAACTGGACAATGAAATTAGGGCACAAAAAAAAATTAATGGACAATATACTGACATGAATTGAGAATTGTTTACTGGACAGAGAAAAAGGGAGGGGGGGGGGAAAAAGAAGATTATTTCCAGATAGGTGGATCACAAATTGTGGCATATACTACAAGCACCTTTTCACAATCTATGTTTACAATTTGGCTGTGGGAAGCAAATATCATGGTTCCAAGATAATACTAAATAGGATTTTGGGTATACAGAAAGCTGTGAAGAGCTTCCACGGGGAATACAGAGACAATCTGAGTGAGTGAGAACATGACAGATGGAATATAATGTAAATAAAATATGAAATTGTCCAGTTAACTGAATAATGGAGTATTTATGTAATGGTGAAACTCAGAAGTGTTCATAAGAACACATGGAAATAGGAGTAGTAGGCCACTCAGCTTCTCAATATGAACAGTTCTGATTTACCTACGTCTCATTTCCTCTTCTGTGCCAGTTCCCTGTTGCCCTGATATTTCATTTTTTTAAAAAATCTACTTCCCTTTAAAACGGCTCAATGGTCTAGCCTTCATAACACTGCAGGGTATAGAATTCCAGAGACTCACCACCCCCTGGGAGTTCCTACATACCTCAGTTTTAGACGATTGCCCCATAATCTTTAACCATGTCCCCTTGCCAGAAATTCTCCCACTTGTGCAAACATTTTGACATCTGCCCTGTCATGCCTCTCAGGATCTCATACATCTCAATATATGCCTCAATCTTCCCAACAACAAAGAGCATAGAATCTAATTTCATTAGCTGCTTGTAACAGGACAACATTCCAATCCCAGCAGTAAACCTACTGAAACTGTTTTGGATTGCCTACAATGCCAGTATATTCTTCCTTAAACAGGGGACTAGAATTGAGCACAGGACATCAGGCATTGCCATCAATACATGTCTATTTCTAAACTCCAACTCTCTTGCAATAAAAGGCCAAAACATCATTTGTCTTCCTAACCACTTACTGCATCTGCCAACTGAAGTTTTGCAATTTCTGCACAAGAACGTCTAGTTCTTTGACCATTAATTATTATCTTTTATTACCATGAGTTCTAATCTTGTTCACTTGTCTTTTACATAGCAACTTGTCAGAGTCTAAAAATCAAAGCACAGTACAGCTTACCAGTTTTCCTTTATCAACACTACTCACTGTTTCTCAAAGAACCCTAATAAATTTGTTAAGTATGACACACCTTTCATAAAACATGTCTGATTACATAAAGTTTTTCTAAACAACTAGACATTTTTTCCTTGATTATAAACTCCACTACCTTGCCAACAACAGATCTTAACCTAAGAGGCCTATAGTTACGTTTGTCTTCCTCTTGAACAACTACACATTTGTGGTTTTCCAATGCACTTGTACCTTCCCAGAACTCATTTAGTTTTAACGAACATCAACCAATGGCTGCATCAACCTCTGTAGCTGTTTTCATTAAAACCTTCAGGTGCAGGCCATCAGGACCTGGCACCTTGTTTGCTTTAGATCCATTAATTCTTCCACCACCTTGTCGCACATTATAGTAATTGCTAGAAATTCTTCCTCACCATTTGAAACTCATTCATCAGATTCTTTGGGATATCTACAGCATCTTCCTCTGAAAACCAACTCAAATCAACTCTTTCCTTGCTCCTTGTTGTTAATTCCCCAGATGTAATATCTAGGGGTCCTACATTCAACCAAACTACCCAATAAGCCATTTGTTTTGACATTATTTGCTAGTTTTCTCTCATGATCAACTTTCTCCCTTGTGTTCAGACTCTGATGGTACAATTCTCAGTCCTCTGATCTACTGATCTATCACTACATATTCTCTAGTCTTTGATTAATATTTCTTTGATCTCCCTTGCTAACGATAGATGGCTCATTTTGCTCTTGGGATTGCTCTTTCTAATAAGGATCAATTACTGCTGAACATAATGGACTAGCTGTTTAAATATCTGACACTGTTATGCTGAGCCTCCCTTTTTGTTCACCAACTGACCTATTTCTAAGATACAGTTTCCACAACCTGCTAGATACAAAATTACAGATATTCACCATTCTCAGCAAATACAAGTAGCCACACCACTCCATTTCAAATGACTGATGCCTAATTTTGTTGCTGTATCTTCTTTGCCCATACTCTGAATGAATGCTGCAGCATTCTCAAAGGGATGAATGCTTTCTATTTGCTGATGTCTACTGTGTTCTGACTAATTATGGGGGGATGGGGGAGAAAGGGGGAAAATCATATCAATTAGCCACGCAGCCTATACATTTCTGGCTGGCTGAAATGCTAAATAAGTGGAAGAATGCTCGAAAAACACTGCAATGCAACACACCCGCCTGCACTCCTCCCACCAAATATGGCAGAACTGGCACTTTACTCTGCCCATGAGAGCACAGGCATAGCAACAGAATTCACTTAACAAAACAACAACTCCCTGATGGTTCAGTTGCTACAGGCAACTTAGCTGCAAAGACCAGAACGTTCCTGAACTTTTGCCAGACTCTCAACTTGGACTGCTGATTCATTATTATAACTGGGTCAGCAACTCCATTAGGGAGAAGTAATCACCAACTGAATTCTGAATTACCCAATCACCTTCATGTCTGTAAGATGAGTCAATAGAAAGAGGAAGGTTGATTGAAGAAGAAAATGTTTTAAAATGTGAGCAAGTCTGTTTGAGAGTGGACTGTGGGGTGATGGGACAGAGTGAGGACTAAGAAAATATATTGCAGTTGACTGAATTGGGGTAACTAGCTTACATTTCTCCAGCAGTATTGACAATATAATTAGACCATACAGACCATCCCTGGATAGTGAACATGTTCAAATTTTATCAATGTCCTTAAGTTGAAATCATCAGAAAATATACAAAAAACACTCAATCTGATAAACGTACCAAGATAGTATTGTGTGTTGTAACGAATGAAATCATAAACCCATAAAACCGATAAGAACAATTACTTAAAAGTGGTGAGAGGGAGAGGAACTTATTTTTGCCATTCATCAGAATAAATGAATGCATTGATTCAGACTTCTGAATTTAATAATATTACGGGAGCTCACTCTCATATGTACAGGTATCTATAATTCTGTCATTCATAATTCACAGAAGAATATAGGAGTTCACAGGATAAGGCAACTCCAAATGGAAGAGTTACAGGATAACAAATGGCAATAGAAAGCAAAGTTTTTGAACAAAGAGATGAGGACCAACAGGCAAAAGATAATCAGATAAAATTAGGGCAACAGTAGCAGACTTACCTCAGATCTAGGCATGGTGAACTGGATCCACTCTGAACAAGTACTAATTTATCTTTTTCTAAAGCCGTCCTGTAAGTAAAGGAAGCAAAGTTAAATAGCTATTACCTGAACTGTTTTACAGGGACATGAAGCAAACAATTACAAGGCCATAGACAGATTGTCAACCTCAACAAAACAGACCAGTACAAGGACCTAATGCCCAAGAAAAGAATGGCATGTCATCAGACTTCTGGAAAAAGACTATAAAGAGCTACTTGAGTCACTTATCTACAATTTCCACTGTTCTCACGTCAAAAAAACATGCAAAATTTTGTTTGGGTCTGTTCATTTACCTCAATAAAAATTAGAATTCTTCAGGGGAAATCAATAAGAACAAAGATCCAGTCCTAAACTACATCTTTCACAGATGAGCTTGAATCAAAAAGCTATTCAATAACCAATGGTCTCAATGACAAAACTGGACTTAGTCTTCATTCTCCAGATAAGGATCAGCCAACCAAATTTCTGACAGTGTCTAAACTCACAGCCAATGACATTCAATAACTGGTCCAAGATCCAAAAACTCTTACAAGAGACTAATCAGCCCATAAAGCATGTGCCCACACTACTCCCATCTTTTTTTTAAGCATGGCAAATTCAATGAAGTGCCACAAGGAAACAAATTGCAATGTGATCCATTTTATCTGAACTCCTCTGACAAATAATTGCTTTCATTTCCCTGACCAAAAGGTGAATGAAGTTCAGTTTCATACCTGATGATCGAATCCATTGCTGCAATTCTCTCTGTAACTATTGTCAGTTCACTGCAAGTTACATCATTTAATGCTGGTCCCGAGTTGCTGGCTAAAATAACCTGCATTTGAAAACAATAACATCAGCAAGTTTGGAATGAAATTAAACACAAATGCACTGAAGTGCTGAAGAGACACATTTTGTAAATGCCATGTGGCAAATAAAATTCAAACTTCCCCACTGCATCCAATTTATCTGTAGTAATAATCCAGCAGTTCCAGCACATTGTCCAAACACCATCACTGTCAATCCACTCTCCTTACAGCATTTGACTCTGCAGTTTGGAGTGTGAGTAGGAGAGGGAAAGTACACCAAAATGAGGGAGAGACGGACATAAAGATAATTGGCAATATCTATACAGACTTCTTCTGCACAATTGCTGGCTTGCAAAGGGAGGACGACAGAATGGGAGGAGTCAAAAACAAGGTCAGCTTAGCCACAGATACTTCTAATTCGGAAGATGACAAAAGAAAAATCATTTCAAAATGACTTATTCCACTTCAAACTGTCAAATTATTATTATTATAACAAATTGATAGTCCATCCTACACCCAACAAAAGAAAACACATTTACTAAAGTGAAAACTAAATGAGTTTTGCACTCCGCCAAAGCCATGGCTGACCCTGGTGGGGCCGATCCAAGGACCTCACTAAACCATCCAATCAGTAGTAGTGACAGGCTGTGTGTACAAAGGGACTTGGTCAACGTGAGCTTATGACTCCACCTACTAGGAATTTCTTATTCACAGAAAATAATTGCAGTACCCGATCCCAATCACGAATGGGGTTCAACAGGTTACCCGCAACTGGCAGTGTAGGGTAGACACACGCTGATCCATCCAGTGTGGAATGTATGCAGCCCTAGGCATTTTATCTTTCAGATACCAGAGTGAAGATTCAGAATTAGGTTTATTATCATTCACTGTATGCCAGGGAATCTGTATATATCATATGAAAAATTTTAAGTGCAACACAGAATTCCTTGTAGTTTTGTTGTAAACCAGGTCATTCAAAGGAGGAAAAGGAAGATGCACTAACAGCCAAACACTCTTAATTGAACCCTTTCTATATCCCAATGCTTCAAGCATCACACATAATTTAAATAGCTCAGTTGGATTTCTACAGATGGATTTTATGTGACATTCCTTGGATCATTTGAAACCTAGAGAATAGATGTTCAATGACTGGCAAATATTTAAAATGTTTGTTGTTAATATTGTCAAAGATATTACAAAGTCTTTATCATTTGTTGTAAGAGTATGCCCATTCTGCATTAGGGTAATGATGCTTACGAAGTCCAGAACAAATTGGGTTGATGAAACATTCTGCCATTCCAGCATGGGTAGGATGGTTCAATTCAGCGCATTCTGTGCAGTAAGCTTCTAGGTTTTCAACATCGGATTTCAATAAATCAGCATGCATTGTACAATTTAAACATTTTATGCATCTGCTGCAGCACAGTTCCAACAACAGCCCAGGTTTGATCCCAACCCTGAATTTTGTCAGTGTGAGGTTTACAGATTCTGCCTGTGCCCATGCGAATTTCCTCCGGGAGTTCCAGTTTCTTCCCACATTTGAAATGGTAGGTGAAGGCAGGTTAACCAGTTACTGTCCCTAGCGAAGGTGGCAAGAGAAACAGGAAAAAAAATTGATGGATTTGTAAGAGAAAACTGGTTACAGAATTATAATTGAGGTAATAGGGGTGATGGGATTTCTTCAAAACCTAACATGTGCTAAATGGACTGAATAGCCTCTTCAGTGCCATAATATTAGAAATAAACAGAGTTTGTGTACCAGGGGCCTACATATTCACACACAGCATCTTTTCAACAAGTTGCAGCCACTGTCTGCAAAGCTGAGGAGAAATGAGATTTTTCATGTACACTCAAGTTTATTTGTCACATATACATCGAAATGTACATAGTGAAATACATAGCTTGCATTAACCATCAGCACACCGAGGTTGCCCTGGGAGAAGTCAGAAGGTGTTGCTAGACATTCCAGTGCCAACAATGCTTGCAGAACTAAGCAACTTCCCCCAGAATGGATCACGTTGTGATTCTATTACTGATCATTTCTTACACATCAAAAGCAGCTTTAGTTTAAAACTACACCTCTATTCATCCTTACATAGGAGGCCTCAGGGGCAAAATAATTATAGCAATAGATTGCAAGTGTGCATCTAAAATATATTTGAGTGTTTTTCTGTTTTCAACTATTGTAGAAATTACAAGATGACAAGCACTGTACTCAAACAAATGCAGCAAACAGCACTAATTCACAGTATTACAACAGAACAAAAGTAATTTTAAATCTGTAAAGTGTGTTTAACTTTGTAAGAACATCAAATAAAAAGTAAAATATTAATGGGGTCAGGCAGCTGTACTGTGGATTCAGTGTATTGAGCCTTTAGCCAATCACCATAGCTCACAAAAGGTGGGTGAAAGGATTAACACACTGTCACCAGCTGATGTTCCTAAGTGACTCATAAAAGAAATTTAAAAAAAAAATTACCCTCCTCCTATTCCCATCTCTCCTTTACTTTCCCCTATCCTGGAGTACCATCAAATCTTGGGGTGGCCTAGAATCTAGACTGGACAACCTTTTGTAAATACAGAGCAAGTTTTGGCTGGCAACTTGATCACAATACACAGTACCCAGCCTGCAAACTGGTTATTGGATAATGTTCAGGGATAGGAATGAACTTACCTACTAACTAGCTCAACATTGCGCAGGCCCATTGTGGACCCCAATGCCACCAAGTACAATTGCTAACTTAGCACTATGCCTCAGACAATGAACACTGAATACAAGTGTACAAATAAATTCACCAATAAAGCAATTTTGAGTAGCGAGTCTCATCAGGTGTGAGGCACTGCTTTGAAGTAGCGAGTGAGAGAGCAACATCTTGCAGGGCGGGAGCCATTTGAAAACTACAAGTCTCACTGGGAGTGAGTTTTATTTGAGCCAATAAAAAGAAAGGAGCTGTAAACAGAGCAGCAACTGTATAAGTGAGACATTGTTAGAGTGGTTTGGTTTTGGCTCAACAGGCTTGGACAAGCACAGACACAGACTTAAGCAAGTTTCCAGTAGTTTTCTTTTCCAGTTGGTACACAGCTAATGCACTGAGAATGGGTCCAGAGCTAGTGGTATGTTGTTTCTGTGAGATGTAGGTACCTTCAAAGACCTCTAGTCTCCCTGATAACTGTATCTGCACAAAGTGCACGGAGCTGCAGCTTGTAAAAAACCGTGTTAAGGAAATGGAGCTGCAGCTTGATTACCCTCAGCTCATTCAGGGGACTGAGCAGGTGATAGACTGGAGCTACAGGGAGGTAGTCACCCTTAACTTACAGCAGGCAGGTGTCCGGATGAAAGTCAGGAGAGAGACGAGAAAAAAGCAGCCAATGCAGAGTACCTCTGCAGCCGTTTCCCTCAAAGATAAATGTACCGCTTTGAAAATTGTTGGGGGGAACGAGGTGACCTATCAGGAAGAAGCCACAGTGAGCAAGTGTCTGGCACTGTGGCTCAGAAGGGGGTAGAAAAGGTGAGTGGTAGTGAAAGGAGATTCATTCATTATTTAGAGAAACAGAAACAAGATTCCTTGGAGGAAGTAAGATTCCCAGATGATTTGTTGCCTCCCGGGTGCCAGGGTCAGAGATATCTCAGATCAAGTCCATAGCATTCTTAAGTCGAAGGGTGAGTAGCCAGAGGTCGCGGTCCATGTTGATACCATTGACATCAGTAGGATGGGTGATGAGGTCATGCAAAGTGAATTCAGGGAATTAGGTACTAAGTTAAAGGGCAGGATTTCCAGGGTTATGATCTCAGGATTGCTACCTGTGCCACATGGTAGTGAGGCCAGAGATAGGAAGAACATACAGCTTAACACCTGGCTAAGGTGGAAGGGCTTCAGATTTTGGATCATTGGGCTCTCTTCCAAGAACAATAAGACCTGGATAGAAAGGAAGGTTTGCAATTGAAGTAGAGGGTGACTAATTTCCTGGAGGGAAGGTTCACTAGTGTTGCCCAAGGTGGGGAGATGGTTTAAACTAGAATTACAGGGGGATGGGAACCAAAGCACCAGAACAGACAGTGGAGTGGTTGATAAGCCTACATACAAAGTCAGGAATCAAAAGGTTGAGCAAATGTTCTAAACTGTGTCTATTTCAATGCGAGGAGTATTATAGGAAAACCAGACAGGCTCAGGGCATGAATCAACAAGTGAAATTATGACATTATAATCATTAGCGAGACACATTTGCAGGAGCAGCAGGACTTGCAGTTCAGTGTTCCAGATTCCATTGTTTTAGAAAGCAGGTGGGATTAAAATGGAAGGAGCAGCATTACTAGTCAAGGAAAAGGTCACGGCAGTACTCAGTCAAGACAGACTGGAGAGCTCATCTACTGAGGCTTTAATAGACAATACACAATAGGTGCAGAAGTAGACCATTCGGCCCCTCGAGTCTGCACCGCCATTCTGAGATCATGGCTGATCATTCACTATCAATACCCAGTCCCTGCCTTGTCCCCATATCCCTTGATTCCCCTATCCATCAGATATCTATCTAGCTCCTTCTTGAAAGCATCCAGAGAATTGGCCTCCATCGTCTTCCGAGGCAGTGCATTCCACACCTCCACAACTCTCTGGGAGAAGAAGCTCTTCCTCAACTCTGTTTTAAATAACTGACCTCTTATTCTCAATCCATGCCCTCTGGTACTGGACTCTCCCAACATCTGGAACATATTTCCTGCCTCAATCCTATCAAATCCTTTAATTATCTTAAACGTTTCAATCAGATCCCCTCTCAATCTCCTCAATTCCAGTGTGTACAAGCCCAATCTCTCCAATCTCTCTGCATAAGACAGCCCTGCCATCCCAGGAATCAACCTAGTGAATCTACGCTGCACTTCCTCAATTGCCAGAATGTCCTTCCTTAAACCTGGAGACCAAAACTGTACACAATATTCCAGGGCCCTGTACAAATGCAAAAGGACATCCTTGCTCTTGTACTCAATTCCCCTTGTAACAAAGGCCAACATTCCATTTGCCCTCTTCACTGCCTGTTGCACTTGCTCATTCACCTTCATTGACTGGTGAACTAGGACTCCTAGGTCTCTTTGCATTTCTCCCTTACCTAACTCTACACCGTTCAGACAATACTCTGCCCTCTTGTTCATGCTTCCAAAGTGGATAACTTCACATTTATTCACATTGAATGACATCTGCCAAGTATCTGCCCACTCACCCAGCCTATCCAAGTCTCCCTGTATTCTCCCAACGTCCTCTTCGCATGTCACACTGCTACCCAGTTTAGTATCGTCAGCAAACTTGCTGATATAGTTTTCAATGCCCTCAACTAAATCGTTGACATAAATCGTAAAGAGCTGTGGTCCCAATACAGAGCCCTGTGGTACCCCACTAGTCACCTCCAGCCAGTCCGAGAAACACCCATTCACTGCTACCCTTTGCTTTCTATCTGCCAACCAGTTTTCTATCCATGTTGAAACCCTGCTCCCAATGCCATGAGCTCTGATTTTACTCACCAATCTCCTATGTGGCACCTTATCGAATGCCTTCTGAAAATCTAGGTACTCAACATCCACTGGCTTACCCTCGTCTAACATCCTTGTTACACCCTCAAAAAACTCCAACAGATTAGTCAAGCATGATTTGCCCTTGGTAAATCCATGCTGGCTCGGCCTAATCCTATTTCTGTCATCAAGATGTGCCACTATTTCGTCCTTAATAATGGACTCAAGCATCTTCCCCACGACTGATGTTAGGCTTACAGGGCAATAGTTCTCCGTTTTCTCCTTCCCTCCCTTCTTGAAAAGTGGGATAACATTAGCCACTCTCCAATCTTCAGGAACTGATCCTGAATCTAAGGAACATTGGAAAATAATTACCAATGCATCCGCAATTTCCTGAGCCACCTCTTTTAGAACCCTCGGATGCAGACCATCTGGACCCGGGGATTTATTAGCCTTCAGTCCTACCAGTCTACTCATCACAGTTTCTTTCCTAATGTCAATCTGTCTCAATACCTCTGATATCTTATGACCCTGGCCCATCCATACATCTGGGAGATTGCTTATGTCCTCCCTGGTGAAGACAGATCTAAAGTACGCATTAAATTCTGTTGCCATTTCCCTGTTTCCCATAACAATTTCTACCAATTCATTCTCCAAGGGGCCAACATTGTTCTTAACTATCTTCTTTCTCTTCACGTAGCTAAAAAAGCTTTTGCTATCCCCTTTTATATTCCTGGCTAGACTGAGCTCATACCTGATTTTTTCTCTCCGTATTGCTTTTTTAGTTAAGATCTGCTGTTCCTTAAAACTTTCCCAATCATCTGTATTCCCACTCATCTTAGCCCTGTCATACTTTTTTCTTTAATGCTATACAATCTCTGACTTCCTTTGTTAACCACTGTGGCCCCTTCCCCCTCTTTGAATCCTTCCTTTTCTACTGAGATAGTTCAAAGGATAGAACTGAGGAATAAGAAAGGTATGAGCACATTAATGAAATTATATTATGGACCACCTAGAAGTCCATGGGATCTAGTGGAGCATTTGTGGAGAGATTACAGACTTGAAAGAAACATAATGTTGTAATAGTAGGTGATTTTAACATTTCACATTCACTGAGACTCCATTATTTAAAAGGGCTGGAAGGGAAAGAGCTTGTCAAACGTGTTCAGGAAAGCTTCCTTAATCAGTGCATTGAAGTCCCAGCTAGAAAGAGTACAATGCTAGATCTCCTATTAGGGAATGAGACAGAGAAGAAGACAGAAGTTCATGAAGGAGAACACTTTGTATCTAGTGATCGTAAAATGCCATTAGTTTCCAGGTAATTATGTAAAAGGATAAATCTGGTCCTCGGGTTGAGATTCTCAGTTGGAGAAAAGATCATTTTGATGGGATCAGAAGGAATCTGGCATGTGTGGATTGGTTTAGGTTGTTTTCAGGCAAAGTTTTACTTGGTAAATGGGAAGCCTTCAAAAGTGAAAATTTGAGAGGACAGAGTTTGTATGTTCCTGTTGGAATAAAAGGCAAGGATAACAGGTTTACGGATCCTTGGTTTTCAAGAGATATTGAGGCCTTAGTTAAGAAAAAGGAGCTGCATAGGGGGGTATAGGCAGGCAGGAACAAATAAGAAATGGAAGAGAACACTTAAGAAGGAAATCAAGAGGGTGAAAAGAAGACATGAGGTTGTTGCAGCAGACAATGTGAAGGAGAATCCTAATGCAGATATATTAAGAATAACAGGATAGCAAGAGACAAAACTGGTCCTTTGGAAGATCAGAGTGGTAATCTATGCATGGAGCTGAAAAAATGGGGGAGATCTTACATATATTTTTTGCATCTGTGTACTTACTCAAGAGATGGACACAGAGTCTATAAAGTGAGGAAAACAGCAGCAAGGTCATGGACCCTATACAAATAACAGAGGAGATGCTTGCTATCTTGAGGTAAATTAATGTGGATAAGTCCCAAGGGCTTAAAAATTTGTTCCCTCGGACCCTGTGGGAGGGTAGTGCAGAAATTGCAGGAGCCCTAGTAGAGATATTTAAAACATCCTTAGCCATGGATGAGTTGCCAGAGGATTGGAGGATAGTTCTGTTCTTTAAGAAAGGCTCTAAGAATAAACCAAGAAATTATAGGGAAGTGAGCCAGACATCAATGGTGGGAAAGTTACTGGAAAGTATTCTAAGGGACAGATATATAACTATTTGGATAGATAGGGACTGACTAGGTATAGCCAACATAGCTTTGTACGTGGAAAGTAATTTCTAACCAATCCTAAAGAGAGTTTTTTGAGGAAGTTACTAGGAAAGTTGATGAAGGCAAGACAGTGGACGTTGTCTACATGAACTTTAGCAAGGCCCTTGACAAGGTCCTGAATGGGTGGTTGGTCAAGGAAGTTCAGTTGCTTGGCATTCAAGATGAGCTGGATTAGACATTGGCATCACAGAAGTCAGAAAATGGGTGTAGATGGTTGACTCTCAGCCTGTGGTGTGTGCAGGGATTAGTGGTGGGTCCATTGTTGCTTGTCATCTATATCAAACATCTGAATGATAATGTGGTAAACCGGATCAGCAAATTTGTGGATGACACCCAATACGAAGTGTGGGCAGCGAGGAAAACTATTAAAGCTTGCAACGGGATCCGGACCAGCTGGAAAAATGGGCTGAAAAATGGCATATGGAATTTAATTCAAACGAGTGTGAGGTGTTGCACGTTGGGAGGACCAACCAGGGTAGGTCTGACACAATGAGCAGTAAGGCAATGAGGAGTGCGGTAGAAGAGGGATCTGAGAATACAAATATTAATTTCTTGAAAGTGGAATAACAAGTAGATAGGGACATAAATAAAGCTCTTGGTACACTGGCCCTCATAAATCAAAGTATTGAGTACTGAAGTTGGGATGTTATGTTGAAATTGTATGAGACACTGGTGAGGAGTAACCGGTCACCTACCTACAGAAAAGGTGTAAATAAGGTTGAAAGAGTGCAGAGAAAATTTACAAGGATGTTGCCGGGACTTGAGTACCTGAGTTATAGGGAAAGGTTGAATGGGTTAGGATTTTATTCCCTCAAATGTAGAAGACTGAGGAGAGATTTGATAGAAGTATACAGAATTATGAGGGATATAGATATGGTAAATGCAAGCAAGCTTCTTCCATTGAGTTTATATATATAGGTCATGGGTTAAGGGTGAAAGGTGAAATTTTTAGAGGAACATGACAGGGAACTTCTTCACTCAGAGGGTCGTGTGTGGAACAAGTGATGGATGCTGGGTCAATTCTAAAATTTAAGAGGAATGTGGATAGGTACATGGATGAGAAGGGTGTGGCCAGCTAGAGTCTAGGTGTGGGTCAATGGAACGAGGGAGATTAATGGTTCAGCACAGACTAGATGGGCCGAATGGCTGTTTCCCTCTGCTGTTGTGTTTTATAACTCTATAAGGAAGAAAATAAGAACTGAAGTCTGTTGGAAAAAGCAGTACACCCTGATGTTTATTATTTCTCAAACAAATACCTTACCTCTGTTCCTTTGGACAGCAGCTCCCTGACAAATGGGAAAACTCCGAGAATTATGTCTATTCCACTATTATCTACGAAAAATAAGGCACATTTGTGAGGAGGACCCTGCAAGAGAAAGCCAGTAGGATTTGGTATTTGACCACAGTAAAACTCATTGTAGCTTTTTTAATTTCTGTATCATTCAATTGGTTATATTTCTTTAAAAAAATGTGCATATTTTCTTGCTAACAAATTCTGTTTTCAGAAAAGGAGAACTACCTTCTTGCTTTTGCTAATAGTTATTGTTGGCATATGAAAGAAACAGAATAAAACTAACAATGTGTGCTATGAACAACTATCAGAGTGATTTATGCCCACAGACAAATCAGAGACGTAATGGAAGTTCTCATCTCATGAGGTTTGATCTTGAGATTTATGATATTTTATTAACTTCAAACACAGCTGTTCTGTAATTCATTACAGCTACAAAATATTCTATTTATGAGTCATCTGCACCCAATAATTTGATTCCAGGATGAAACACAATTTTAGATATCTGTTATTATATCTGGGCTGGTGGCCTGCCTGGGTGTGTGAGAGAGTGGGTAGGAGGGAAGGGGAAGGGGCCTATTCAGTTCTTGATGTCTTGTTTTGTTGTTGTTGCTACTTGTCTTGTTCTGTGGAACTTTGTGGGCATGCTACGTTGGTGCCAGAATGTGTGGAACACACTTGCAGGCTGCCCCCAGCACATCCTTGGGTTTGCTGATTGTTAACACAAACAGAGAAGTCTCCTCTCTGACACAGTGGTGTCAAGAAAACAACCTCTCCCTCAATATTGCTAAAACAAAGGAGCTGGTTGTGGATTACAGGAGGAATGGAGACAGGCTAACTCCAATTAACATCAATGGATCTGGGGTAAACAGCTTTAAATTCCTTGGCATCTCCATCACTGAGGACCTCGTGTGGTCTGTACACACCAGCTGTGTGGTGAAAAAGACACAACAGTGCCTCTTTCACATCAGACGATTGAGGAAGTTTTGTATGGGCCCCAAATACTAAGAACTTTCTACAGGGGCACAATTGAGAGCTTCCTGACTGGCTGCATCACTGCCTGGTATGGGAACTGTACCTCGCTTAATTGCAGAACTCTGCAGAGAGCGGTGCAGACAGCCCAGCGTATCTGTAGTTGTGAACTTCCTGTGCTTCAGGACATTTACAAGGACAGGTGTGTAAAAAGGGCCCGTAGGATCATTGGGGACCCAAGTCATCCCAACCACAATCTATTCCAGCTGCTACCATCCAGGAAATGGTACCGCAGCAAAAAGCCAGGACGAACAGGCTCCAGGACAGCTTCTTCCACCAGGCCATCAGACTGATGAACTCACACTGATGTGAGGGTATTTCCATATTACATTGACTGTTCCATTTATTAATAAACTATTATAAATTACTATGACTGCATATTGCACATTTAGTCGTATGTAAAATAAAGATTTTTACTCCTCATGTATGTGAAAGATGTAAGAAATAGTCAATTCAATGCAAACAATGTATATTACTGTATGTCCTGATTGCTAATTAAAAACAGGAAAGTAGCATCAAACCTAAACTTACTGCACACTTTTCAAATATACTGAAACCAAATGAACTGAATTGGTACTTAATGAATGCAGCATTCAACTGACAGAAGGTCTCAACCTGAGACATCAACTATCCATTTCCATACCAGACTCACTGAATTCCTTCAGCATCTTGCATGTTGAACACATACAAGGATAGGTTGCACCTAAACAGAAGGAGAACCAATATCCTTGCAGGGAGATTTGCTAACTTTACTCAACAAGGTTTAAACTAATATGGCGGGGTGGGGGAGAGGGGGAATCACACCAGTGGGTCAACAGGTGGAGAGATTGAGAAGGTAGATATTGAAGTAAAGTCATTCTAATGGGATGAATGGTTGGGTCAGATGAATAAACATGGAGGAACAAATGGACCAAAGTGTGTTTATTTGCTGCAACAAGTGTAACAGGCAAGGCAGACAAGTTTAGAGCTACGATTTGTACACAGTTCTAAAATGTTGCAGCCATTACAGAAAACGGGTTGAGAGAAGAGCACGACTGGCAGTTCAACATACCAGGGTTTGGATGTTTCAGACACAAGGGATGTAAAAGAAGTGAGGGGGGGGGGGGCTGCATTACGAATTGGGAAGAATATTACAGCTACACAAGAGATTATATCCTGGAATGCAGGAGAGAACATAAACAGGGTATCTAGAGGGCAAAATGGGTCATGTTTTTGGCAGGTAAGATTAAAGAGAATCTCAAAGCATTTTTATGCATGTATCAAAAACAAGATGGTAAGTAGGAGAGCTTCGGACTAAAGTGATGTATGTATGCACCAAGATGTTAGAGACACTAACTGCGGATCTTTTAAAATACACAAATACAAAACATATTTGTTAAAAATAAACAAAAATAGTCATGCTTTTCATGGTAATTATACAAAAGGTAAACAAATGCAACCGATTTACAATCAATGTTAGAGATTCGTGTCTGCAGATTTAAGAGGAAACTAGAAATTATTTATCAGCTGATGTGATAAAACTTACTTGATACAATAATGTAAAGTATTTTTCAGATTTGCATTCACCCAAATCAACAGCAATGGCTTCATATCGTTCCCTTATGATTCCCAAATGAACCCCCTTTAAGGCTTCACATCCTATTTAAAATTAAACATTTAACCACAATCTAAAAGAAGGTAACATTCTAGTTAAATATCCTGATTTAGAATGCAAACAGCTGTAAAGCATGCAAATTCCTACCTTAAGTCGTTCTATCCAGTCATTATATGCATCCACAAGCCATGGGCGTGCTGAGAAATGCAAAATTATTTGACTGTTAATTGCCTTCATTAAATCACTTAAGAATGGTCCCTTACAAAGAATGAAAGTCCAGGGAAAATAATTCTCAGCATCAGACCAAGTACTTTGACTATGCATATACACTTCAACTTTAGGCTCAGCAATGGAAAAATAATTAATTGTCACATGCAGACTAAAGAACATGCAAAGGTAGAAGAAAATAAGTCAATATTTCAAACAAACATGTGGATGCTACAAAGTTCAGGAAATATTCCTGAGAGAGTAATCTGGCTTCCCTTTAAAGTTTTCCACTATTTTTGTTCCCTGTATTCTAAGGTTTGATGTTCGTTAGGTAGGTAACATCTTTTCAGTTACTCCCTTCTTTTCCTGGATGTTGAACAATGACAATTTAAGTGAACATGAAGATGTATCATTCTCAATCAAAGAATCACATTCCATCATGGTGCACCAGTTTCAGAAAAATACAAAGACCGTGGGAGGGTTTGGCCAGAGGGGAAATGGGTAAAACTGCAGTTGAAGTGTGAAGACTTACAATTTAAAATAACTTCAGTGATTCTACATTTCCTTAATTTGAGGAAGTACCAGCAGTACATCAGGCAACTGTTCCTCATTTTAGAATTAAATTACTTTAATTTCTTATAACGTTACACAATGCTTCATGGTTCATTACCTTGCAGTCGTTCCTTTGCTTCTTCAAAGCCAAATGCTGAATTTGTTTCAAGAACACTAAATGTGACAAGCAAAAAATACAATTCAACACAGAAAAATCCAGGATGTTACAAATAAATGTTAAAAAAAAGTTCACATACATAGCTAAATTTTATTACCAGTAAAGCACTTTCAAAAAAAATGTTACTGCATTAGTCTATAAATGCATTCAGTGACATTTTCCTCTAAAATTTCAGCAATCAGTAAAATATTGCAGAATTAAACAGTTTCACTGAGTTTCTTTCAAACTTACTCTGAAACGGCTTTGGCTCCCCAGTCAAATACATTTCCTGCCAAGAGACCTTTCACTAATGCAAACTGTCGCTCCTCCATACTCAACGAGTCCAAGTTCTGCACCACCTTCTGAAAGTGTTTCAATGCAATGTCATTTTCTCTTTGCTTCACCTAGAAAACAATGGATGACCAAAACTCCAGTCAATTAGCATGAAAGGCGAAAAACAGACACAGGAATCGACAAACAAACTTATCTGAATGTATCATGCAAGGGACAGCTAGTAGCAAAAGTGGGATATAAATTTCTGTTGCAGTTTCAGGGATGTGCCAGAGACCTATCTAAATAAACTGGGGTCCAACCAAATGTACATTTGCTCACTACTTGATCTACAGCATACTGCATTGATTCAAACAGAACACCAGAAACATCCCTAATACAGTAATTGGCACAAGCCCTTGGGGATCAAAAACCAGGTTTAAAAAATCCAATATGCAGTGGGTGAGAAATGAGATTTGGTCTATAATAAATGTAGACAGGTTTCTTAAAGTATGAATTAATCTAAAGCAAACACAAAATGACTTCACTTATCCCTCCTAAATAAGAATGTCCCCTGGCTGAGGACTCCGCAGCAGAGTTTCAGAATTCAGAGGCAGCCTTGAAGTAAGTAGAAGATCAGTTATGATCACGATGATTGTTGCAGCAGGCACTGAGGGACAGATGATTTACTCCTGTGTATGTTCTTAATAAAGGGTCACAACACTGTTAATCTGCAGTAATACCAACCCTAGATGAGCAAATGCAGTGCGCAATTTATCAGGGAAGTTTATGCTATTGCCACATGGATGTTTGTCTGACATTGGTGAAACATTAAAAAGATACAACACAAAAAACACATTTCCTTTCATTGCACCTTTCATGAAGGCACCATACCCAAGAGCAATTCACAATCAATGAAGTACTTTTGAAGTGTAATCACTTAGGAGAAACAGCAGCCAATATGCACACAGCATTCAAAAATAGCAATGTGATGCTGACCAGAAATTCTGCTTTAATAGAAAGCAGTGAGATAAATGAGACAATAATGCATTTCCCTGATGATGCATGATAATAAATATTGGATCGGATATGAAGATGGATTACCTGCTTATCTTTAAGCAGCTTCACAATACTTTATTTCACTAAAGAGGGCAAGTGAGGCCTCAATTTAACATCAGTGAGAAGTTACTCCTTCAGCATTGCCCACAGAGCAGGATTTGAGGTAATAATCAGAGTTCAAAAAAAGAAAGTGATCTTTGCTCTTTTGAAAAAATATTAAAAATTAAAGACTGATATTAGAAATCTGAAATAAAAGCAGAAATAGTTGGA
The DNA here is from genome assembly GCF_030144855.1 of Hypanus sabinus. Lineage (NCBI taxonomy): Eukaryota > Metazoa > Chordata > Chondrichthyes > Myliobatiformes > Dasyatidae > Hypanus > Hypanus sabinus. The sequence goes on along the minus strand of NC_082732.1, from coordinate 31,294,193 downwards.
AACACTCAGAGGGTTAGGCAGCAGGAACTAACTCAGCATTTCAGAATTAAAACCTTCAGTCACAAAGAGGGTATCTCTAATAGAGTTAGACCAAATAGGTTAATTTGGCAAGGTTTACCCCTCGTTATTAGCAACACATATCAGACAGAGAAACATAACTGCCTCATTAACCTGTTTTTATCTCAGTTTTGTCTCTGTGCTGCTCAGCCTAGCTGTTATTTCCAGCATTTTGTATTTATTCCTCCCCTAGGCATATTTCTCTTGACCTCTGATGTTTAAACCCAGATTCCCCAAAGTTTAAACTGCAAAGGAAACAAAAAAATATTATTAGTTGCTTAGCTTGCAAAAGTAAAAATACAGTTGATGATAAGAGTCTGAAGTAAAACCAGAAAACTGTCAATAACACTTGGCTCAGGGAGGGTATGTAGAGAAACAGAGTTAACTTCTACGTCAATAACCTTTCAAGGTAAAATCAGTTGATTCCTTTTGCATATTCTGGCTAACCTGTATTTTGTTTTGGTTTTGTTCATACAATACAACCTTCAGCCTCAAAGAAACACTAACAATACCAGGAAAAAGTATACCTTGCACTGCAGCCCAATAGCACAATGGGACTTAACTCTGTGATTCAGGTTTGGGTCATGTCAGATGCACTGTTCCGGTAAAACATACAAATTTGGGTCAGGCTGCACTGGGCCATGCTATACCATTCCAGTTTAGTTTGTCATCCATTTCGGGATAACTTGTTCCATGCACAGGCTGTTGATCTTCAGCAATGCCTGAATAGATTCGCAATTTCTTCCCCCCACCCACCTTTTACTGCAAATGCCTCCAGGTTGGGGTTGGATAAAAATAAAGTATGCAATCAGATTAGGTTTTGCCAAAATCAAGTTTAATTTTTTTATTCCTAAGCAGATCGCTATCTTTCAAACAACTGAGAATCAAAGTAAGATCATGGATGTCAAACATTTTGTTTTCAGTACTGAATAAAGCTGACAATAATATTAGTGCTCAAACATACGATGCTTCCCATGTTAATGGAATGGTCTTCACTTTCTTGAATAAATGTAGCTTTAGTCACACATTCAAAAAGTGTGTTGGCAATACTCTCGTCTCAGTGTTAAAAGGCTATGGATTCAAGTTTCAATCTAGAGCTCAGCACCTAAGGTGGTACTGAGTCAGAAATGCCATACACATTAGGCCAAATCTAAAGGTGGAAGCAAATAAATTATGTTCAAGATCAAGGTGATAAAATGCAGGGTTTTAATTCAACATTAAGCAAAATATATCTCACCACTTTCTCATTACTGTTTGGGAGATTCTGCTGTGCACAAATTGCCTGTCATGTTTCTTACATATCAAAAGCACTATATGGCTGCGAAGTACTTTCAGAGACATCTGAAGAGCAATACAAAAGAAATTACATAAATGCAAATTTTACATTCTTGGAGGACGAAGCAACTCAGTTGATTGGCACTCTCATCAACCATCCAAAACACTCATATACACAGTTCCAGTGTATAGCTTTAACAACTTGCACCACACAAAATTTCAACAGAAGGAAAGGAGCAGAAAAATGTTTAAAATATCAAGTTCTATAAAAACCAAATTACGCACATTTACAATCTGAAAAAGAAACTCATCTTTGTTGCTGTCAGTCGTGCCACATGTCTGTTCCACTGCCAATACAGTGATAAAAGACAATGAACATCTCTGACAGGTCTCCAAAAAAACTTCAATGCGCACACCTTCCCCACCCCTACATATAATTAAAAAGCTCATCCCACACCTTATTTCTGAAAGACTCTTTCACAGAAAACATGAGTCAAAAGTTAATAAACCCGTTATTTTTTTCCATCATTTTGCAGCTGCCTCAACTCTAGACATTTCCATAGGCTAAAAATTCAATTTTCAATATAAGTGTAACACTTGTTTAAAGGAATCCATATTAAACTTAAATATTAGAAAGGGGAGAAAGGAAAAGTAACGATTCTACTCAAATTCCATAGAGTCTGTACAACTCCAATGAAAGAGAGTCAAACAATTATTCTGATATTTTGTTCTCAACCTATCATCTTCCTTGTCATTTTACTTCAAAACCAAGCCTTTTTTAAAAATATTCTTTACAAGTAGCCCAAATGCATTGTGTTTGATCTTTCATGATTTAGTGTACACTTAATTTAGTCACCTTCAGTTTCCTGCATTGCAAATTTTATGTTAATGTTCTGCTTAGAAATATTGAAAGTAATTTTGAAAGGAAATAGAGGACCTACTTTAGACTTGCCAAACAAATATATATGCCAACTTTTAGTGAGAAACTAACTGGACAAATGGATTGCGTGTGCTCTCATACCATTGAGAGCATATCTTTCTCTACAGCACCCCCTGGCAGTAGATTTTTTGCCATAACATCCTTTTACAATTCAGAGGTTCTTTCAGTATCAAGTACTGACAACACGGTTTCAATATTCCACAATCAAAGCAACACAAAAGACGTTCAACCAATCAAGGCTTTTTTTAAAAATATATAAAGAATGCTTTTTTTTGAGAAAAAGTAAAAGGAAAGCAGGAGTGCCTACTTTTGAGTAAGGATCTGGAAAGTTGAATTCATTCAGACAGTGTTCCCGCGTGTCCAGCAAGCTTCTGACTGTTAGGGATCCATATGCACTGAGAGAAAATGGAAGTTAAAAGTATTTTAAAGATATACTAGGACAGCTAAAGATCTATTAAAAATTATCTAAAAAATGATATTGCTGCTCAAGGTTAAACTTCCTACAGAAAGTGAAAGCAGAGAGAATGCTGGATTTAACTTGGCTTTGATGGCTTCTGCACTCAATAGTCCAATAATACCATGCTATTTCTTGTGAAGCACTACAGGGTTCCCATCATTTCCAGGGCAGGGTCCCAACCACCAGATAAGACTAAAGACAATGGAGCATTTTGGGGAATAAAAGTAATATTGGTATACACAGAATAGGAGTTCCTTTAAATTATTTATTTTTGTTTATAATTGCAAATTTCCCAAGTAAACGACTTTCGTTCAATCATCCTGCCACTTCCTTGGCAACCGTGTATATTAACTTTGCGAATTAGCAAACATTTTTCATAAAACTTGCTGCTATTTAATGGCAGGAATGTAGCAACTACTAGATGTAAAGACCATGGTTCCTCGAATTCACCTGCTACAATACTGGTGATCACATGATATAATGGGGTTTTTAAGTACTCATAACATCTATCTCAATCGGTTAGTTTAAAATAGATCCAAACAGGAACCTAGTGTTGGACAAGTTGGAGAACCACAGATTTGCACTTCTTTCTTCCTTTCACAAACTACAATAATTATACCATCTCAAATAATTTACACTATATTCCAAAATATTTTCTGAATGGAAATCTAATCTGTATTAAACTGCTTCTACTATCTAACTGAAGTAGCTACTCCATAGATTTACTACTCCCTCAATAAAATATTTCAGCAGATAAGTTTTGAATTTACCTCATTCAACTGCTCTGATACCTCTGTTCTGAACAAGGTGCAACAACTGGTCATAGGCAAAATTATCTAGTCCCTCAGGATCCTAAAAACAGCAATCATAAACTTCTCAATCTTTTCTTTTCCAATAAGAACATGCCCAATTTACACAATTGCCCAAAATCAATCCTTCTACACCCTACTTTCTCTACTATGCAACCAGGACTACAAACAGCACCAGCAGCAGTTGCATCAATAATTACTGAAGCTGCAAGATTACTTCATGGTTTTATATAATTACACACCAGACAGCACAGAAGTAGGTTAGTCAGCGCAATTAGTCTCTGGAACTCTACCACACTTAGTCTAATCTATCAGCATTGTCTCCTTTCTCTTCACTTAATACAACTGTATTCAACTCAACTGCTCCTGGTGTTAGTAAGATTCCGTTCAACCTTGACATTTAAAAAAACAAACATTTTTTTTAAAAAAATCAAACGCTGCTATTTTAACTGGCAAATATTAATATTTATTACACTGAAACTCAGAGCCAGAAGGCTTAAAGTGAATTTGGAAGTGATGAATACATTAGGATCGGGTGTTTGTGGAGCAAACTACAAGTAAGTAACTACAAGTGGGGACCCACTCAAAACTCACAATGGTTGGTGCCTCAATGTCTGAAGTTTGTGCCTATATTTCTGGCGAAACTTCTCTGCTCGTTCTGGGGCATCCAGGGACTGTGGTTGGCTAGCGATCGCCCGCTTTACTACCTGAAACAAAGGAAATGAAACACGGTTTCATATTGCAGCAATACACAGGAGGAGTAACAAGGACATGTTGTTCCTCATCACTCTCTCAGAACATCCAGAAGCATTTTTACAATCAGTGAATTACAGTGCCTGTAAAAAGTTTTGACCATCCTTGGTAGTTTTCATGTTTTGTTGTTTTACAGCATTGAATCACAGTGGATTAAATTTGACTTTTTTGACACTGATCAACAGGAAAGACTTCTGTGTCAAAATGAAAACAAATTTCTACAAATTGGTCTAAGGGTATTACAATTATTAAAGACAAAATAATTGATTGCATAATTACTCACCCCCTTCAAGTCAGTACTTAGTAGATTCAACTCTGGCAGCAATTACAGCCTTGAACCTGTGTCCATAGGTCTCTATTGGCTTTGCACATCTGGACACTATAATTTTTCCCATTCTTCTTCACAACACTGCTCAAGCTCTGTCAGATTGCATGGGGATCATGAGTGAACAGCACTTTTCAAGTCAAATCACAAATTCTCAATTGGATTGAGGTCAGGACTCTAACTTGGCCACTCCAAGACATTAACTGTTGTTTTGAAGCCATTCCTGTGGAGCTTTGGCTTTATGATTGAGCTCTGGTCTCATTACTTGAGGAAGGATACACTGGCTTTGAAGGCAGTGCAGAGGAGGTTTACCAAGTTGATTCCAGAGGTGAGGGGGTTAGATTGTGAGTTGCCTGGGAGTGTACTTGCTAGAATTCAGAAGAATGAGGGGAGATCTCATAGAAACACATACAATTATGAAAGGGGTAGATAGGATAAAGGCAGAAAACTTGTTTCCACTGGTAGGTGAGACAAGAACTAGGGGACATAGCCTCAAGATTCAGGGGAGTAAACTTAGGATGGAGATGAAGGGAAACTGCTTTTCCCAAAGAGAGGCAAACCTGTGGAATTCTCTGCCCAATGAAGCAATGGAGGCTACCTCAATAAATATATTTAAAACAAGGTTGGATAGATTTTTGCACAGTAGGAGAATTAAGGGTTATGAGGTAAAGGCAGGTAGGTGGAAACGTTTGAGCCATGATCTCATTGAATGTTGAAGCAGACTCAACAGGCCAAATGGCCTACTCCTGCTTATGTTCTTATTTAATTGCCTTGCTGGAAAGCAAATCTTCTCCCAAGTCACAGTTTTCTTGCAGATTGCATCAGGTTTTCCTCCAGGATTTCCCTGTATTTTGCTGCATTCATTTTACCCTCTACACAAGCCTTCCAAGGCCTGCTGCAGTAAAGCATCCCCATAGCAAGTTGCAGCCACCACTATACTTCACAGTAGGGACGGTGTGCTTTTGATGATGTGTGGTCTTTGACTTACACATAGCGTTTAGTCTGATGGCCAAAAAGCTCGATTTTGGTTTCATCAAACCATAGAATCATCTTCCAGTTGACATCAGAGTTTCCCCAGATGCTTCTAGCAAACTCTAGATGTGAGTTTTTTCAACAGTGGCTTTCCTTTTGCCACTCCCATAAACCTGCGATTGGTGAAGCACCCGGGCAACAGCTGTTGTATGTGCAGTCTCTCCCATCTCAGCCACCAAAGCTTGTAACTCCTCCAAGGTTGTCATAGATCTCTTGTTGACCTCCCTCACTAGTCCCCTTCTTGCACCTTCACTCAGTTTTTGAAGATGGCCTGCTCCAGGCAGATTTACAGCTGTGCCATATTCTTTCCATTTCTTGATGATTGACTTAACTGTACTCCAAGGGATGTTCAGTGACTTGGAAATTTTCTTGTATCAGTCAGCCCAAGAAACTAGGTGCTGCTTCCATCTTTCCCTTCTTAACTGCTAATGCAACATGAGTAAACAGAACCATTCATTTTCTGTAACTCCCCTCACGACGACTTGACAAGAATTATACTTACTGAACATGTTATAGTATTAATTGCACATCAAAAGGTTGAAATTATCAAACATCTGGTGACATAATTCCAAGTTCATAATACTCTCCAAACCACAACCACAATTACGGTATACCTACCTTTGACTCAAATAGCTTTCCATAATGTACATTCATTGAAATACAAGCTTTTGTTACCTCTAGACTCAACTCTTTCTATTACTTTCCTAGCTATTTAAGAATTTATTCCCTCAAGTCCCAGAATGTTATAAATTCCCAGTTGGAGATCAGCTCAGGTTAAGATTTAAATATCATCCAAACATGGTTAGTTTAAATCTGCCCCACAGCTGATGATGTGTTTTTGATACCTGACTGTAAAGAAAATATTTTAAAATTTATCCTGTGTTCTTTTCTGATTCAGCCAGGAGCATTCACAAACAAAGGAGGCACTGTACATGTTAATAGACACAAGAAATCGCTTTATTAGTAGTATAAAGCATACAATACAAAAAGAAAGACAAATGATCAAATCATTAATGAGGTAGTAGTACAGAAAACAATAATAATCTTTATATCATTTAATAAGCCGATCTGAACCACGAATATGATTTTCATATCTCCCTCTTTCCATTCTTATCCCCATCTCCAACTCTTAGCACTAACATTAATCATGACCCAGCCCAAGAGAAAATATCCCCTTTGCACAAAGGAAGTGCACCTTTTCATACTCATTACGATCGTTACAAAACTCTAACTCTTACTCCAGTACTGTTCCATTCCTTAGTAGTCTCTTGCGACCCTCAGCCCAGACACAAAACTTAGAAAACAGATACAATGGAAAACATTGTGAGGAGGAAAACATTCTTCACCAGTATCTTGAGGATGTGCATACACACTCCAGTTATCACCACATTCCAAGCAAAAACCAGTCTGTCTTTCAAACTTCCATTTTATTTCAGTATATACCAAGGAAGAATCAAATTTAATTCTTTCCTTACACTGACCCAACCCAACAGTCAGACTCTATCCTCATTTTCTTTCTTTCCACCAATGAACAAGTGAATTTAGCTAACTCGGCTAACCTCTTCAATTTTCTCCCTAACTTCTCCTTTCATCACCTCATTAAAACTACTTTTTCAATCAATCATTAAGATGTATCCATTTCTTTAACTCTGCTTTTAGTGATCTCATAATCAGACAATGAAGTGCCATCAGATAACTAACACATAAAAAGCTGTGTTCAGTTCTGATCATCTTATTATAGGAAGGATGTGGAAGCTTTAGAGAGGATGCAGAGGTTATTTACTAGGCTGCTGACTGAATTAGAGAGCCTATCTTATGAGGAAAGGTTGAGTGAACTAGGGCTATTTGCTTTGGAGAAAAGGATGAGAATTGATTTGTTAAAGGTGTATAAGACGATAAGAAGACAGAGGGGATTGCCAGCTCCTTTGCCGACCCTGGACGCAAATGGCTAATACAAGAGAACATAACTTTAAGATGACTGGAGGACAGGTTTGCTTTTTACACAGAAAGTGGTGGATAAGCGAAACACACTGTTGGGATGGTGGCATACAGATACATTAGAGACATTTAAGACACTCTTATGCACATGGATGAAAATAAAATGAAGAACTATGTGAGAGGGAAGAGTGATTGTTAGATTGTGTTGAAGTGTTGGGGTAGGTTAAAGGGTCGGCACAGCATCGTGGGTCAAAGGACCTGGTTCTGTGCTATACTGTTCCATGTATGCAAACCGCTGTTAGTTAGCTAACTGCGTTTGTATATCTGAACCATATAATCTTGTTTAAAAAAATAACTATTGAAGTATAATCAACAGTGGCAACTTTGAACACAAAGTGACAACATATAGTTTGTGTGTGCTATATGAGAAGGTACTTCAATAGAGCAGAACCTGGTATCAAATTTATACTGAGAAGAAGGTATATGGCTTTCTGCCATTTATCCCATTCAGAAAACATTACCTTAAAGCTCTCCTTCCACAACTTCTATTCAAGACTGCTGCTTCTTCATCACTTTAAGGGCAAGAATAACTTATTTCCATTCCAGATCTGAATTCTTTTAACTTGGTTGGCTGTTGCACATCAACAGGGTCTTGACAAGTCAAGTTCATTGTCAATGACAAGGAAATCAAAAGCAAATGAACAAGACTCTACTGTACACTTAGAACATGCTTGGACACATACACTAAATGTATACATAAAGACACACCCACAATGTCATCAACACCTCTTCCTCAGCCTTCTCCCACTTCTGCAGATCCCCTATCTGCTTCAAACCACTTCCTTAAAAGACTCCCTTCAATTTCTGCCACTCAATTCAGTCCTGGCCTTACTTCTCATTTTTGTCCTACTTCCCCCTTCCCCCTTCTCCAGCTGCCAGACTGCCCTCACTGAATCAGAATCAAAATCATAACCAGGTTAATTATCATTAATGTTGTTAAATTTGTTGTTTTGTAGCAGTACAGTGCTAAACATAAAAATTACTGTTACAATTAAAAAATGTTTAAAAACATAAATTGTGCAAAGGAGGGATAGTGAGATAGTATTAATGGAGCACTCAGAAATCTGATGGAGGCAAACAAATTGTCCCCAAATCATTTAGTGTGGGCCTTGAGGCTCCTGTACCTCTTCCTTGATGGTAGGTAAGAAGAGGAAGTAGTGAGGGCCCTTAATAATGGATGCCGCCTTCTTGAGGCACCAAGGTATTCTCCTCGATGTTGGGAAGGTTTGTGCCCGTGATGAAATTAGCTGAGTGTCCAACCCTCTATGGCCTCTTTCAATCCTGTGCATTGGAGCCTCCATACCAAGCAATGATGCAATCAGTCAGAATGTTCTCCACCGCACATCTGTAAAGTACCAAATCACCTCAAATTCTTTGGTTTTGTTGACATTAAATGCCAAGATACCTCACTACCTCAACTGCAAAGAACACCAAGCCCAGACCTTATCCCACCAGCACCTCCAAGACTCTCCCACCTCGTACTGCCTGATGTTGGCAGATGATGACCTTTCAGTGCTGTGTGACTGAATTGGTGGGTACCAAAGACCCATTTCACAGCATAAGACAGATTCAACCTACAGAAACAAAAGCATCATTCTTAAAGGCCATCACTCAGTATTTTCAATGACCAGAAACTCAGAGCATCAGTCTCCTACTCTGCCTCTCAGGGTTGGTATCTCCAATCTGCCTTTGAACTGTGGGCACATGACTCCTTTGTAGTCTTTAAATCCACACCAATCTCTTGTTGTGTCTTTGACACCACACAGCGGTCTCCTGTGCTGCCTTTAATATCACAAGAACACAAAAGGGATATGGCTTTTTGTCACTCAATCCTACTTCCTCATTCAATAAGATTATGAGTGAACTTTAACACCACTTTCCTGATCTAACCCTCATCCCATGATACCCTTAATACCTAAAAAAAAAATCAGTCTGGCTTGTGTTTACTCAGTGATTGAGCCACCACAACCCCCTTTGGTAGAGAATTCCCAAGATCCACTTCTGAACTGCAGACCCATTATTTTGAGAATTATCAAACCAACCAGGAGAAATAACATCTCTATACCTATCCTGTCAAAACCCATGATAACTTTGTATGTTTTACTGTTCTCTAAGTGTCCTTTTACCACTTCTCTAATCATATATTCCAGTGATTTCCCTACTAATGACTGGTCTATAGATCCCCAATTTCTTTCTCCTTCATTTCGAAAACAATGAGGTTACGTTTTTGCTTTCCAATCTGTGGGAACAAGCATAAGATCTCAGGAATGTTGGAAGATATCAATCAGTGGAGCCAGTAACACCACAATCAGCTTTTACAAAATCCTTGCATGTCGGCCATCATGTCCTATGCACTTATCATCTTTTAGTCCTATTTACTGCACCACCAGAATTTTTTTTCAAGTATTGTCAATTCTTTCAGCACCTCATTTACTTATTTCTTTTATATCTTTTGCAAGAAGGCTGGCAAAACATTTATTTCTCTAATATTTTATTCTTACAAGATTTAATTATTCTTGTCTTTGTAAGTTACCAAATTAATCTGAATTAAATTTATTATCACTGACAAATGGCATGAAATGTATTGTTTGGTGGCAGTAGCACAGTGCTAAGAGAAAAATCTATAAAATATAATATTTAACAGTGTATATAATGGAAAATGAGGCTGTATTCATGGGTTCATGGATCATTGTAATCTCTTGAAATTTACTTTTGTGTTTCTTGCTAGATCACTCCCATATTCTATAATAAAGTTCAGATAATATGCTATCAACTATTCAGAAACCCAGATGGTTTGGCACCTGACTCGCCAGATGATATTTGGTAAAATTCCTTTTAAACTCACTGGTGCCCCATTTCCCACACTTCCTTTATACTTACAGTCTCATTTCCCTTGAAACACAATGAGGCCCAGTTTTGCACACTCCCTTATTCTTTTATCGTGCTATCTTGAAACTCGTTAGGGCTCTGCTTCCCACTGGGAATAACATCCAATAGCGAGGAAAATCATCCAGTCTGGCACCATCAACATCGTGTGTATACCAGATTTACTGTACTCTCCTTTACCTTGTTCCTCATTTGTTCAACATTATAAGCCTTTTCCTTTGATCATATGTTGCCTTTAATTTCCCAATAGTTACAGCTGAATTATTTTCCATATGTTTTGCCTTAAAAAGGATATCCATTATTAATAACACATGTATTCTTTTTTTAAGACTATCATTTCTCTTGATTCAGTTTCCCAATTGACCACAACCAATTCATACTACGTACTGTCCTAGAAAGTAATTTTTATTTTTAAATTTTTACCATGTATTGAGCGAGGATCCCCAAAGATCATCAATTAACACACCCTCACTACACAATACTAGATTTAAAACCTCTTCCCTCACACCAATCTACAAAACCATCTCTTATTTAATCCATGAATTCCGCTTTCAAATGTTTACTGCTAATTTAAATTGCCCAATCTAAATGCAGATTAAATCCTCTAATGATTGCTGCAATAGCTTTGCTATCCACACCTCTAACTTCTTTAACAAAACTGTTATCTACATTAGTATTAGAACTTGGGGACCTATATACTTCCTCATCTTTTTTTTGCCCTTCATTGTTTATTTTCACCTCTCAGACTCATTTATATTTGAACTAATCAGATAAGATTCTTCTTTTAATGCTTTTATTCTATTAAAATGGAATTATCCCCTTCGAGTTTGCCTTTCTCTTAGAGCAGGGATTCCCAAGCTGGTGTCCACCAACTAACCCCTGTTTTAGGGGATTAATCAAATTCACAGCCTTTTCTGTAACAGCTATTAAATAATATCCATTACACTTAGCACGTAATTTATACTTGTGCTATTAATTCATCTATTCTGTTACAGATACTGTATGCTCACATAGACAATCTATAACCTTGTTTTTTTTTTAACTATTTTCCCTGCTTTGACACTAAGGTACTCCCTTATATCAGATCCTAACACCTCACTGTTTTTCATTGCATTTTTGGTTCCTTTGCCACCCACTGTCATTTTTTGATTCTTGATATTACCATCAATAGAACTGGTTTCTCTCATTCAGGATTTTAAATACCTCAATCAAGCCCTCTCTGTTCATAGGGGAACTAGAGTTTATCCACAAAATTAATGTCCCTTGTCCTGGAAATATTTTACTAAGTCAATTATGCACACACTCTACAGCCTTAAAAGTGACATTCAGAATTAGATACAACTTCCTTTGCTTTTTTTTGTTAAAAAAGGATATTCTAAAACTGCATTCCATGATGACTTAACCTAAAAACCTATCCTCTTTCCTGTCAGCAGGATAAACCAATGTTACTCAGATGGGACCAAATTTTCTGCACAATCCAGAACTTCTGGACTCGTAAATTAGAGTTATCTAGCAGATACATTTTCCTTGGTAGATTAGTGCAGTAAAGTGTCCCCAATTAGTGGATCTGGGGCAGTTAGTAGGGGCCCACATTGTCTAAGCCCACAGCAACCAAAAATTACCATAAATGACAAACATCACATTTCATTCTAGAAGTAAACTTATATGCATTGCACAAGTTACAGAACCCTGCATTAATAAAGCTGAAAAACTGAAGATGCTAAAAGACTGAAATAAAAACTAAAAAAACAGTAAAAACATTCATCAAGTTAGGAGACAGGAACAGAGCCATTGCCTTATGATGATTAACCTTCCCAGTCTTGACAGCAATTCCGCTTTGTCTCTCCACAGATGCTGCCCAATTTGTCAAGTGCCTATACCATTGCCTACTTCCATATTAGAAGCTTATGAATGACTGAGTGGACATTGGCATCCACGCACCTAGACAGGACCACAAACCTTAGCCTTCGGCCTTCTTTCTGCAGTTGCTATAAATGAACTAGAAACCTTATATTTACAATATATAGTACCTTATACAAGTCAAGAAGTCCCACAACAAATTTACAGCTAGTTACATACTTTTAAGTATAACTCCTGTTCTAATATACCATTCAAAGCGTGTTAGCCAATTTGAATGCAGCAAAGGTCTCAAAAATAGCAACAGAAGAAACAACATGAGCAGATAATACTTGTATAATAAAGGGTATGGGATAAATCATGGCCAGAACATTAGAAATAATTATTTTTTACTTTCTTGAAAACATGGATGAGATGACTATCTCAGATGGTAAAAAAGACCGTAGATTAAAGTCTCATGACTATTCTAATTGTGCAGCACTATCGCAGTTTTATATACAAGTTGGCATTATGTATGAGGGGAGAGTGCAACCCATAGAACCACTGACAATACAAAGATAAGCATCTAGATTCACTAATAATGGCCTTAAAAGCTGCAAATTTAATTTCCCTTGATGCGAGGATAAGACATATACATCTCATTCAATTGAAAGTTTGTTTTATCTCAAATTGGGCAGTTGCTGAGAATCTACACTTTTAGCTTCATTAAGGACAACAAAACAAAAAGCTAGACATTCCATAGAACCATAGTCCTAGAATACTACAACACAGATACAGGCTCTTCAGCTCATCTAGTCCTTGCCGATCTGTTTTTCTTCCTAGTCCAGTCTACCCATGCCTGGGCGAGCCCTTCATGCCCCTCTCAACCATGTACTTATCTAAACTTCTCTTAAATGTTGCATTTGAGCCCACATCCACCACTTACACTGGTAGCTCACTCTACACTTGTACCACCTACTGAATTTTCCCCTCAAGTTCCCCTCAAATATTTCATCTTTCTACTTAAACCCATCTCCTCTAGTTCTAATCTCACCCAACCTCAGGGGGAAAAGCCAGCATGCATAGAACCTCTCAGAGTTTCATATATCTTTATTAAATATCTTCTCATATGTTTCAATAAAGTCTTAACTTATTCAACATTTCCCCATTAATTCAGGTCCTCAAGACCAAGCAATATCCTTGTAAATTTTCTCCGAATAATACTCAGGAAATATTTTTGGAAATGCAAGAAGTAAATCTTAAAATAAGATCAGTCTTTTAATGGCAGAGCTGCTTGATTGCATTATTGTTTATGCTTGCACATGATGAATTTATCTGCAACAGGACTTACAGAAGATGTCAGCACCTTCAATTGCCAGAAGTTGGTAAGGGGCAAAAGAAAACTTGATAACAATATTTTCTAGTTATTCTTAAGAAGATCAAGTTGAACATTTCTATTTTAGCAGCAGCAGCTCCTGAAGTTTGGGAGAGTATCAATGAAGGAGTCTTGATAATCTCAAATGGGGATAAAAAAAGGCCAGCAAATACCTGTTGAGTTGAATGACCTATTTTAGTAATATACATTCTATGCATCTACATATATGTAACTTACACCATCTAAAGCATCTTCAAAGCAGCTCAACCAATACTCCCTTGCCATGGCATCTTCAGTGAGGTCAACTGTATCTGGAACGTACGATGATGCATCGAGCAGGAGGGGAAGATTCACCAGCTGCCGCTCCAGTCGGTCCATCTCCAACATGTCAAACTGCCAATGAACCAAACTTGAGTTTACTGTCCAAAGCAATGCTTGCTTTTAATTTCTCACTTCATGAAAGCATGGATCACATGCAAGCAAAACCTAGATGGCTCTGTGCTTATGCCAACAACAATTAAAGCTTCTTCCATTTCACACTGGCAATAATACTAATATGTGCCTCTACACTAATAGGCTTTAAAAGCACTGCAGACACAAAAAGCAGGAAAACAGAATTCATTCTACTTCTATTTCCATAAAAGCTAGTCATAAAGGAGGTAGTGGAGGAACTAGTCATAATGTATAGAAGCTCATAAATAAAACAATGCCAGTAACCTCATCTAGCACACACAAAGAACCATTGGAATCAGTCCTGAAAGGGGTAATTATAACATACATGAAGCATTGCTGCACCAGGAACCTGCAGTGAACCAGAGGCTGACTGTAGAGTTGATGTTAGACAGGCCGGGGGCGCAGGGGTATGATGTGGCCTTTCAGTACTGCAACTGTGGACAGCAAGATGAGTGCATGCTGTTTCTAGACAATGACAGAGGTAGTTCCACGTGCTGACAGACATCTCTGATCACTGCTCATTGGATGTGATGGAAGCAGTGTCCCCTTCTATGCTGCATGGCTCTCCCGGCCCAAAGCTTTCTCTAAAGTACCACCATTGAACTTGCTACCACAGAGAAATCTATAGGCAGGGAAAGCTGTGGAGTAAAACAAAGACACAGGGAGACCACTGGATCCATGCAATCAGTCAACACAAGGAGCAAACACTGCAAGATCCTATCAATGTCTTACACTCACTATGTAAGCCGAGTTACAGTCCTGAACCCCACAACTTAGCATCAAGTATCTCACTGTTACTCCTGGATAGCTGTCACAACAAGCCTCTCTCCAAGCAACAGGTCAACTCACTGCTCAAGGAGAACCAATTGGCAATCAGAGATTAAGGGCAAGGATTCACATCAGGCTCCCAGCACTCAGATACCCACGACATCACACGGCACTGGGGAAGGCAAGGATTCATGCTAGGTTCCTGGCACAGCTGTGCATAGCCCAAGCAGATGTCTTTTTACTAAGTACAGAAAATAACACGTTCAGACTGGAGAACAACCAGCACTATAATAAATCAATCTGTGGGGCAGTGCTAAGCTGGATACCAGTGTTGTTTTCTTCCATATGAAACATTTACATCAGCATTGTCAAAAGTGGAAACTTTACCCACTCCAGATACATGCATCCTCAATTGTTGAGGAAAGTGCATGTTGAAATTGCAGCAGCTCTAATCACAATTTTCCAATTCTCTTTAAAAAATGGAGAAGTGTTAGACACAGTTAGACAAAAGTTACAACTCAATGTTCACAAGCCATCTTAATATTATTGGAGAGAACTGTTCTGAGCAAAGTGCATTGATGAAGTAAAATTATAATCATGGTCTTTGGTGAAATAAAGGATGAGTAAGGGATAGTGTGGTTAATGTTCAATATTTGACTTCCAAAAACCATTTGATAAAGTACCACACATTAGCAAAATTAAAGTGATAATGAGTAGCTGGAGCATATATTTAAAGGGGGAGAAGTAGAGAGTTATTGGGCACTCTGTCTCTTAGATAAGGACAACACAAACACAGATGCCTCCTTCTAACTATACACGCAATGTCACTTCCATACCGGCATCCTCCCCCACTTACAGAATCAGTATTGAGACCACTGTTCTTTTTTTGTACACTCCTATAATTTGACACACAAAGCACCATCTCAAAGTCTGCAGATGACACAAAGCTAAGGATGTGATAAATACCAAGGAAAAGGAATCAAATCTCAACAATACAGACTGACAGCAGATAAACTTTAACAAACATAATACTGAAGTAACTTAATTTGGCAGGAATAATGAGAAAACAAACAGAGTAGTGTGATATTAAAGGGAATGCACAATCAGATGGAACTGCAGGTGTAACTATAAGCAATCCAAGTTACATGAACGGGGAAAGGATGTACGGTCAACAGTCCATATCTCAATTTTCTGTTCACAAAGCTGTGACATCTGCTCATGCATCAACAAAATGAAAGTTGGAAAAAAAGTGGCTGTTTATGTACCTTCTTCCCCACATAAATATTATTTCAAACATTTGTGCCATGATTTGAGAATTCAGGACTCCAAGTTCCATTACTTGGTTGGTTGTAACATGGCAGGTTCAAACGTATACATTTTTGAAGATGGCTCAATACGTTGAAACCAAACAAAGCATACAAGATATTATTAATGCATAGAGTACAAAGCTAAAAACATCTCACTAAATCTTTATAAAACACTGCTTAGGCCCAAATGGAGCATTGGAGTCTATTTTATATATATCCAAGAGATATCAAGACCTAAGTTTGCAGATGACACCAAGGCTGGTGGTGTTGTGATTAGTGTAGAAGATTGTCAAAGGTAACAAAAAGTCATTGTCAGCATGCAGAGCTAGTCTGAAATGTGCCAGACGAAGTTCAATCTGGAAAAATGTGAAGTAATACATTTTGGAAGGTCAAACTTGAAGTCAGAGTACAAGGTAATAACAGGATGGAGGAACAGAGGGATTTTAGGGTCCACATCCATAGATACCTCAAAATTGTTGGTGGCATATAGTGTGCAGGCTTTGATTAGTCAAGGGATTTAAATTGAAGAGCCTTGAGATAATGTTCCAGCTCTACAAAACTCTGGTTAGATCACACTTAGAGTGTCCAGTTCTGGTTGCCTCATTATAGAAAGAATATGGAAGCTTTAGAGAAGGAGCAGAGATTTACCAGGATACTGTCTGGAAAAAGAGAGCATGTCTTATGAAGAACAACTGAGCAAGCTAGGGCTTTTCTCATTAGAACAAATGAAGATGAGAGATGACTTGATAGAGATGTATAACAGAACAGCCAGCACCTTTTTCCCCAGGGGAGTAATGGCTAATATGGCAGAACATATTTTAAAGTAATTGAAGGGAAGTATAGTGGGGATTTCTTTTTAACACAGAGAATAGCAATGCATGGAACACTGCCAATGGTGGTGGTAGAGGCAGATATTAGGCACATTTAAGAGACTTTTAGAGAGGCACATGAATGAAGAAAAATAGAGCTACGCTGAAGGAAAGTGTTAGTTTGATCTTGGAGTAGGTTAAAAGGTCAAACAGCCTATACTGTTCTATGTTCTATAAAAGAATGTCAAAGAAATGTTTTGGAATGTCAGCTAGCACAAGTGACATATTTAAGCTTACAGGTACTTGAAAGTAGCTACAGAGAAAGACACATTAGAATAAAAAGGCATTTGGCATGATTACCTTTATTAAACGTAGAACTGAATTCAAGAGTTGGGAAGTTACATTGCAACTTTATCAAACTCGGTTTAAGCCACATCTGGAGCACTGCAATCATTTCTAGTTTCCCCATTATATAGTACTGTGCAAACATTTTAGGCATATGTAAAAAAAAATCTGTAGAGCAAGGATGCTTCCAAAGCTCATGAAAACTTTCTACATATCAAAAAAAATTACTATAAAGAGCAGTAAACAGCAAAAAACAAAATCAAATCAATATCTGGTGTGACCACCTTTCGGTTGACCACTCCATTTCTGGTCCTCAACTTAGCCCATTTCTTTGTATTTCTTCAGAAGAGCTTGGACAGCACATCTTAAAACTTCTGTCTGCTGCAAAATTACTTCTTGGGAGAGACCTTGCTAATGCAGGCTGACCAGCTTGTGTCTTGCTGCACTGCCTACTCTCGCAATGGTGTAACAATTGATGATTTGAAGGTTAAATTGTCACATCTGCCACACCCTCAGCTCTTAATTTGGTTGTCCTTCGCCAAGTTTGATTCTTCTATACCTGTTTCTGTTTCATTCAACTCTTCATGTCATTTTTTTATCTTTGTTTAATCATGCTCTAGGGTATATGCCTACAAAGTAATCAGGTTTTTACTTGAAAAGTGGTCTTTTACTTAATATGTTACTTTCTTTAACAAAATACAGACATTCTCTGTAACATTTAATTTTTTGGAAAATGAATTTTTGGAAATTTGCTCTTTTCTACTGACACTAATGCAGGAGACAAAAAATAAACATCTAAAGCAAAATTTATTTTAAAAAATCCAGGTGTACTATGCACAGTATTGTAGAGAAGATGTCATGGCTTCAGAGAGAGTGCAAAAGAGGTTTACCAGAACGCTGTCTGGATTAGAAGGCATGTAATCTTAGGAGAGGTTCAACAAACTTGGGTTGTTTTCTCTGGAGCGTTAAATAGAGGTTAATAAAATTACAAGAGGCATTGATGGAGCAGACAGGTAGTACCTTTTACCCAGGGTTAAAATATCTAACAGTAGAGTGCGTGCATTTAAGGTGAGAAGGGCAAGTTCAAAGGAGATATATAGGACATTTTTTTTCTTATACAGACGCAATGAATGATGTAATATCAAGGAAAGATTCCTCTCCTCTTTGTAACTGGCACATTGTCTGACTGCAGTCGAGATGAGGTGAGGAGGATCTAATCCAGGGTGACCAAGGCAAAGCTGCAGGGCCGGACCACATACCTGGTTGGGTACTGAGGGATTGTGCAGCCCAGCTAATAGAGATTTTTTAAAATATCTCTTTGCAACAGAACACTATCCTTGTAGGCTTCAAGGTAGCCACCATCACTCTGGTGCACAAGAAAGCGATGGTAACTGGTCTAAACAATCAGCCCCCATTGGCACTGACATCAAAAATCAAGAAATACTTTGAATGGCTGGTGATAAATTGTATAAAATCCCACATTGGATCCTTTCCATTTCGCCTACAGCTCAAACCAATGCACTGATGATACCACAGCTACGGCCCTCTACTCCATCTTGTCTCAACTAGAAAACGATGCCTCATACACTGGGTATGTTGTTCATCGACTTCAGCTTGGCATTTAACACTATCATCCCTCAGAGGTTAGTGGGTAAACTGTCCTCGTTGGGACTTAACATCTCTCTGTAAATGGATCTTGGACTTCTTGACGGAAAGAATCCAGTTAGTTTAAGTTGGTAGCAACATCTGGAGCTCCATCATGCTGGACACTGGTGCCCCCAAGAGTTGTGTGCTCAGCCTGCTCTCGTTCACACTGTTGATTCACGACTGCACTCCAAATCTAGCTCAAACCGCATCATCAAGTTTGGTGATGAAAGAACAGTGGTTTGCCTCATTAACAACAAAGAGTCGGCAAACAGGGAAGAGGTAGAAAGGCTTGTCAAATGGTGTGAATACAATAACCTGAGTCTCAAAATGGACAAGACAAAAGAGGTGATTGAGGACTTCAACAAGGTGCAGGTCAACCATTTCCCATTGCATATCAATAGCTCTTCAGTGGAGAGAATGAGAGAGATCGTTGGTGTGCACGTAATGAACCTTCTAACCTGGACCTAAACACCTCCTCATTAGTCAAGAAGGCAAAGCAATGTTCACATTTTCTGATGAGATTGAGGCATGCACCCACATTCTAACAACTTTCTACATGAGCACCATCAAGAGTGTCCTGTCTGGCTGCATCATTGTGTGATATGGATGTGACAAGGCATTGGCCCCCAAGGTTAAAACCACTGAGAGGATCTCCTTCCCTCCCCTCCTCTCCCCATTTGTGACATTTACTGGAGCATTGTGTACAAAAGGCCTGAAGCATTGTTGAGCATTCCTACCACCTACCACTATCTCTTTGATCCACTACCGTCAGGAAGGAGGTATAGGAGCATCAGCACTAAGACTGCCAGACTGGGTAACAGCTTCTTCAACTGAGTTATCACTACCACTGCTTACCTGTGTTGCACACTACCTACACTTCAAATCAGATTTTATTAATTCATTTGTGATAATATTTTGATTTATGTGCTGTATGTGATATACATTTTGGGGGAATGTTATTTCGTTTGGTTCTATACATACATACACACAGTCAGATGACAATAAACTTGAACTTGAGTGGTGGGTGCCTGCTATGCACTGCCAGGGGTAGTGGTGGAGGCAAATCTGATGGATGCATTAAAGCTCAATTATTCATAATGCATTCAATAATCACTTATGGACAATGTAAAAATCCACTAGAAATGGGGAAGGAGCAGAGACATTATGTCCTGCTTAGATCTTGAAAAGATTCATTATTCACTTCTTAATTTCCAAGAAGTTCCAAGAGGTGTGGGGACCTTTTCTTGAATATTTTCTTAATTCCCATTTAGATTAAGGGTGCATCCCTCTTTTTTTTCTTTTGCATTTAAATCCCTTACTTCCAACTTCTTACAATTAAGATTTTTTGGGTTTTTTTAATGTGCAAACATATTATAGTTTAGGTAGTAGGCAATATACCTTCTTTTTATAAATATAGCTCTGTGGTGATAAAAGTTCTGATTAACTTTTTTATATATCGTAAGGTTGGCTTGGAGTTGGGTAGTGGGAGGATGGGGTGGTAACTAACTTTATACGATTCTACTATGGGTGCTTTTACTTAATCGTTATGAACTGTACACTTATGTTTGTTTTGCACTGTATAAACCTATTTTTACTTTTTTTGTTTTCTCGTATTGTAGAAACATAAAGAAAATCAATTTTAAAAATCTGCTGGAAATGGGGAAGGAGCAAGGGAGTGGGGCTAGTTGGATAACTCTATAGTGTCATATCTGCTTCATCATTACACTTTGATTATGCATTTGAAGTTTTAAATACAGGCCAACATAATCAGCCCTTCTCAGCTATTCAGGTAATAACAATTAAAAAAAATATTAATAGCAAAACTACATGTTCCATTTATCAATCAGCTACTGGAGAATTTAGACTGTACACAGATTGCTGACCCTTTGAATCTTTGTTAATTATCAATACAAACAATACACTGATTTCAATTTATCTACCTGGATTTAGTACATTCTCATTTGGCAGCTTTGGAAAGACCACGGTACATCCAAAGGAATAAAACAGTAGTTTTTTTTTATTCCCCCAGAGCATGGGTACTACACTTCAAGTTTAAACAAGCACAGATCTGCAAATTGAGCATAGTAGCCAGCAATTTTCTCCAAGGAGAATGGCAAACATTAGCTGTACCTTGAATCAAACAATAATGGATTTTATTTATTGGAATAGGCCCTTCCAGTCTTTCAAGCCGTGCCACCCAGTAATCCCCCAATTTAACCCTAGCCCAATCACAGGACAATTTAGTGACTAATTAACCTATCAACAGGTACATCCTTGGTCTGTAGGAGGAAACCAGAGCACCCGGAGGGAACCACATAGTCACGGGGAGAATGTACAAATTCCTTACAGGTAGCAGTGGGAATTGAACCCGCGTCGCTGGTACTGTAAAGTGATATGCTAACCACTACACTACTGTGCCACCCTACTACTGGATTCCTGACTACACTGCAAAGGAAAGTTATGACTACAACTAAAAGCATGACTAATCAGCCATTTGTCTTCAATGCCAATTGTCCATGAAATTGCTGATTACTACTTTTCATTCCTCCTTTCAATGGGAAAGAATGACACAAGGAAGCTTATGCAACAAGACAAAGGTGGGGGAGTGGTAAAATGAAGAGGATCACTTACTGAAAACTGTAGAAGGATTAACAGAACATGGAAGAGACCAGAAAGGAATGAAAGATGCATGTTAGAATGTAAATACTCAAAATGAATGAAATTACTAAATGATGTCCCCTGTATTCCCCAACAAGCAAACTCTCACCAGCTGGATTTCTTCCACCAACTTTCCAGAAATTCTATCTCAGACTTGCAGATAAGAGTGTGTGTGTGTGTGTGTGTGGGGGGGGGGGAACTTCAGCCCTTAAACACATTACCATTAAATTATTGAGGCTAGTTCAGTAGAAGAATGTTTAAGTTGAAGAACAGTTTGGAAATGAAAAAAATCTTAAATTTACAGATAGTTCTAGTGTGATTTAATGCATAAATACTCTCCAGTTTAATAAAAGCGTTTCAAGTTATTTGCAATATCTTCTTGGTAATAGGTAGTTTTCTCCCAACAGTCATTTTAATTCATCCTTATACATGAAATAACCTCCCTTCATTAAAAGCTAAGACTATGCCTTGGGAAATTTCCATCTGACAGTACTTACTGATATCAGTCCACTGATGCTACCAAGATACCCAGAAACCTTTGACAAAACTCACACTAGTCTTATACACTTTTGCATTGCTGTATGAATTAGACTGCAATTTCAAAATAAAAACCTAAATCTTCCCAGATCAATATTGAAAATGCAAAAATCATGTGTTATTTTTAGCAAAAGACTTTACAGACTCATAGAACACTACACCACAGAAGTGTCCATGCGAACCATTAATCCACCTAATCCCATCAACCTACACCCAGACTGTGGCACTCCACATCCCTCCCACCCATGTACCTATCCAAATTTCTCTTAAACATTGAAATCGAACCTGCAACCACCATTTGTGTTGGCAGCCTGTTCCAAACTTTCACCACCCTCTGGGTGAGGAAGGTCCCCCTCATGTTCCCCTTAAGCATTTCACTTTTGCACGCTTAAATCATGACCTCTAGTTGCAGTCACACCCAATCTCAGTGAAAAAAGCCTACTTGCATTTACCCTATTTCTACCCCTCAATTCTGTATACCTTTATCAAATTTCCCCTTATTCTTCTACATTTTAGGGAATAAAGACAAACCTAAATCAACCTTTCCAATAACTCAGGTCCTCAAGTCCCAGCAACATCCTTGTATATTTTCTCTGCTTCTTTCAAACTTATTGATATTCTTCCTGCATGTTAGTGACCAAAACTGTACATAAAACTCCATATTAGGCCTCACCATCTTATACAATTTGAACATCTCAACTCCTGTACTCAATACATTGAGTATGAAGACCAATGTACCCCAAAAGCTTTCTTTACAACTTCTTGACAACACTTCCAAGGAATTATGGATCTGTATCCCCAGATTCCTCTATTCTACCATACTCCTCAGTGTCCTACCGCTCACTGAGTAAGGCCCTCTCAAAGTCCAACATCTCACTCTTGTCTTCATTAAATTTAATCTGCTATTTTTCAGCCCAATTTTCCAGCCGGTCCAGGTCCCGCTGCAAGCTTTGACAGTCTTTTTCACTGTCCACATCACCCCAATCTTGGTGTCAACTGCTAATTTACAGATCTACTTTACCATATCATCCAGAGTGCTGATGTGGATAACAGACAACAACGGACCTAGCACCAATCCCTTCGGCACACCACCAGTCACAAGACTCCAGTTCGAGAGGCAACCATCTACTAACACTTGCTGCCTTCTCCTGTGAAGCCAATGTCTAATCCAATTTACTACCTTATCTTGAATGCAAGCAACTGAACCTCCTTGCCCAACCTCCCATCCAGGACCTTGCCAAAGGCCTTGCTAAAATCCATGTAGACAACATTTATTGCCTTGCCTTCATCAACATTCCTGGTAACTTCCTCAAAAAACTATATAAGATTGGGCAGACATAAAACTACATTGACCATTCCCAATCAATTCCTGTATATCCAGTCCTTAAAACTAACTCCAAAAACTTTTCCACTACTGATGACAGGCTCACCAGCCAAAAATTTCCTGTCTTATTCTTCGAGCCCTTCTTAAATAACAGAACAATATTAGCTATCCTCCAATCCTCCAGCATCTTACCCATGACTAAGGATGTTAGGGACCCTGCAGTTTCTGCACTAGCCTCATATAAGGTCTGAGAGAAAACCTTGTCAGGCCCTTGGGATTTATCCACCCTTAATTTGCCTCAAGACAGCAAACACCTCCTCCTCTAATTTGTATATGATCCATGACCTCGCTGCTGCTTTGCTACACTTTCAGACTGTGTCTGTCCCCCAAGTAAATACGGATGCAAAACAATTCCATTTAAGATCTCCCCCATCTCTTTCAGGTCCACACACAAATGACCACTCTGATCATCCAGAAAATCAATTTTGCCCCTTGTTATCCTTTTGCCTTTAATGTATCTGTAGCAACCCTTAGGATTCCCCTTTACCTTGTATGATGTCTTCTTTTTGCTTTCCTTCTTTTACCACTTCTTGTTCTCTTGAGTTTCTTGTATTTCTTATACTCCTGAAGTATCTCATTTATTTTTGCCTGCCTATAATTGCTATGCACCTCCTTTTTCTTAACAAGGATCTCAATATCTCTCAAAAATTAAGATTCACTAAACCTGATATCCATGCCTTTTATTCTGACAGGAATATACAAACTCCGTACTCTCAAAATTTCACTTTTGAAGGCTTTCCATTTACCAAGTACTTCTTAACCAGAAAACAACCTTTCCCAGTCCACATTTGCCAGATCCTTTCTGATACCAACAAAATTGGCCTTTCATCAATTTAGAATCTCAACTCTTGATCCAGACTTGTCTTTTTCCATAGTTACCTTGAAACTAATGGCATTATGGTCACTAGATGCAAAGTGTTGCCCTACACAAACTTCTGTAACTTGCGTTGTCTCATTCCCTGATAAGGGATCTAATATTACATTCTCTCTACTTAGGACTTTATGTACTGATTAAGGAAACTTTCCTGAACACAGTTGATAAACTCTTTCCAATCTAGCCCTTTTACGGTATGGGAGTTCCAGTCAATATGTGGAAAATTAAAATCACCTATCACAAATTTAGGTTTCTTGCAACGGTCTGCGATCTCTTCAAAAATTTGTTCCTCTAAATCCCGCAAGCTCTTGGGTGGTATACATTGTAATCCCACTAACAGGGTCATCCCTTTACTATTCTTCAGTCCTACCCATAAAGCCTCACTAAACAAGCTTTCCAGTCCGTCCCGTCTGAGCACTGCCATGACATTTTCCCTGACTGGTATTGACATCCCTCCCCCTTTAATCCCTCCTGTTCTAAAATGTCTAAAACAATAGATCCCCGGAAACTGAGCTGCCAGTCCTGCCCTCCTGCAACCAAGTCTCCCTAATAGCTACAACATCATAATTCCACCTGCTGATTCACGCCCTAAGTTCATCCGTCTTTCCTACAATACTCCTTGCAATGAAATGTACGCAACTTAGAAGATTAGTTCCACCATACTCCATCTTTCTTCACAAACATTCCACCATCTGTTCTGGAGCTCTGGTTGCCATCCCCTGCAACGCTGGTTTAAATCCAAGAAAGAGGGCGAGAAAAGAAAGAAAGAACAATCTACACAATTCAATGTCTTCTTGGGAATTGTGGTGCACAAAATTTGCCAACTGCTCCCGCTTACTTCTTTTAAACTGTTTCTTCACCTACACAATCCAAAGTCTCCACAGGAACTGTGATGTGCAAAATGTGCCCACTGCCCCCACTCGCTTCTTTAAACTCTCTATTCCTCTATGCAATTCATTGTCTCCTTGTGTACTGTATGCACAAAATGTTATCTTTCATGGAATGCTGGCATTAAAAATATTTTTTGTGATAAGATGATTCAGTGTGTGAATTAATCATAAAGTGCTTATATTGTGAATTGACACTGCAAATGTAGGCCCTACTGTAGAGAATATCATTAAAGAATCTCTCCATTTTCAGCATAAATCCAAATTCTTTAATGTGCCACAAACATGGAATTACAACTACCACACTTTAATTTGCACTACAAGAAAGCATAATCAAAAATTTTCTTGCAAATCATTTGGAACAAATTACATTACACAAATTCTAAAACTGGCCTAAATTTATCCTGTACTATTCTAGTCAAAAATGTACAATGCCACCAACTTCCTGGTATCCCCAAGCCTGCTCACTATTTGCAACTATCCTTAAAGAAGACCAGCTGATGAATATTGGAGTATTTTGCCTAATACATAGACTGCATTCAATACATTCTGAATGGAAGATTTTATATACAGGCAACTCAGTACAAAATAACAATTCTGATTTACAGCCACATACCGTTCCACTTCGTGTTCGCTGCATTGGATGTACATCAGGTGTGCTGCTCATTAAACCCGAACTGCCAGCATAGTTCTCCCCCCAACTATATTGATTAGGATCTGAAAGGTAAAAGAAATGGTAAAATGTAACAAAATGAGATGGTTATGGAAAGGCAGCAGTTCTGGGAACAATGAAAAAGTACTAGAATCAAGCATATTTACCAAAAAAACAAATACACACTCAGAAACCCTGCAGAATACCACCTTACACAGCAAATAAGTTCTGGATCTTCTGACAAAGGGCAAATGTTCTATTCAAGTAAACCAAGCTGAGTTTCACTACTAGGACTACATGATAAGGATAGCCCACATTATAATGATTTACATCCTTTGAATAGAGAGCAACAAAAATCTAAGATAAACACAGGCGTAAACAATGCTGGTAAATGTGTTCTGAATTCTTCACTAGCACCATCTCTGCTTGTGAAGAATTCAGAACACAGGGCCTTAACAAATTCAGGGCTAGAGAAGAGATCAGTAATCACTACTTCACATCAAAGATCATAGAAGTTTGGAATTCCTGCTACCAAGATGATGCTGAGATTTGGGTTAATTAAAGCTTTCTAAACAGATAATAGATTGTTAAGATGATGTTAAAGAAACAAAGTAAAAAAGTTAAAGACAGATCTCAGCAACGAT
Organism: Hypanus sabinus; assembly: GCF_030144855.1. NCBI lineage: Eukaryota > Metazoa > Chordata > Chondrichthyes > Myliobatiformes > Dasyatidae > Hypanus > Hypanus sabinus. Next base: position 31,267,485 of record NC_082732.1, on the reverse strand, counting down.
CTAAATGAGAAATAGATCAGAATCAAATGGCTGAAAGGTCTACTTCCACTTATAACTGAACCAACAATGCAGTATCTATCAGGCAGAGGTAAGAATATTTAGATTTTAGTAACAGCTGAATGAATACAAACACTTACTGTCCTCCTCTGCTCCCTTTAGGAAGGCTCCAATGGCACCAAGATATCCTTCATGTCTCAAGAAGAGTGCCTGGACTTCACCCTAGCCACCAAGAGAGATAAAACCAGTGCTAAATGATAAATTTGTCATTCTGTTGAATTTCATACTTTATATATGCAAAGAGATCAAGAGACTAAATTCATAGAAGTTAAATATTATACTATTTGGCTGCTATTTAGAATTACTTGTAATAAGCAGTTCACGTAGCCCCAGCTTCCATAACACCACCCCCCACCATCATCCACAAATATCCCCACAAGTGGTACCTTTGTGAAGTAGTTGATACTGTAAGTAATTGTGTGCATGGTTACAGGGTGTCCTCGGATAAAGAAACCACCAAAGTAAACTCTGCTAAGGTTATGAAGTTTGGCATATAGGCAAGCCAGTTGGCCTATGTCATTGCTGATCATATGAAGTAAACTTTTGGCCATGTCCTCTTTAGTAAATTCTAGGCACAGAAAAACAATATAGACTTTGAATGGTTTCAGTGAAGTGAACAGCACAACTGTTTTTATGGATGGATGAATTATTAGTTTATTCCAAAACACCAAAAATCTCAAACTTTGCTTCTCTTAATAACTACTCTGGAACAAATGAACACAGATGAGAATCTGTATTTTATAGGCAGTAATAAACTTCAGTTAAGTCTCAAAGTCTTCAATTCTACAGTAAGTCAGTCCAACATGCCAAAAATAGTAGTTAAAAAAAGGCCTTAGGTATTGTGGCAAGGGATGACCATATTCTTTCAAAAGACAAACAAAAGCCTCAAATTTACTAACAACACCTTACCTTTATCAGTAGTTGCAGATTTTCCAAAGCTACTAGCTATAAGATCGCTAGTCAACCCAAAGCATTCATACGCTCCTCCATAAATGTCACGAACTAACATGTCAACATTTGTATGCTGCCCTCTTGAGGCAAGCTGCAATAATTCATCGAAGCGCTGGGGAGGAAAAGAATACAGTAAAATTAAGTGTAAACCATAAACGAGTTATGTCAACCTTAGGAACTAGAGTGCAGAAAGAAAAACTTCGGAAAATAGTTTCTGAACCTAAAGTGCCCTAGTGTCCTAAAAATTGTGAATTTTGCTCTAGACTTAATACACAGAGTTTGGAACATTAAAGCAAAGTGGAAGAAAACTTCAGCAGAGTTTAAAAATGAAAAGGAAATATTTGTCCCTCTTCCTTACCAATCATTTTTTTTCTTAATGGAGAAAAGATTCAAGAGTTTAAGATGTCTTACATTTGTCAAAGATCCTTATGTATTTCAAATTAGGTTGGCTTCTTCTTGATCGTCACTCACTCAATTAATGAATTATTTATTAATTATTGAGCTTCAGCACAGAATAGACCCTTCAGGCCCTTTAAGCTGCACTGGTCAGCAATCCCTGATTTAACCCAATGTCTCACTGAACAAGACCATATTTTAACTGGAAACTTCAGCAGAATAGAGCACCTGTCATCATTATTATTGTTACTGAAGGCATGAATTGAAGACGTTGGTCATAACTGTAGGGCACTCTCATCTCCAAAACAGAAAGGTATGAGTTTAGCTGCTAATTCAGCAAGATATGCACAATATCTACATTGACACACTCATGTCCAATTAAGAAGCCAGCTGCATTATTAAAGGTGCCATTTTTTGTAACATATTAAATAAAATAATTCCCCAGCCACCCTCTTAGATGGATCTATAATCCCACAGCACTGTGAATAGAAAGCTGAAGTATTTGCCCTTGTGCCCTAACCAATATTTGTCCCTCTGTCAACATCAGTTTTCCAATTTGCTGTAGCTAAATGAGCTACTACAAATGATAAATAGAAGTGACTACATTACAAAACTACTTCCATCGTTTAAGATACATTGGAACATTTTGTGATGATTAAAGGTGTAAAATGCAAGTCTTTTTATTTTGTTTAAAACCTCATACGGAACAGTACAGTCACGCCTATTCTTGAAGCAGTTGACTATAAAACAGAATCAAAAGTTACTTCAAACCTAGCTATAATTAAGCATACAAGAACAAAAGACAGAACAACAATAAACACCTTTGTTTTTGTCAGCAAAGCTCCAAGTCCCCAAAATGTACCACCTCCTATTGAACTTCCTCCTATTCGCTCAAATTGGTCTTCAGATACCACCTACATGGACAAGAGGAATCACAATAAGAAATTTGTTAATTTGGCTTTTCTCTGCCCATAAGAGTTATATGCGTATACCAACAACCCAACCCCACCCCCTTGAAACAGATGGAGTGCATGTACAATCCTGCAGATTACAGGCAGGAGTAGGCAGATCAGCTCCGCCACTGAATAGGATCACAGCTGATTTACAGTGTATTCAGATGTATTTCAGTCTCTGCTTCCACCATCTTATGAAGAGGGTTCCGAAGACTAACAACCCTTGGGGAAAAGAAATCATTGCCTCGTAACTGGCTTAAATTGACAAATATCTTATTTTAAAATATGAGCCCAGCTTTAAGTTTCTTGAACATGATGAAGTATCCTCTCCACCCTCTTAAGACTTCTTAGGATATCACACATTTCAGTCAAGTCCCCACTCACTCTTTCAAACTCCAGTAGATACAACCTTTCTTAATAAGGCAAGCCTCTCATTCAGTAAAAAACACAAAATGCTGGCAGAACTCAGCAGGCCAGACAGCATCTATGGGAGCCCAAAACATCGTTATTACCTCCTCCCATAGATGCTGTCTGGCCTGCTGAGTTCTGCCAGCATTTTGTGTTTTTTATTTATTTCCAGCATCTGCAGATTCACTCATGTTGCCACTCATTCAGTACTTGTTTAGTCTCTAAATCAAAATATCAAACAAGCAATATTAGCTTCCCATTCGTAGTCTAAGTAGATACGAGCACACATAGCACTCGTGCTATTTTGAATTGAATTGTCTTGGCTTCAGCTCGCTTATTGATCTCAATCCACACAAAAGAATGTTACATTCAAAGAGCTGCCATACTTCAGACAGATGCTACAAAATAATTATAAACAAGGAGCACTACTTGGCCCCTAATCCTTAATAACTTATCTAGTTTTTGCACTGTCATGATTTCAGTTTGAAATCTTGCTTATCTAACAGTCTCTCGAAAGAAAAGTGCCACAACATTACTTCAAACTTAATTTTGAAGTTCAATTAGACTAAAATTCTCATAGTACCATCTGAAGACCAAATAGGAAAATATTTCTTTAGCAACTAATAGAATAGGAGACAAATACATTCCTTGTGGTTTATGGAATCTCAGAACATAACAGCTGTTCTAATGCCTTGTTAGGAAACAGTTCAAAATAAATTTCCATTCAAATAACTTTATTATGTTTTTTTAAATAAGACTCCACAGATGTAGGTTTTTCACTGAACTAGAGAAATCATTCTTTAAACTTCATAATATGAATAGTTGACTCCCACCACTGGAATGGTCTGGTGAGCATATTGCTGGAAGTTCAATGAATGAGCGTGCACTGTCCAGTTGAACAGCATTCTACCATCACCCATCTCAAATACCATAGAACCATAGAACACTACAGCACGGTACAGGCCCTTCAACCCTCCATGTTGTGCTGGCCCATATAATCCTTAAAAAAATTACTAAACCCACACTACCCCATAACCCTCCATTTTTCTTTCATCCATGTGCCTGTCCAAGAGGTTCTTAAATACCCCTAATGTTTTAGCCTCCACCACCATCCCTGGCAAGTCATTTCAGCCACTCACAACCCTCTGTGTAAAAAACTTACCCCTGATGTCCCCACTAAACTCCCCCCCCCCCTTAATTTTGTACCTATGCCCTCTGGTGTTTGCTATTGGTGCCCTGGGAAACAGGTACTGACTATCCATCCTATCTATGCCTCTCATAATCTTGTAGACCTCTATCAAGTCCCCTCTCATTCTTCTATGCTCCAAAGAGAAAAGTCCCAGGTCTGCTAACCTTGCTTCATATGACTTGTTCTCCAATCCAGGCAACATCCTGGTAAATCTCCTCTGCACCCTCTCCATAGCTTCCACATCCTTCCTATAATGAGGTGACCAGAATTGAACACAAATACCTTCAAAGCTTAAAAGCAAGTTTACAATTTTTCAATGCCATATCTTAATACTTCCATAATTATTCTCCTTAGTTGCTTGCAGAAAGTCCTTGAGATTGATCCATAACAATCTTGGAAATGTAATCATTAAAACATTTTTAAAAACTGACTGCTTGGACTAAGCACTTGAAAGTTATAAATAACAACTGAGACTTCAACAACAGGATGAATACTAATTTTTTAAAAAATTACAGTCAAACTTCTAGATCAATCAAGTATGCCCGTTCTTCAAAAGCTAACAAGACATTGGTCAAATCTATTAATTTCTTTTCTGAGCAATGAGCAGAAGAACACAATGACACTGCTCCATTGTCAGTCATTGACAGGACTCGGACACACAGATCCTACTTACTCGGACAATAGATACTCCTGACCCAATGTTCACTAGTAGGTAGGGAAAGATATCTGGGTGCGTTGTCTGAAATCGGAATTCAGGGTCTGCATGTTTCACATACACAAAGGCCTCATGTGGAATATTTCGCAGCACAAAGTTACAACCCTTGATTAAACAAGTCATTTCATCTTCCTTATCCACTCTGCAAAGATATTGAAAAAGAATCTCAGACACAAAGCTGTGAAACAAAATACATTAAGCATTGACTAGAATTATAGGATGAACTGTTCTCAGTAAGCATAAAACATACAGAATCTATTGAAATCTGTTCTAAAAAGAGAATAAAGTTAAAATTAATTAAGATTAAAATAGTGCACAGGCCCAGTGCAAGAATAGCACCATGCCAGCAAAAACAGCAATATATTCTTCAACAGACAAAACCATGCAAAATAAATCATGTGTAACTCCACACCCCCACATAACCCCTTATACATCTCATTAAATCAAATGCCTTTCCTGCCTTTTAAACCCCGTACCTTGTTTGCAGCCCTTCCTTCAGCTCTAACTTTCCTATTAGTTTGCTTACTTCTGCTTGTTATGTATATTAAATGCACAATTAATACAAGCAATCATAATGTACAAAGCATTTCAAAAACATGGAAAATAAATGTAACACTACATTTAAAATGAAATCTCTCAACTGGAATAGGTGTCTGTGATGGCAAAATTGAAAAGCAAGTTTCCTTTCTCCTAGACAAAAGTCTGCAATTGATAAATGTTACTGTATTTTCCTTCTTGTCAATGAAAATTATTTATCAATGGACCAGGAAATTACCACTTTTATTATACTTCATAATTGGTGAAATACTATTTGAGTGAGAAGAGGGACATAGCTTGGTGATACTAATGTATGGTGATTTTAATATTGACAGCAAGAACAATTCATGGCTATAAAAATCCCTGGGCATAACTGCAGCAGATGAATTTCAATACCAAACACATTAGAGTAAGAGCCAATACTTAAGAAGCAAACTTCCCCAGAGCTACAGCAAGCTCTGACTGAGTGACATCTGGAGCACCATTTACAGAATGGCCACTGCACTAAAGAATGGATGTTTGGCCTGAATACAGTATAAATTAACCAAAATATTACCAAGTCTCACCGAGTTAAATAAGCAGAAATGACAAATTTGTCTTCGGTTCCCTGGAATATTGAAATTGAAGGGGGGAAAAAGTGACTCAAAATTTTGAATGGAATTGTTAAGAGAGAAAGAAACTAATTTGCCCTGGTTGTGGATTTATTACCACTATTGCACTAGCAAACACCCTCGTAAAAGTCAGTAACTTTTTACACCTACAGTACAACCTATAGTACTGTGTCATCTCCCACATATTCTCTCCTCAAAGCACACTTAGCAAACAAGAACTCACAGGAATATGACTTTCAATTACTATTCAAATAACATAATACCAAATTATTTCCAGGTAAAATAAAAAAACATACACATTATACTTTCTGTACAGCTTAATACACTCTTTACATCCAACAACAAAGAATCACACATATATAATGTTTTAGGAAGTTTATCTGTTTACTTATTCTTCATTATCTTATAAATGCCAATATAAATCTCAGGCACTCGTAACACAAAGAGAAATATATAAGGTGCCCTCTAAAAAATTTTGTTTTAATATTTGATAAGTTAAGTAGAAAATATTTCCATTTGTGTGGGAGACAAACTTTTGGGGTTATGTTTTTAAGAGATACAGCATGGTAACAGGCCCTTCAGCCCCAACGAGCCCGCGCTGTCCAACTACACCCATGTGAACAATTAACCTACTAACCCATACTTCTTTGGAATGTGGGAAGAAACCAGAGCACCCAGAGGAAAACACCACGGTCATGCAGAGAACACACTTATAGACTGCATTAGAATTGAACCCATTTCACTGACACTGTAATAGAATTACACTAAACACCCCTTCAAAGGTAAGAAGGAATTCAAGAGACCATTTTTTACCAAGTTAGAATGTGGAATTTCCTTCCATTGCTTCTACAGGAAATGGATGAAGTAAATTATACTGGCACATTAAGGGAAAAAATGCAACAATGCATATAACAGAAAAGAATATTGATAGGAATTAAATGGAATGGGGTAGAAGGTTCATTTGGAACAAAATCAGCAAAAACCTGTTGAGCCAAGCAGTACAGAATTTATTCTACGTAAACAGATTATATAATATATCACTAATTGCAACTGATAAGTACTGGGAACATCCAAATATGCATTTTAAATTTGCTGCTATGTAAACAATTCACAAACATTCACAATAACATCTATAATGAAAATACCATTGATCTCACTAACTCCATTTTGTGTTCCTTAAGGCAGTCCAAGTGTGATGCTTAGGAAATGCACATTCAATAAACTAGTTTTGTTACATGCCAATGCACCTGCTGTTGTACAACACACAACAGTGTAAAGACAAAAGATAGGTCTTCAGATGCAGCAATCACAAATTCAGAAAATTGGACAAAATATAATCAATTGTTTTTAAAGTCATGATTTCTAACTATATAATTATTACCACTTCCATCACAAAAGGTCACATTTCCATTTTAAATTGATCTGGTTAAACATTGATCAGACTTTTTGTTAAGATGCAGTAATACTCAACAACCACTAGTAATGCTATTTAACCTTGTATCTCACACTATCAGCAATTCTTTCCCCTCCCTCCTCTTCCAGTATTTCAATTTCATTCATCATTTTACACCACATCTCCTTGGCACAAACCTTTTTCATTCTCTTTTGTTATTTTGTCATCCTGGATATTGACCCTATTACAGAACCTTAGCTTTACTCTTTTTTGCAACTAAAAATGTGTTTCATTTCTATTTTTTTCCAGTTCTGATGAAAGGTCATCAATCTGAAACATCAATTGTTTCTCACTCTGCAGGTGGGGTCTAACTAGTCTTTTGTTTATATTATAAAAAGATAATACAGTGAGACAATATTGGGAATCCTCCTCTAACCCACCAGAGATTTTTCTACTCGAGATATATTTTAACCTAATCATTTTACAATCAGTCCTCTATGTCAATCACTCTTTACAATAGGAAACTATTTTTAATCAATCCTCAACAAATCAAGAATGATCAGGTAGGAATACTGATAGCATCCCTTACATTTCACAAAGCAAATCAAGCATTCTCATTTATACCCAAAAAAAATGACAGGGAAAAGATTGATGGGTTGCAAAGCACAACAATCTATCTTAGTGCCAACATCACTTATTGTCCCAAAATTTGAAGCTCTCACTTACTTCAATCCTAGTTTCTTCTCAATCAGGTTCTTGAATTTGTGAGCACCACCTCCCGTAGCTTTAATTACTTTGGTCTCTGTCTTGACCAGATGGGCTTTGATGAAGTCCAAACATGTTTCTATATAAGCATTTTCAAATTTAACAAAATGAAGTCTGGCAGTGATCTCTTCCTGAACTGAGATCTCATACAATGGCTCATCATCTGGGCCCTTGGGAAAACACAAGTACAGTGTTATGACCTACAATATGTATGTGTACTACAAACAACAATATCTTTTGTATGGAGAAATATAATGTCACTATGAAAATCTACAGAAAACCATTCAATGTACTTGCCTCCAAAGGGACCTCTGACATTTTTGATAAACTGAAAAAGTTGATTAACATAGCTTGATGTCCTATATTCAAATATTTTCATCAATGATGGAACAATGATAAGATGAGCTCCGTCCAAATATCCAGCAACAAGATATTCAAATAGGAAGGAACAAAGGCATAAGCTGTCCAGACTTGAAGGACTAAATTGGATTCATACTAAGAACATCAACATGTGATGATGGTGCAAAGTAAGATTAAGGTAAATTTTGCTCTTAATTTTTAAATCACAGTTTTGAGAATTGCTTATATATCATTAATTTCACTTATCAGCCAGTCAATATGAATAGTACAGCTTCCCGACATCAGTGCTAGTGCAAATAGTTTCAGAAATAATTGATTGTTAAAAGATGGTCAGAGACTTTAAAATATTGTGCTATGTGCATCATCAACTTGTGGGTTTCTTATAATCCATATCTTTCCATTAAAGATTCAAGAACACTTCAAGTTCTAAATATATATAGACAAATCTCAGACTCCACATTATCACTAATTTTCCTCATCCCTCCATGCTAGATTCTTTGCTCAATATAATTCCTCCAATCAAACACTGAAACGAGTCCTCAGGGTTTGCCATGGTCATCGTTCTCTACTGTCACAAACTCAGCTAGATAATATATAGTCTCAGCAGCCATTTGTAGCTGCAGTTCCAATCACACACTGCTCTCTCAAAGATGGCTGAATTCCACCTCCATGATATTACCCATCTGCAACATCTTATTATCCACCATCTGTAAAATTAACCTCTTATAACATTTTATCTCCTATTCCAACTTGTACAAAACCCATTATTACTGGCCTGTTCTAGTGCCTCATATACCTAAAAATCTATTTTAAAATACTCTCTGTGATCTAATCCCCCATGAACACACATTCCCATTTCTACAGCTTCTCCCAGCCATATAGCTATTCAAGAATTCTTCATTCTTCCAACATTAGATTCTTTTACAGCCCCCATTTCCTTAAAAAATTCAATATGTTTTATCCTATCCAGAACTGAAGCTCTAGAACTCTATTTCATATTGATCTTTCCTTTAAAGCTCCTCAATCTCTAGCTACAAGAGCAAACATTGTACATTGCTCACCTTAATGTCGATTGTAAGAGCACCAAAGGTTATGGGGCAAAGGTGGGAGAATAAGGTTGAAAGGGAAAATACATCAGCCCTGTTGAACGGGAGAGAAGACTCAACTGGCTGAATGTCCTAATTCTTCTCCTCTGTCTTTTGGAAATTTTTGACCCATGAAATATTTTGCTTTTTTAAAAACACTATATTATACAAATTGTTTCAGGATTCAGTCCTAGAACTACCTGTCTTGAATTTATCTAGCCTGCTGACCTTCACAGATAAGTAAAAATAGAAAAGCAATACAGAGTTTGCTCTGGTATCATTCTCAGAGCCTGCATCCAACCACGTTATCAGTAGATACCTCTCTCTCTAAATTCAGCCATTTCTGTAGGCCATCCATAAAACCTCTGCCCAAGTTAGTCCAGGAGATCAGTGTATCTGATAGATAACCTACCCAGACTGTCTTCTCTCCAAATACGATCACAGTTAGTAAGGACCCACTTTGTAAAATTATGGGCCTAACTATTCAGTAAGGCAGCACAGGAAGAGTGGTGTTTCAACAAACATATCCTTGGCAATAAGAATACTAATAAAATGCATTTTTGTTGAAGGTGGTGCAAGGCTTGGCTGTAAAAAGAGGGTGTGGCTGAAAAAAAAATCTACTAACACATTTGCGCCCTCAGTTACCAGCTAAAATTCTTGTGGATTGTTAATGGCCCCAGAGAAGATATTGACTAGGATATCCCTGTACTTATGTACTTACTTTGCCATAATGATCAAAGGAACGCACTTTGGCTACTTTGTGCTGAACAGTTGAGTAGTAGGCCAGCTTTGTCAATGAGCCACCTGTTAACAAAAGACATTCTGCTAGTTCTGTAAACAATATGCAGCATAAAAGCTCAGAAATGGCAAAAGTCAAATACCTCTGGAATGCACAGCCTGACACGCTATCCTTAAGATATTATTCTGAGGGTTCAATTACATCAGACTGAAGTATACAACTACATGTCAACATAGTCAATAATCCATTTCACCTCACTCCCTAGGTTCCCACCTACACAGAAACCTGTTTTCAGCCAATATGATATTGTGAAACATAAATAAATGGCTGAAAACACCAGATACAACAAATGTCATGGTAGAAGACAATATCCTAGCTCCAGAATGATGTGCATTCTGGAGCTAACTTCTATCCAAGCCATACTGTGGAGTTACAACACTAGCAAATCTCTGGTAATGGAGAAAATTGTCCATGTATGCCCTGACTATAAAAAATAGGAAAATTTTAACTTGGGTAATTACCACCCAATCAGTCTATTCTCAAATATCAGCAAAATGATAAAAAGTATTGTCAACCATGTTGTTAGGCAGGATTTGCTCACCAAAGTATTTGTCCCAAAGTGAAACAAAAGTTGCTATTTCTGATATCAAGGCAGAGTCTGACTGAATGTTGTACTAAGAAACCTTGATATGACTTAGTCAACTGGCAACAAAAGAAAAAACACTTCAATGGTTAGAGACACCTGCAGAAAAATGGCTGTGACAGATAGAGGGCAAATATCTCAGCCCAGGCTTCACTAAAGGAGTCACACAGGTAGTGCCTTAGGTCCCATAAGCTTCTTCAACAATAAACTTCCTTCCATCATAAGGCAATAATTATGAATGTTCACTGATGATTACACTATGCTCAATTCCGTTTGCAACTACTTAGAAAATGAGGCCCTCCATACCTTAATAACAATAATACTCAGCTAAATGCCAAGTATCATTCATGCCACAAAGGTAAAAGGCAATGTTCTCTATTAAGAGTGTGCCTAGTATCTGCCCTTGACATTCAATAGCACTTACCATTGGCAAGATGCATACCAACATCCTGGGGCAAAAACTGAACTAGATTAGTCACAAAAATTGCAGCTACAGTAATATATCAGAGCCACGGTATCCAATGACACCCAGAATGAAAAAGACTTTTTATCATGTGCGCCCAAGCCTTGATTCCCTACCAAATACATCAACTCGCACTTAGAACAAGGATAGGTGCTTAGTCACCAAGTACATTCAAAACCAAGAGAGATTTTTGGATAGTAAAGAAATCAGGGGAAATGAGGTTTGTTCAGGAAAGTGGCATTGAGGTAAAAGGCCAGGCATAACCTTACTGAATGGGGAGAGAAGTACAAGCCAACAGAGAATGAAAATGTATGGGTGCAGTGTGAAGAGCTGCTGCAGCTAAAGCTTAACAGCAAAATAAAAATAAAGGATCAATTAATATATAGCATGGCACTGAGTTTTCAAGAGAATTAAACATAGTTTCCTTAAATTATGTTTAATTTATGCATTATGCATTTTGGGAGGTCAAAAATTGGATATACAGTTGCAAGAAAAAGTTTGTGAACCCTTTATAATTATCTGGTTTTCTGTATTAATTACTTACAAAATGTGGTCTGATTTTCATCTATCAAAATAATAAACAAATACAATCTACCTAAACTGATAACAAAAACAATCGTTCTTCTCATTAATACAGAGAACACCACTTACACAGCCTAGATTCAAAAAAATATGTGAACCTCTGGGGTAATGCCTCCCACAAAAGCTATTTTGAGTCAGATGCCCCAATCAATGTGGCAAGATTGGAGGTATGGATTGTACAGGTGCCATACCCTATTAAAAAGACACACAAAGACAAAAATCTCTAGAACTTGCTAAAGTCTCTGTTCATGTGACCACTATAAGAAAAACACAGAATACAAATGGTGTTCACAGAAGGACACCACATAGGAAAACACTGCTCTCAAAAAGAAACATTGCTGCACATCTCAAGTTTGCAAAATATGTTCCACCATGCTTCTGGGACAATGTTCTGTGGACAGATGAGACAAAAGTTGAACTTTTTGGCAGAAATGCACACCTGCACACCGCTAAATTTGGAGGAAAAGGGCACTGCACACCATCACCAAAACCTCATCCCAACCGTGAAATTGCTTTGCAGCCTCAGGGTCTGGACAGCTTGCAATCATTGAGGGAACAATGAATTCAAAATTGTATTTGTATCAAGCCATTTTACAGGAGAACATCAGGGTAGTGGTCCATCACCTGAAGCTTAATAGAGGTTGGATAATGCAACAAGACAATGGTCCGAAACACAAGAGTAAATCAACAACAGAATAGTTTAAAAAGAAGAAAATCCGTGCTTTGGAATGGCCAAGTCAGAGTCCAGACCTTAACCCAATTGAGAAGCTGTGGCATGACCTGTCCATGCAAGGTATTCCAGAAATATTGATGAACTGAAACAGTTTTGTGTGGAGGAATGGTCTAAAATTCCTCTTTGCTATTGTGCAAGTCTGATCAGCAGGTTATTGCTGCTAAAGGAGATTCTAACAGTTATTAAATACAAAGGTTCACATACTTTTTCCAACCTGGACAATGTGTTCAATAAAGACATGCAAAGTACAATTGTTTGTGTGTTATTAATTTAGGCAGATCGTGTTTGTCTATTATTGGGACTTCGATGAAGATCACGCCACATTTTATTAAGTAATACAGAAAAACAAGTACTTGCAAAGGGTTCACAAACTTTTTCTTGCAACTATACCTGATTAATGGTAGGGCCCTAGGTAGGACTGATGAATAGAGGAACCTTTGGTTTACGAGTCCATAAATCCTCAAGAGTGGAAGCACAGATAAGAGTATGGTGATTAGGCATAATGCTTTGGCAGCTATGAAACAATTGTTGGAGTACTTAGCACATTTCTGGTCACCAGATTGATTTCAGGGTTGATAGGGTTGTGGCTTGATGAGAGGTTGAGCAGACTGGGTCAGTACTCTCTGGAATTTAGAAGAACAAGAGGTGTTTCAATTTGCACAAAATTCTTACTGGGCTTTGTCAGGAGAAGGCAGAGATGATATTTTCCCCTGGCTGGGATGTCCCTGTTTTGTAATGTGAATGTGAATTAACTGGAGAGGGTGCAAAGGAGAACCTGCATATTGACTGAAATTTCAATTAGAATTGAAAACACATGTGGACTAACATGTTAACTGTCCTGTGCTATCACCAGTGGGATCATCAGTTGATCTGCCACCTGTCTTCAGGAGTTTCAGCCCGCTTATAAATCAAGACTCGCTCGAGGTGGTAGGCCAGCAGTGCTAAAGCACCACTTCCCACCGATGAGCTTAACAACTTGGCATCTGCCTCTATCAGAGTTGTTGGTTGCTTCCATCCAACAGATAGTCTACTCTTCAGGTATCTGAAGAGTTTACAAAAGATGGATACACTGTCCAACTATCTGCCCCTCTGGACGTACTTGGTCCACACCCATGATGATCCTGTCACTGCTGCCTCAGCTACAGCCCTGCTGGTTGACTTGATCTCTTTTCTAGTGAAGCCAAGGTTACGCAGCCACTTCTGGAAAGTGAACGCAATAAAGCCACGGCACCGTACTTCGAATGGATAGCATGAGACCTTCCACCCTCTGTCTCTGCACTCTGATCTTAATTCTGCATACTTGGTCAACTTGCGCTTATGGGCTTCATCGATGTTGTCTTCTCAGGGGACTGTGAGTTCACCAACAACCACTTCTCTACTGGTGTCAGACCAGACGATGATATCTGGACGCAATGTGGTGAAAACTATTTGCTCCGGGAAACTGCCTTTCCCATCCAGGGCGGCCTTGACACACCAATCATTGGCTGAAGAAAGTATGCTTGATCGTGGGCCTGCGTTGCACACCCTTGACTTGGAGTCTTCTTTCACAAATGGTATGCAATGTTCTGTGCAGCATGGGGCACGAGATAAGTTGTGTTGTAGTACTCTCTGCTCAACTGCTTCTGTTACAACTTCTGTTACAAGTGCACGTGCCGCTGTTAAGATTGACTCTGCATGCACTCAAAATATGTTGACATGTTCCCTTCTTGCCACAAGCAGCACACCTGTCTGTCTTATCTTCATACCAGGTGCTGAGGTTGGCAGGTGTTGGGAGCAGGTCGTACACTGCTCTGCATAGAAAAGAAATGCGGAGCGGTTCCATCTGCAACAGAACATTCCAAGATAGACGTCATTGTTCAACACTTTCCCACCAGGTCCAAGCTCCTTGTTTGGTCAGGCCAGCTGCTTTAGCTAACCTCTTCTACCTCTCATATTTCTTGCATTACAAGCTCACGGCGCTCCTTACCTGTAGAAGATGACCACCACTTGTGGGTTGTCCATCCAAGTCCCTGGCGGCCTAGCTGGGTAGCCCCAACCGTCTCTTTGTACTTCAATCTAGACTCTGCCTCATCAACTGTTGGTCAGGCTGACCACTTCCTGCCTGATCTCACATCCGGCTAGGCATTCTTGATGACAGGATCCTTTGAGTCTCGAAGCATCAAGAATGATCCTGCCTTGGCTACCTTGACCTCGTCAACAAGAGATTGCACTGGGATGGTAAGCTTTGTCTGGCTATTGTGGACTGTAACATTAGTGAGGCTGCTTGGTACTCCATGCTGCTTCTTCACATACTTGTTGATCTTCCGTTCCATTGCCTCAACATGGGACCTTGCCACTTCATTATCCATGAAGTGACCACATTATCCGTGGCATCAGTCCGTACTGCAAGCACCACAACTTCAACTTGCCAGGCAAGCCACACTTGTTGACAGACATCAGACCTCTGCTGATCTGTTCTCCTGTCTCTTGAACCCTCTTGGTGTCTCTCAGCTCCTCTGTGTACCATCGCTCGAGGCTCTTAACTGGTTGGTCCTGAATGGATGGAATCTCTTCTCCACAAAGGGTTAAATGAAAGTCAACCAACTTTCCTCTCCTAAGAACAAGGCTCCTTGACTTCTTGGTCTTAAACTTCATTCTTCCCCAATCCATTAGCTCTTCGAGTCTAGATAGTACACTTTCCACTGCCTCTGTGCAAGATACAAGATATTAGAAAGGCTGGATTCGTTTTCCCTGGAGCAAGGAAGGCCTAGGACTGAACCGAATGGGGTGAACACAATTATGAGGATGATAGATGGGGTAGTCAAAATCTTTTTCTTACTGTGAGGGTAAGGCGGGGCATAGATTAAAAATGAGAGAAAGGAAATTTACAGGGAAACAGAAGGGTAATATTTTTCCACACAGAATTCTTGGAGACTGCAATGCATTGCCCAAGGTGGTGGCGGATGTCGGTTCTCTCAGCCACAAATCTAACGCTTGTAAACTGAATTAGTACAGGCAGGTGCAACAGTCAGCATGGACATGGTAGGCCCAATATCCTGTTTTTGTGCAGGATCACTCCTATGACTCTTGCATAAACAAATATAAATAAAGATCCACTGTCTTCAGAATCAAGATATTTCTGCTCTCCTAGCTTGGGGAGAGCCAGGGGAAAATAGAATCTCTGCCTTCTCTGTACAAAGACCAGTAAGAATTTTGTACAAACTCACTGAAACACCTCTTGTTCTTCTAAACTCCAGAAAGTACTGATCCCAGTTAGTCTGTGTAAAATTTCATCAAGATACAACCCCATCAGATCTGAAGTCAATCTAGTGAAACTTTGGTCCAGTTATTCTATTGCAAGAGTAACTTTCTCTGACAAACTTATAGAACTATTCTAAGCGTGATATCATGAGGGCCCATAAAATTTTAGTATGACGTCTTCACAGCTGCACTCCAAGTTCTCTTGCAATAAAGACCAATTCACCATTTGCGTTCCTAATTGTGCATCTACATATGAACTTTTTCCAGTGATTTATGTATAAGGACATCCAGGTCCCTCCAAACACCAGCACTTTTCAACTTCTCCAACTTCACTTATACTATCAATGTGGATGACCTCACATTGTTCCACATTCTAATTCACCTACAACATCCTTGTCTATTTGCTTAATTGTTCTAAATACTCTTAAAGCCTTTGTGTATTTTTGTCAACCACATTATCAACCATTTTTCTATAAGCAACAATCAAAGATATACTACAATTTGCTCCCTCATCGATGCAAACTGTAAACAACTGGAGTCCTGCCATCAATCCTTGAGACACACCATAGTTCACTGCCTCCTAACAGGAAAATTACCTATTTTTATTCGTATGATCGCTCCACACCAGGATATTACCATCATTTTTTCTTTTTAATTTTGTCTGGCACTGTTTCAGGAGGTCTGACTATGGATTTCAGGAAAAATACTAACCATTTCTCTTTCAATGGATGCTGCCAGACTAGATCAATATTTTCTGCTCATTTTAAATAATTGTTTAATTTCTCTGTCATTTCCTTAGTTCACAATACAACTTCTCTATATCCTAAATATCCTGCAATATCCAATTCCCAAAGTTGGCCTCATTACAAATCTGTGGAAAGTAATCATAACCATTAATTTCCATTTTATATTAAATTATCCAATTTGCTACAAATGCCATATACATTTACATAACAACTTTCAGTTTTCCCCAGCCTTGGATCTAACTAGAGCTACGCTCCCAAATAAGTATGCTTTGTCCTTTCCTGAAAGATTTTGGATATATCATAATCCATTTCACTACCTAACGGTATCACATTGCCTTTTCTCTTTAACTTTGTAATTTCCCTTCTGCAGAATTGTCACCCACTAATGAATTCCACAACTCCTGTGCCTGGAATGGGACACAAGCTAGATTTCAGATAATAGACCAGACACACAGAATACAAACATCCTACCGATGACACTATTGATCTTAAAAGCATGCTTTAAATTGTGGTCTAATAATTCACAACTTAGATTTTTTTATCATTCACTTCAAACTTTCTAACCTTCCACACTATGAACCTCCAATCCTTAAAACATGTTGCCCTAGTACTACTACCGCAAGGTTACTGGCAAACTTAAAAGATAGCACAACAGAATTAGTGGAGAACTAAACTGGATGCAAATGTGGGGGGTGTGGATGTTGATTAAACACAATTTATAATGGCAAGGTCACAGGTACAATTGAGGACTGCCTGCTAATCATAGTTGGTCTCCTTCCCATGAACATTCAGGGATCTTGGAACTAAAATCCAGTGGCAACTGTCTGAAAATGAGAAAGATGTGTAAAGTTTATCTTAACCTGGAACGCTAAATAAATCAAAGCTCTAATCTACTTCCTGGGCAACTACTGAAAGGAGGTATTGATTTTTGAGAAATAAGGTATAACATGCTTCCCCAATATTTTATTTATGATTCTGTGCTCTACTGCCATTTGTTGTAGTGAAAAATAGCTTTTGAATCAGATATCTAACTTAGAAGGCTATTTTTCACTACAACCAATACAGTGCCACTCTCTGCGCTGACAAATATATTACTGCCTGACTCCTGCCTTTTCTAGCTCTGATAAATTAATATCTATCATATTCTCTGCCTCTTCTCATTATCGTCATGACTTAGAATGTCTAACTTTGCAAGGATCACTGTTCAAACTGTGGAAAAATCCTACCTTGCTTCTAATAGTGGGGTGAACGATGCGAAAATTGCAGAAAATCGAATAGACATGTTTTGGGTTCTGTCAACAATGGTGAAAAGGATGCCACGTTTGAGTAGAAAGAAGTACCTACAGAGATGGAGGCACCATCAGAACAGTTGCAATAGAAGCAGAGAAAATGGCAGAATAGAGTGGACCTGCAGCACAGGTTAAAGTATAGCCAAGTTTTCTCTCTCCAAAGAATCTGCCCAATCTGTTACTTCAAATACTGGCAGTCTGAAATGTTTGGTTTTGAATTTCTGTAATTTTAAACACCATTTCTAAATCCCTTAAATTAAAACAAAGATTTTAGTATATTCTCAGTATGTCAAATAAAACCTGTGTAAAGAGAATAGACTTAATGTTTCAGGTCACTTTCATAAAAATAATATCACTTTGATTGATGTCATGAAATAGATTAGCTACTTCAGGTCGTTAACCTGAAACATTAATTCTATTTCACTTTCCCCACTATTGTTCAATATTTCCAGCATTTCTGTTCCAGACTTGGAACATCAGAAGTTTATTTTTTGGGCTTTTAAGTCTATCTCATGAGTGCTTAATTCTAGCTTCACCTGTCCTTTTGAAAATATAAATTCCTTACCTCAAGTTTAAAAAAGTAAGCAGTCACAGAAATCACTAACACATAAGTCATCAAATTACATTAATAGAGACACTTAGAAATGGGGAACTGAAGCAAGGGAGCTTATTGTACCTTTTACAGTTGAAAGACCAGTACAATGACTCCATTTAACTAACAGGGGGTTCAGAAGCACAGACGAACTCGATCCCAAATTTATTACACACATATTCCAGGACAGGTCATGGGATAAGAATAAGAAGTGGAAAAATCAAGTAGATATTTCTTAGTACCAGATCCAGGAAAAGAAAAAAACAGAAAGAAAGAACAGAAAAAACAGAAACGTTCTCAAACCTTTATAATGACATAACTCAGACAAGAGAGTTCAAAACCAGGATATGCCCAATTTGCAAGTTTCAGTGCCACATTTGAATTCACTGAAGAGAGGACAGAGTCATCAGATCTGCATTTTTGTCCACTCCTAATGACTCATCCTGCAGTCCATGTGCCCAGTTAAGCATGAAGTTTTAAGATTATTACCTTGCTACAATTAAGGGATAGTGAATTATTTCCAAGTTTGGATGGGGCATGACTCAGAAAGGAACTCACAGGTGGTTGTTTTCTCTTGCACCTGCTGCCCTCATCTTGTGATTTACTGGAAGCCATGTGTTTATAGGTTTCTGGTGAGGGAGACTTTTAAATGGCCTTGGTATATTTTGAAGGTGTGTTTACTGCCAACATGACGCAAGCACTGGTGAAAGGAGATAGAAGGGACCATAATCAAACAACTTACATGCTAAACCACAGGCAAATCCATTTTTTTATTCTGTAGCCTAGGAACACTTTTTATTCTATGCAATTTAAATATTACAATACAGAAAGAAACCAGTTAACTTATCATGCTCTCAGGCACTATAAAACTTTTCCAATCAATCCCACTCCTTATCCTTTACCCATAAATACAAAAATCAACAAGAGTTGTAGAAGTATTAGCATTTAGTAATAACACTGCATCCATCACAATAAATATTGACTGAACTAAGAGAACCTGTAGTGCCCATTAAGGCCGCAATACAATTAAAAAAACAAACACAATCACTGTTCAATTCATCGCTATCTCTTTATTTTTGGGGTATACCATACAACTCACATACATCATTTCACAGAAAATGAAAAACAGAATAAAATGTAACTATATCTCAAATTTCTCAAAGCACTTCACATACAACCACTGTTTCCTGCCGTTTTGAAGACTCATGTTCCAGAATTAGCCAGCCTTCTAACCAATCTGTCCAGCACTGCTACAACACTGGCAAGTATCAAAACTGTGGAAAATGAGCCTGTTATATTGTGTTCATAAAAAACACCTACTGACCAATAACTTGTTTATAGATTACAGTCTGGTCTTTACCAGGGCAACTCACTTCCAGACCATGGTCATGGTCCAAATATAGAACCAATGATCTCAATTGCAGAGATTCAAAATCATGGCAGCATTTGACCAAGATTAGCATCAAGGAAGCCTTGTAAAACTGAAGCACTAATCAGATGACAGTCTCAAGTCAGATCATTTCAGCCAAGCCCATCACTAAGGAGTTTCCCAGGCAATGTCCAATACCCAGCTATCTTTAGCTGCTTCATCATCCATCACAAGATCAGAAGAGAAATGGCTGTTAATGATCACATAAAAAGTACAATTCTATTTACCAATCCTCAGCAAATGGAAACAGTCTGTCCACATGCATCAAAATCTGAACAATATTCAGCTGTGAAGGAAGGTTAATGCCTTGAAGGTGCTATGCAAAGAATATCCCCAACAAGAGAAACTAACCACTTACCATCGATAACAATTGTATTACCACCATAGTCTCCCACTGTCAACATTCTGAGAGTCATTAAAGACCAGAAATTCTATTTGATCAGCCAAATAAATGCTGTGGTTACAAGACCAGGCCAGAGGATGGGTATCCTGTGAATGATCTGCCTCCTGATACCACAAAATCTTTCCACTATCCACATAGCAAAAGTTAGAACGGAAAGATCTCCAATTACTTGATGGACTACAACACTCAAGCTTCACACCATCCAGGACATGACAGGTAGATTCATTGTTGCTTCATCCACCCACTTCATATAATAATTTCCTCCATCACCAGTTACAAATCACATATACTGTCCACAAAGTACACTGTAGTTACTTCAATAAACTACTTCAAAAGTACCTTCAAACCATCTGTAGGCATGATGGACAAGAGTTTCACGTGCGTGAGCATATTTCTGCTTACATGTTCCCCTCCAAGTCCCAAAGCATCCTAACTTTGAAACACTGTCTTTCATCTTTTCATTGTTGTCATTATGTCTAAATCCTACTCACCACTACCTTTCCTTTACAATAAATCTAGGCAATGCCCCTAGAAACATACAGATTCCCCAAACAAACTAAAACTCCAGAACAAGTCAATAAATGAGAATTGAATCTACACAGGCTTGTTCATTTACATGATTATTTGATGTCTGCTGCAACATTAAAAGGAAACTGGCAGGAAAATCTCAAAAAGCAGCAACAAAACTCAAGAAATATCAATATAAAAAGTATCAATTCACAGTGGAACAAAGGGAACTTTTAATATTACCTTAGTACATTCTTCAACAACTTAAATTTAACACTCTAAAACCTTCCAACACAAGTCTAGGACCAAAAGGCAGGGCAAACTTGGGATGTCCATTTAGACAAAGATGAGGAGGAATTTTATTAGCCAGAGGGTAGTGAATCTGTAGAACTCGTTGCCAAAGATGGCTGTGGAAGCCAGGTCATTGAGTATATTTAAAGTGGAAGTTGATGGGTTCTTGATTAGTCAGGGCATCAAAGGTTACAGAGAGAAGGCAGGAGAATGGGGTTGAGAGGGATAATAAATCAGCCAAGCTGACTCAATGGGCTGAATAACCTCACTTCTGCTGCTATATCTTATGGTCTCATGTGATTCTGATGTGTAATTAAAATCAAATCCAACATAAACCATACAGAGAGCAAGACCAATCAATCAAATTCTTAGGAAGGGAAAAAACTTTTCAACCACAGCTCAGCATTCAATACTATCATCCCCTTAAAACTAATCAATATGCTTTAAGACTTTGGCCTCAATACCACCTTCTGCAATTCGATCCTCGATTTTCTCACTTGCAGACCCCAGTCAGTTCGGATTAACAACAGCATCTCCTCCAAATCTACATCAGCACAGGTGCACTTCAAGGCTGTGTGTTTAACCCCCTGCTCCTACTTGCTTTACACTTATGACAGCGTGGCTAAACACAGCTCCAATGCCATATTCAAGTTTGCAGATGACACCACTATTGTAGGTCGAATTAAGTGTGGTGACAAATTAGCATATAGAATGGAGATTGAAAATCTGACTGAATGGTGCCACAACAACAACTTCTTACTCAATGTCTGCGAGACCAAGAGGCTGATTATTGACTTCAAGAGGAGGAAACCAGGGGTCCATCAGCCAATCTCCATCAGGGGCTCAGAGGTGGAGAGGGTCAGCAACTTTAAATTTCTCAATGTTATCATTTCTGATCACCTGTCCTGGGGCCAGCATGTAAATACAATTACAAAGAAATGACAGCAACTCTACTTCCTTAGAAGTTTGCAAAGAATCAGCATGACATCTAAAACTCTGTCAAACTTCTTTTGATGTGTGGTGGGGAGTATATTGACTGACTGCATCACAGCCTGGTATGGAAACAGCAAAGCACCTTGAACTGAAAATCCTACAAAAAGTAGTGGATACTTGCCTGTCCATCACTTGTAAAGCCCTCCCCACCACTGAGCACATCTACACAGAGCATTGCCACAGAAAAGCAGCATCCATAATCAGGGATCCCCACCACCTAGGTCATGCTCCCTTCTCGCTTCTGGAATCAGGAAGCAGGTCCAAGATCATCAGGACTCCACCATCAGGTTCAGGAATGGTTATTACCCCTCAACATCAGGCTCTTGAACCATAGGGAATAACTTCACTTGCTCCATCTCTGAAATGTTCCCACAGCCTATAGACTTACTTTTAAGGCCTCTTCATCTCACGCTCTTGATTTATATTGCTAATTTATTTCTTACTCCTTGTATTTGTACAGTTTGTTGTCTTTTGCACGCTGGTTGTACGCCAAGGTGCAGTCCTTCATTCTGTCAGGATTATTGGATTTATTGAATAAACACTCAGGGGTTGTAAATGATGACATACATGTACCTTGATAAATTTACTTTGAAATTGGGGCGGTGTGGTCGGGGCAAAAAGATAGAAACCAATGTTAAAGGGAGGTACTGGCCGACAACTGTTTCGGTCAAATCAGGATATAAGAATAAAGTTCTGGGTGATTTTAAATATAACGACGATCCAGCAGAACACCGAAATAATCCAACCTGGAGACCTACATTAAAGTCAGCTGAATAAATAATCTATTGTTAATCGAACTTTAAACTGTCGTAAATGTAAGAGCACTAACCAGTTATCTAATCAATAAAAATAAACTCTGAAGCACAGTCCAAGTCCAACACGTATGTGTGCCAGACTGATTGTATTCCACTAGCTCTACTTGTTTGTGTATTTGCCGGACCGAGCTCTCAAAGCGATGCGTTCAGGGAGTTGTAGTTTTACAGCGCCCCGTACGCCTGCATCAACCCAGCTGTGACGTACAAAGAGAACTACAACAACCTGAGGGCCGCGCATGCCCGTCGCTACTGATCCACTCTTCCCCAGCATCTCCGGGTCTCACTTCCCAATCCTCTCAGGCCAAACACCCTTCACCACTTGCTCCTCACACTCAACACCAGCGCCTCTCCAAGCCGCCTCTGCTGACCTATGTCAATGGCGAAGCTCTTGGCGTTCTCCAGGTTGCGGAAGATCTCGTCGGGCGGCAGTGTGATGCTTTTGTCGAGGCCGTCGCGCGCTGAGTGGGACGTTCGAACGCCCCCAGCTGCTTTCGTGCAATCTGCCGCCATTGCCGTTTCCACAGCACGGTGCGTCTTGCGTAACCCTGGCGTCATACGTCCGCCGCGCGTTTCCCGGCAACGCGTTGATGGTCCGTGTTAGTTTGGCCCGCGATGAAGACTGTTCGCAGTTTCACAGAAACAGGACGTCATCCTAACGCTTTGAATTTGGCCCGTGGAATTATGTTAAAATTCAAATCTTAAATATTGAAAAATTAGATTGTGCAATATTAAATACTGAAATATTAGCCAGATGCAGGGTCTCGACCTGAAAAGTCTACTGTCCACATCCCTCCATAAACTCGTTGTGCCTCCCCATCAAGATTTCCACCATCTGCCATCTCACCTGTTTCAGTCTTAAATATTAGCCACTTTCTCAAATTCCTTGTGACACTATAAATCCAGATGTAGGGTCTTGAACCGAAGTATTGACTGTCAGTTTCCCATCACAAATGCTGTCTGACCCACTGGGTTTCACCAGCATTTCATTTGGTCCAGATTCCAGCATCTGCAGTTCCTTGTGTAAGACCATAAGAACCAACGATATAGAAGCAGGATCGGGCCATTCGGCCCATCGAGTAAAGAGCATTACTAGTGCCTCCACAATCTCTTCACCTGCCTCTTTCAAAACCCTGGGGTGTAGTCCGTCTGGTCCAGGTGACTTATTTACCTTCAGACTTTTCAGTTTCCCAAACACTTCCTCTCTAGTAATAGCAACTGCACTCACTTCTGCCCCAACACTTATGAACTTCTGGCATACTGCTGGTGTCTTCCACAGTGAACCTGATGCAAAATACTTCTTCGGTTCATCTGCTTATCTTTGTATTCCATCCAGCATCATTTTACAGAGGTCTGATATCTACTCTCACTTCATTTTACTCTTTATAAATCTAAAAAATACTTTTGGTATCCTCTTTGATATTATTGACTATCTTATCTTTATTGTTCATCTTTTCCCTCCTTGTGGTATTTTTAGTTGCCTTCGGATGGTTTTTGAAAGCTTCCCAATCCTCTAACTTCCCACAAATTTTTGCTCTATTATATACCATCTGTTTTGCTTTTTTGTTAGTTTTGACTTCCCTTGTCACCACGGTAATGTCATCCAACCTTTAGAATACTTTTTCTTTGAGTTATGTCTATCCTGCACCTTCCAAATTGCTCTCAGAAACTCCAGCCATTGCTGCTCTGCCATCATCCCTGCTGGTGTCCCTTTCCAATCAACTTTGACTAGCTTATCTCTCATGCCTCTGTAATTCCCTTTATTCTACTATAATACTGCTACATTTGATGTTGTCTTCCCCCTCTCAAACTGCTGGGTGAATTCTGTCACAGGTGTCTCCTAAGGGTTCCTTTACCTTAAGCTCCCTAATAAAATCCAACACCCAATCCAGAATAGTATCCAGATTATAAACAAGGCTAGGCAAATTAAATTATAAACCAATTCCTCAAACATCTCCTTACATCTATTTCATATGAATCAACAGTGTGATTAACATTCAATTATGTTAATTTTTTACCCTTGCAGATTGCTATCATCTCTAATGTGTTTTGTACTGAATATAATGTGAGAGAGCATTCTGGATACATGACCTACAAGTAAAATAAAGCAGTGCATTTGTTTCTCACCTCACCGTCTCTTGTGTGTGAGACAAGCCAGCCAGCTTGTGTGAGACAAGCCAGCCAGCCAGCCAGCTATCCAGTACTGCAAAACATAACAATTGGCATCACAATAACAAGTCCTCATGCAATACTTATTGTTTTGTTCCCTTTGGCAAAATAGTCCGTCTGCAATGCTAGTGGTTTACTGCTGTATAATGTGGGTGAGCAAGAAGAAAGCAGCCACAGGAAACATTGGGAGAGAAGAATCCAAGGAAAGAGAACAGGAATGATGCAGTTAAATAGAGGGAGAGAGAGAGAAAGACAGATAAGACTAGTTAAATTTTCTAGATTTTGTGATTGTGGTTGAAAATGGCAACAATTTTTGGAAGTATGGGGCTGTATAATGAAACAACAGAGCAATGATTCATACACTGAAAGATTTGAATATCTGGCACTGACAAATCAATTTCAGATGATATTCATGTTCCAACCTTTTGACTGTGATGATGCAAAAATGTTTAATTTATTACACAGTCTAGTGCTAAGCCTGGAGATAAGCATTAAGAGGACATAGTTAAAATCTTAAAGGACCACTATTCACCTAAACCTTTGATTATTGCTGAGAGGTTTAGATTTCATAAAAGGAATCAGGAGGAAGGAGAGTCTATTTCACATTTTGTGCTGGTGCTGAAGCAATTTGTGATTTTGGGCAGTCGCTGAATGACACATTACATAATAAACTCGTATGTGGTCTGCATAGTGAGCAATTCAGAAACGTTTGCTCACAGAAGACAAGCATTACAAAAAGCAATTGAGATAAGTACATCTATGGAGATGGCAGCTAAAGAAGCACAGGTAATAAACACATCTTCCTAACTTCATAAAGATGCTGCAGAGTTTAAGAATAGGACACCTATTGAAAGTTAGTGTTACCATTGTAGCAAAACTGGGCATTCAGCAAAAGAATGCTGGTCTAAGAATAAGGGTTAGGCAATTTAGAATGGAGTTGAGGAAAAACTTTTTCACCCAGAGAGTTGTGGATCTATGGAATGCTCTGCCTCAGAAGGCAGTGGAGCACAATTCTCTGGATGCTTTCAAGAAAGAGTTAGATAGAGCTCTTAAAGATAGTGGAATCAAGGGATATGGGGAGAAAGCAGGGACGGGGTACTGATTGTGGATGATCAGCCATGATCACAATGAATGGTGGTGCGGGTTCTAAGGGCCGAATGGCCTACTCCTGCTCCTATTGTCTACTGTCTATAAAGGATTTAGATTACTGAAGCTGTGGCAAAAAGGAATTTGCCTGTAAAAGTAAAAAGACACTGTCAACCAAAAACACTATATTAATTAAAAATAGCTTTTGGAAAAGCAAAAAAAAAGTGAATAAGATGGAACGTACTGAGGATGGACTGAGTGACTCACTCTGTGGTTGAAGAAATTTTGCATGTTTTGTCTGTTGCAGGACACAAAGGCGGCTATTGGGTGACCCCCACAATTGGATGTGGCCACAGTGAGGATGCAGGTGGACATGGGTGCTGCAGTATCGCTGGTGTCAGAGACAGTTTACAAGGAGAAATTGCAACATCTCACCCTAGAAGGGGCAAGGTCGACTTTAAAGACTTACACTGGTGTGTTTGTTCCAGTGGGGGGAGTAGTACACGTAACAGTGGAGAGTAAAGAACAGAGAAAGAACCTTCCATTGTGCATAAAGGTAGTTATCCTGTGCTTCTGGGCCGCTTATGGTTCAGACAGCTCAGGCTTAACTGGCACAAAGTGCACTTCATTGGTTGGAACACCAGTCTGCTAGAGGTATTAAAGAAACATGTAGAAGAATTGAGAACTGACCAATAGAAAGGGAATCATTGTTAAATTGGCTGTTAAGCCCGGGTTCTTAGCGGAGTGGTGAGGTGCCTGCTGAATCTCAGTGGGCAATGGATAAAAGAGAATGGATTGAAGAAAAAAGGTCAATTAAACGATAAAATAAAATTATGCGACATATAGATATTCCAAGGAAAAGCTGCTAGAAATCAAAAGAAAGCAGATACCAGTATGTCTTTTGGAAAAGTATGACAGTGAAAGCATCTGGGATCCTGAAGAGTGGCATGCATCCCAGTTCTAGCAGGAGTTTGCAACTGCATGGAGCTAAAAAGGGCTATGCTTCAGAGTTGGCAAGAGCAGCTCTCAAGTGAAGAATTGCAGATCCACAAAAGAAGATCTTGAAGTTGCACTTAGTCCTCAGCACCAAAGCTTTGGTGGTGGTTGTCATGTGACCAATGACTCCGATCTGAAAGCCCACTGCAAAATAAAAGAATGGGTGGGGTTGCCAGTGGAGAATTGGAAGTGAGCAGATAATAACATCAAGAACCTTTGATCGAGATGGCAAATGCAAAAGCTTGCTTGACAGTGCTGCTGGAGAAGGAAAGGACTGAGACTACATTGCACAGTGGTGTATAGGACAATACACTAATGTGAAACTGTAATATATAATGAGGTCCTGATTAAGAGTTTGGGGGAGCAGGGAGGGCATTTGGAATTGATCTTGCATAAGGTATAACTCCAATCCAATGGTTGAAATCAGGTGGGATTCATTATTAAACATCTTTAAGTTCAAACAGCCTCTGTTAAGGAAATAGCCTCACACATGCTGAGGAGGAGGGCTGCAAATTTTCGGTCTGTGATTAAATTGGAATTAATGGCTCACTAACAGCGTCCTGCAGCAACTATTCTCATTGTAAAAGGGGCCAGGCATGGGTGGGGGAGAAAAACTGTCTCCATACAACACTGCAATTTATTTGGGATTAATAAGATTAGAATTTAGCCTCTTCAACTGTCACCATATTGTGTTAATTATTATATGTTTTCAAACCTTCGTTCAATTGTAAATCCTTGAAGAAAGACAGCGTTTTACCTTCATTGTAAAGATCCTTCAAGGCTTCTGTTTAATTTTCTACAGCAGATGTTTGATGCAGATTAAATCCACGACAATGACAGAGTTTCCGTAGAGGAATGTATGACTCGGCTTTTGTCAATCTTCAGAGAAAGGGGCTGACACTGACTTATTTGTCCCGGTCTCTGCCCATAAACTCACCGCTGCCTCTTCACAGCCCCCTTTCACCTCTCTGCCTGCACTCAGTGTGATGTTAATGCGGCTCATTGGGGCTTCCTCACCCATTCATAACCCTACCAACCCTTTATGCCTCTAATCAAACTCGAGTGACTTAAACAAGCTCTGGGAGAGTCCATCGGAATTGTGTTTGGTCTCGACTTTCTTTCAAAGGCCTGTCGCGTGCCAAACCTCCTTTCAACCTGCTCCCAAAAACTGCCTCCTCTTTACCACTCGGGATTTTTCTCGCGGTATCGAATCGATTGGTCGCGAGATGCCCCCACGTTTATCGTGCGCCCCGGGATGGCGACTTGCCCCTCTCTGTGGCCACGGAATTGGGGCCGTGGGAGCTGAATGGGACGGAGGCGTTTCTGCGATTTTCCTCGCTGCGAGGTGCCGTCCTGGCTGAAGGCTGTTGTCAGGGACTGGGTCACATTTAATATGGTAAACGGGGGCCCCGCCGGTTCGCCCCGGCTCAGCAAATCGCTGATAAAAGAAAAGCAGAAAGAAACATTTCAGGAGATGTAGTTGTTGTTGTTGTTGTTGTTGTTGTTGTTGTTGTGTGTGTGTGTGTGTGTGTGTGTGTGTGTGTGTGTGTGTGTGTGTGTGTGTGAACGCATAAGATGAATCTTCCTAACTTTCTCTGAGATGATGTTCTTTTTTTTAGGATTACAGGGCAGGAGGCCGCTTGGCCGTTCGATCCTTTGAAAGAGATTCGGTGGATCCTGTTCGGTGACTTCCATTACCTGGCTCTTTCAGCACATTCCGGATCTCTGCCCACTTTTAAGTACTTACCTAATGAATGCTACCAGCGAATCTTAAACCAAATAAACTGCAGGTCACTCAGAACTCCGAGTCTACTCCACTATTTTAAGTTTGAAGTAAATTTACTATCAAAGTACGAATATCACCAAATAGAATGATGGAAAGCCAGAGTCAGAAACGGGTTTAATCTCACTGACATACGTCGTGAAATTTGTTGTTCTGCAGAAGCAGTGCAATGCAATACATAATAATACAAACTATAAATATGTAATAAAACGAAAATTTATAATATTTATATTAACGGCCTCTTCCCCGCTGACATCAGATTTCTGAATGGGCAATGAACCCATGGACACTGTTCATGGGTTCATCGTCCATTCAGAAATGTGATGTCGGAAAGGAAGAGGCTGTACCTGAAACGTTGAGTGTGTGTCTTTAGGCTCCTGTTCCTCCTCCTTGCTGGTAGCAATGGAAAGAGGACATGATGGCGGTCCTTAATAATGGACGGCGACTTTTTGAGGCATCGTCATTTGAAGGTGTCCTGGATGTGGGAGAGGTTAGTGCCCTGGAGCCGGTTCAGTTTACAACTTCCTTCGGCTTTTTTTCCCGATCCCGTGCAGTGGCTTTTCCATATCAGACGATGATGCAACCAGTTACAATGCTCCCCATGGTGAACTGTAAAAATTCGCGAGTGTCTTTGATAACGTACCAATTATCTTCAAACTCCTAATGAAATATAACCGCTGTGGTGGCTTTTTAGTAACGTCATCAATATGCTGGGCCCAGGGTAGAGCCTTAGAAATGTTAACAAACAAGAGCTTAAAACTGCTCATGCTTTCCATTTCTGATCCCTCGATGAGGACTGGTTCAAGTGCAAGGGTGTTGCTGTGACTCCGCTTATCTCGCCTCCTCGTCACCATCTGAAATTCTGCCAACAATATTTGTGTCGTCGACAAATCGCGTTTGATCTAGCCCCACACTCGTGGGTGAAGAGAGCGTGGAGCAGTGAGACAAGCACGCATCTTTAAGGTGCGCCAATGTTGGTTGGCGGAGAGGAGGCCATGTTATTTCCGATCCTCATAGACCTTTCCCGATGAGGAAGTCAAGGATACAGAGGCCCAGATTTTGGAGCTTATTGATTGGAAATAAGGGTATGATTGTGTTGAACTCTGAGTTGTTGTCAATAAACAGTAGCCTGATGTTGGTGTCCAGGTTTTCCAAGTCCGAGTGGAGAGCAACTGAGCTTGCACCCGCTGTAGACCTATTGCGGCGATTGGCAAATTGTAGTTGGTCCTGGTGCTTTTTTAGGCAGGAGTTAATTCCAGCAATGACCAACCTTTCTAAGAACTTCATCATAGTAGATGTGAATGCCACTGGGCGATAGTTGTTGAGGCAGCTCTCCTTACTCTTCTTGGGCACTGGTAAGATCGTCGCCCTTTTGAAGCTGGTGGGAGCCTCCGACTATAGCAGTGAAGATTTGAAGGCGTCCTAGAACACACGCGCCAGTTGGTTGGCGCCGGTTTTCAGAGCCCTGCTAGGTACTTCTGTTGCCTCTCAAGGATTCGCCCTGCTGAAAGATGTTCCGACATCGGCATCCGAGACAGAGATCACAGGGTCGCCAGATGTAGCGGAGATTCTCCCTTTCAAAGCAAGCGTAAAGCGCGTTGAGCTCGTCTGGGAGGGAAGCATGAAAGCCATTCATGATATTGGGTTTCGCTTTGTCGGAAGTAACGGCCTGCAGAGCTGACGTGTACACGATTCCATCTCTAAACTCAATCGGAATTGGGTGTTTTCGCTTTAAAATAGCTTTCTGTCGGTTGTACCTGGACTGCTTGTATAGTTACCTCCTGTGTAGTTCTGTACCTCCTGCCCGATGGTCGGGAGATGATGGGGTCCTTGATGGTAGATGATGCTTTCTTGCGCGACACTCGATATAAATGCGCTCAATGGTTTTGCCTGTGACGGATTTGATTGTGCCCACTACTTTCTGCAGACCTGTTGGTTCCTGGGCATTGTTGTTTTCACACCAAGTCGTGATGCAAACAGTTACGATACTATTCTAATCTGCATCTACCGAAGTTTGTCAATGTTTTAGATGACGTGCCGAGTCTAACTAAACTTCAAAGAAAGTAGAGGCGCTCCCGTGTCCTCTTTATGATGACGCTTATGTGTCGGTTCCAGGACAGACCCTCTGACATGGGAACGTCCAATGTTATTATTAAGGCCATTAATATTAAAGATTATGGTGATTTTTGTTTCAAACGCTATTTTACAGCCACGTATCCATGTCTCTTGCTCCTTTTATAACCAGAGGGCTTAGATAATAGATATCGGAATCGGCGCGATTTCACTCGCACTAAGTGAAGAACTATCCCCTCATTTCTGTCTTTAATGACCCACGTTTTATTTTGAGACTATAATCTAAGACTCCCTGGCCCACATTCTGCAGCCACAGTCAAAATGCGTCTTTAATCAAGGGATGATGAATCCTTGGCATTCTCTATCCCAGAAGGTTGCGGAGGGTATGTCATTGGTTCCGTTCAAAGCGAGATCGATATTTTTCGGGATATTGGTGGAACTCGAGTAATAACATTGTGATTGCTTTCAAGGTACTATATAAGTACAAATATATAATTGTATTAACAATGGGTGCAGCATTTCCCTCAAGATGTATGGATTCATAACTGCTCCACTGTTTGGATCCATTACCATACAAAATATTTCTCCCCCTCCCCACACACAAACTCCATTTGCCCCTCATATTTGCCTCTGTCATTCACCTGTCACTGTCTCCCACTGTCACCCCTCCACTATCTGGCTCAACCTACCCGTCACCTTTCAACCCTCTGCCGATTACTCCCATAAGGCCGTAAGACATAAGAGCAGAATTAAGCCACTTGGTCCAACTAGTCTGCCCCGCCATTCCATCATGGCTGATTTATTATCCCTTTTATACCCAGTCTCTTACCTTCTCCACAAAACCTTAACTAATCTAGGATCTAGCAGTCTCTGTTTGAAATATATTCAATGACTTGGCCTACATAGCCGTTTGTGGCAATGAATTCCAGATTCACCTCACTCTAGCTAAAGAGATCCCTCCTTATCTCTGTTCTAAATGGATGTCCCTTTATTCTGAGGCTGTGCCCTCTGGGTCGAGGCTCCCCCCCCCCCCCTACAGGAAACATCCTGTCTGCATCCACTCTATCTTGGCCTTTCGATGTGTGATTAGGTTCTATGAGATCCTCTCCTCATTTTTCTAAACTCCAGCGAATACAGGGCCAGGGTCATCAAATGCTCCTCATGCGTTAATGCTTTCATTACAGAAATCATTCTTTTTAACTTCCTCTGTACCCTCTTCGGTGCACCTCCACCTCTTGTCACAACACTCCCCCTCTCTTCTCTATTCTGGCTATCTCCCCTCTCCACTCCCTGTCCTGTTCAGTGCTTCAGCTCGAAACATCGGCAATTCCTTTCCCCAGCAGACCCGCCGGGTTCCTCTGACACATTTTGTTTGTTACGCCAGATTCCAGCATCTGCAGTCTTTTATGTCTTCTTATGAAGACTTATATTGGAATTTGCCATGAAGAAAACTGTAAGGAAATTTGCCACTGGGATACCCGCGATTTGTGGGTCCCGTCATGTTGCCAAGCAACCTATTCAAAGTCACACAGAGGTTGCAATCGTTTAGAAAGGTGCTTTTTTTAAAAAACACACTGTAAACAAAACATCCCCTTGTGGTTTTTTTGTTGTATTTCCTACAAAACTTCACTCAACAATTGTAAGTGATCTGAAAATTTAATTTTCTCTTGGGTTGTACAAAATCACCATTCTCAAACTGAGAAGCCTCCACATGAAGTGACAGCAACGGGACGCACAGAAGCAGTTCCTGGAGGTCTCTCGCACAATGCAAAACTCTCCCCTCGTAATAATTTGCCACATATCAAGCTCGGGGGACAGAGAGAGGCAGGGTGGTAAAAACTGAGTTCAATCGAGCCCAAAGTACGAAGCAAACCATTGCGTTCGATTAATAATTCTTGTTTTTCAAGGTGTGATGGAGGGAAACGTCGACAGTGAAAAGTGGGAAGGTCGGAGAGCGCGGGAGGCCGCCGTGAGATTTCAGAGCAGAAAATTGTGATTGTGTCAGAACATGGAGACCATTAGCACGGTGCTGGCTTTGAAGGCAGAGCATGAAATGGATTTGGAGTTACTACAGAGCGAGAAATGAGCTTTGAATAGCACCCCCACCATGACACTGGCCGCCGTATCACCCGCACACTCCAAGCAGCAGCAATTTTTCGGTTCATTTTTGTTGTTGTTTATGATGGAAATGAATCTACAAGTGAGACATTGTTGCATTTGGCACTTACATGAAATGAGCGTGGACATGGGAATATAACAGGGCACTTTATTCATTCTGCTATTCAACAAGACCGTGGCTCATCTCTATCACAAGTCCAATTTACCACACTTGATTATATATTCTTAAGTCTTACTAAAAGGTATTACATTCAGTACATATATTTTTTTACTGGACCCGATATCCTCTCACTTTTTCCGCTCTTCTCCTCCCTCTACCTTTCATAGCAATTCTTGCCGAGAATAGAAACTGTCTTGTGAGTGAAAATGTGCTTCCCGAGTGTCCTTCCAAGCAGAGGGACAATTTTTTCTCTCGGATCTAAAAAGATTACAATTAACCACCTCAATATCCCGTTCATTATGTGTCAAATGAATAAACAGAAATGACTTTTAAAAGCAAGAATTCGACAGACACTTAGCTTTGACGTAATATTGGAAATAATTAACATTAATGAAAAAGTGCAATCTACATATTTTCTGCAGAACTCGTTCTGAAATAGTATAAGAAGTAAATGATAGCGGAAATTTCAAAATAAAACGTATATGCTACAATATAACAATATGACGGACAATTTGCAGGTAAATTTACATTTTAACTAAATTAACAATTTGCTGAGGCATTGTTTGAGGAATTGGCGAAGGTGCCCCCTATCGATTAACCCCATTACTCTCCCTGGAAATAGAGCCTTTGGTTAGAAAGTTCTAGCCGAAAAGCTGTAAATTTCAGCCAGGACTTATGCTCTCACGGAATGCATGGTCGGGGTCCGAAATTGACGTGTCCCTCCAGCCAGTTAAAATATACTGTGCCTGGATGAACAATTAATAATACTAACATCATCCTGCAGACAACAGCTAAGAAGGGGAATGAGTCTGGCCATCGTGTAGTGTGCGGATGGCCTCTTTGCAGAGCAGGAACCGAAAATACCCAAAAGCCTCTAATGAGGGTCAGGTACCCAACGCATCCCCCGTGTGCTAAATGTAACAACTGTCTAATTCTGTCTAATTTTTATCATACGCTTTTTTCCCTTTTCAATGCTAGTTTTCAGCGATCAAGAGATTTTGATTTTTTTTCACCATTTTGTTCCGAACTTTGCTTGCTGTCTTTTATCCCTGCCAGATGTTTGCACATCAGCCCAGAGCAATCGCAGGCAGCTCATGTATAACAATGAAGGCCGGCCGCTTTTGTAACAGCTCCGCAAAGACAATGAAGTATTTGTCCCGGTCGCTGCCCATAAGCTCATTGCTGCCTCTTCACAGCCCCCTTTCACCTCTCTGCCTGCACTCAGTGTGATGTTAATGCGGCTCATTGGGGCTTTCTCGCCCATTCATAACCCTACCAACCCTCTATGCCTCTAATCAAACTCGAGTGACTTAAACAAGCTCTGGGAGAGTCCATCGGAATTGTGTTTGGTCTCGACTTTCTTTCAAAGGCCTGTCGCGTGCCAACCCCTCTCTCAACCTGCTCCCAAAAACTGCCTCCTCTTTACCACTCGGGATTTTTCTCGCGGTATCGAATCGATTGGTCGCGAGATGCCCCCACGTTTATCGTGCGCCCCGGAATGGTGACTTGCCCCTCTCCGTGGCCACGGAATTGGGGCCGTGGGAGCTGAATGGGACGGAGGCGTTTCTGCGATTTTCCTCGCTGCGAGGTGCCGTCCTGGCTGAAGGCTGTTGTCAGGGACTGGGTCACATTTAATATGGTAAACGGGGGCCCCGCCGATTCGCTCCGGCTCAGCAAATTGTTCTTTCTTGAAAATAAAAGAAGCAAAGGCCCTTGGAAAGAGAAAGTGTTGAAAAGCCACACAAACAAAAAAAAGGATCGACATGATAAGGAACCAGTGAAGTTATCAAACAGAGGCGAGGCGTAGCAAATTTAACAGTTAACACAGTAAAACTTCGGAAAATAGATTGTTTTGGAATAACAGTCAGTTGGGAGAGGTAACAAGTTGTAGGATATAGGATGTTCATATATACACGATTTATTAAATATAATATGCAGGTTCGACCCCCAATGGTCAGTTTAACAACTTCGCTTCTAATGAATTATTACGCCTTTTTAATGCGGTATTGCTGCTCTAATGCCCTGTAGATAATCGTTGTCCTTTCATGCCGGTTATAGTAAATGAAACTTTGTGCCCATCTTGCAAAGTTTCACCGTTCACTCAGACTGCTGTATCTTCAGACCTGCTCCACAAAATGCTCGAAGGCCTTGAGTGAGTAAGCACTGGGAGTCTGGATCCCTCTGGGTGGAGGAGAGTGTTTTAGGATAAGGGTCCGCGATTTAATAAATGAGGAGAAACAGCATCGGCACTCAATGCCTTCTAGGCAAAGATAATCTGAGGCGGTACTGAAATCAACGGATCAAGGGATGTTGGTGAGGTTGAACGATGGATTAAAGTGAATCCGATCGGGAGATTCAAAAGCACTCACAACTCAGAGTGACCTGCCCTGATCCGAGTTTTTACATCCCAGAGTCTTTCACGCACTATCCAGACTAACCTCCAGCGAATTGCCATGGGATCAGTTGCATGTGGAATGTTATCCTTAAATGATTATTGTGTATCTGAAACAAAATGATACAAAATAATTTACTTGTTGGTTTTAGCTATCAGCTTGCAGGACCCGTTAGCAACACTTGGAGCTTATCTCGAACTGGCCATCTCGCAAACGATCAAAAGAGAACACGGCCGTTATTAAAATGTCGGCCAAGCCTTAGCCTCCGTCAATGTCACGTTGCTGATTGTGGGTGCATCTTGTGTGCAAGTTGACCGGTTTTTCCCTAAAATACCAGTCACAATACCATTTGCTCATTCTCCATGAACAGCTACCTTTTATATACGGAACTCTCATATAGAGAGCTAGAGTAACGGGTCCTGCTAGCAGATAATTAAAACCAGCAAGTATATTATTCGTATTATTTTGATTCAACTATATAATGATCATTTGAAGAGAACTTTGCACTGAGATTCCCTTATGCGCAATTAACACAATTGCTGCAAGTCACAGAGAATGGGAGCGAGTGACCGAGGTGTCTGTTCATCTGCGGGTCAGTGTACTGTGTGTGAAGTGATGATAAATGGAGAGGCTTGTGGAGAAGTAAACTCCTCGCTGGGAGTGCTGCCATTTAGTGGTGTGGGAAAGGCAGAAAGCGCTAATAACCGTAACACGGAGAATCTAAACGCGACTTTCTTCCCCAGGAGACAGCTGGCGTTTCTCCATTCAGTTCGGCGCACGGTACCCCACCCTCTTCCAGTCCCGAGCCCTGCCCTCGCTGACTGAACGAAAATTACTAGCTTTGTGGACAACTTACGTGGCCTTTCAAGCTCTCCCTTCGCTCCCAACCATGAGTGGTCAACGTTCAAAGTAAATTTAGCATCAAAGTACGGATATGCCACCAAATACTACCCTGAGATTTATTTTCTTGCAGGCATTCAGAGTAGAACAAAGACGTACAATAGAATCAATGAAAAACTACACACAAAGACTGACAGGCAACCAGTGTGCAATAGAAGACAAACTGCGCAAATACAAAAAAAAACTGAATAAATAAGTAAATAACTAATACTGAGAACATGGGTAGCAGAGTCCTTGAAAGTGAGTCTATATATTGTGTTCAGTGTTGTGATGAGAGGCGAATGATCAAAGAAGGAAGGACCATTCCTCATTTGTCAGAACTATTTCCTCGAAAGATATCGAAATTGGAATTGGTAATCATTTTATAGTTTCAGAGAATTAGCAAAATAGTAGTGTATTTTTATTCTGAGTCAGTCCCTTACTAAAACATAGGTGGAGGGGCATCTTGTGATATACTAACTCTGCAACAGGATATAGATAGACCGAGTGAGTGGACAAAAGACGGGCAAATGGAGTTTAATGTCGGGTGGTGTGAGTTCATGCGCTCTTTGTGTGAGAATAACAAAAGGCAGATTATTATCTAAATGAGGGAGACTGCAAATGAGTTAAGTACAGCGGGATTAAAGAGCTTTAGTGCTTTCGTGCATGAATCGCAAAAAGCTAGCGGGCAGGACCTACAGGTGGTTTTTCGCCATTGCAAAGTTTTAAAATAGTGAGTTTTGCTAGTAAAATTTCGTTGTTTTTTTATTATTTACATATTAAACTTCCTCCAAGGATCTGGAAAGATAGATTGTCGCAAGGACGCCCTGTGGAAAACATTGCTGACTCATTGTATTGTATTATGAGGCTGAACAGCCGGCGAATCATCATTATCCCTTCTAAATTCACTGCAGAGCGCTTTAATAATACAATTGCAGACATTATTCAATTCAAAAATGTAGAAAGTAAATTCAAAGGGTTACCACTCCAAACTGTCTCAAATGAAGACTGCAGGGTCTTGTCTTAACGTTCTTTTTTTTAGCTTGGGCGAGCTTTTAGCGGTAAGAAATGGGAGGATCGAGGGGAGCTGTGAGATCTCCGGGCAGAAAATTGTGATTGTGTCAGAACATGGAGACCATTAACACGGCGCTGGCTTTGAGAGCAGAGCGTGAAACGGATTTGCCATTTACCACAGAGCGAGAAATGAGCGTTGAATAGCACCCCCACTAAGATATTGGCCGCCAAAGCCTTATCGCCCTCTCTCTCTCTCTCTCTCAAACACACACACACACACATTTTCGGTTCATTTTCCCCTGTGGGAAGGACATCGCCGCCCAAGATTCGCTTTTTTTCCCGATATATATATGTGTGTATTTCGGTTTTTGCACGATTTTTAATCTATTCAATATACGTATACTGTATAAAGTACATATACTGAATAAGAAATACTTCTTTATTATTACTAACTATTATGTGTTGCATTGAACTGCTGCTGCTAAGTTAACAAATTTCATGTCACATGCCGGTGATAATAAACCTGATTCTGATTCTGAGATGACGATCCTGGCCATCAGCGAGTACATAATCGAATTTGGTCAAAATTACGCACAAGTATTTAAATAATGTAGGCTCCATACATGTCTGGAAAACTATAGTCGCAACCTCAGACAAAATCCTTCAAAATTCTAAAGCCACCATCTGTAATCAGAGAAATGAGAAATCAAAAAGAAATGACGGCCTCTGACAATCAGCACACTCGCCGCCCTGTAACCCATGCTTCATGTTCCCATCTGTGAGGGACACCGCCGCCCAAGATGCGGGTCCCTGTTCTCCGAGGCCTGACTCTTTCTGGTGGTCTCCAAGTCAAACCAAAAGGATTAAAATCTTTGCATGTCAAAGCAGCAAGTAACAGAATAAGGTTTAGAAATGCATCTTTTCTGGAAGCAAGGGAATTTGGCCTCGCTCCGGATCAAGTGCATGCGCCAAAAGCCAGGAAAACAAGTTAAAAGTTTCACTAAATAAGTTAAGAAGTCTGGCATGTTTGCATCGGATCTGTTCTCCCACTGTAGCCTACACACTGTATAAACTGTCCTCGCTCTGTCCTCTGAACCTGGTGTTACAGACAACATGTAACTCGCTGAATGTCTGGCTTTCGTCCCACTACCATCTTCAACGTTGGGATTCCAGGCTTGGACATGGAGTCCTGCAACACGGAAAGAATTTTCCGCAGCACACGGCACATAAATTCTCATTGGAGAGAGTGAAAGTTTCATATTGACAGAGACTCTGTTATGGAAACTAATCTCACTTTTCAGTTTTCTGTCTGTAGTCTTGTGTATAAAATATAAATATTTTATACTTTATATTTTATATTTTATATATTTTATATATATTATATTTATATATTATATAAATAAATATAAATAAAATATAAAATATTTATAGAAAATATAAAACGTATAAAATACTCATCCTGGTACGTTTTACTGTGATTAATGTTCTTTCCTCCGCCATATTTTAAAACTGTGATCACCAGACCCCAATGCTCTGTGTAAGCACAAAACCCTCCGCTCTGTTCTAATTTTTCTGCCAATTATTTTCATTTGATGCTA
Organism: Hypanus sabinus; assembly: GCF_030144855.1. Classification (NCBI taxonomy): domain Eukaryota; kingdom Metazoa; phylum Chordata; class Chondrichthyes; order Myliobatiformes; family Dasyatidae; genus Hypanus; species Hypanus sabinus. Next base: position 31,228,334 of record NC_082732.1, on the reverse strand, counting down.
TTGGTTACCGACCTCCGTGCGGAGGGATGGGAAATCGTAATTTTATACACACCCACTGAACTCCTTTATTGCAAGGTAAACGAAGCAGGACTATTCACTCTTTCGTCATAATTAAAATTCTCCGGCCATTGTACCATCTCCCAACGTTATCTCCTCACTCGTAGCACATCATGTCTACAATATTGACATGAGCATTGCACAACACAGTAGCTGTGGCGTCGCCAGCATTTTACATCATGCCTCACGTACTCATATCTTCAACGTCTTTGGCAGTGAAAGAAAGTATCCCATGTTTCGTCTCGCTTACTTTGTCCAACATCTCAGCATTTTGTCCATCAACCTACTGAGTTTTTCCAGCACTTCTTTTTTGTTTTTATTTCGGAATTTCTATCGTCTTTGCCTCTGGAAGTGCACGCGTCTCTGGAGGAATGGCACGCGCCTCTTTTCTGTTTGCATCCCTCTGCTGCTTGTGGGTTTACTCTTGGCTTAACCACGCGTTCAGGCTTGACATCTGCATACATCCTAAACACTATATCTACCTTTAAGTTTCGGCAAACACCACAGTAAGGCAACGAGACCCGTGGGCAGCTTAATACGAACACCTTCCCATCGCTAAAACTCAGCTGCGGTTTTACTCCTCGCATTGACCACCCGGCCAAATTTGGATCCAATTTACCACATTCCTTGGAATGGGAATGGCAGCCACTTTTATTTTCCTGATCAGTCTGTCCTGTGAGATGCTGTAGAACACTTGGCGCGATCTCTTCAGGCCACGTCAAACCCTTATTTCCCCATGAACTCATTGACTGTCTTTACGGACCCCCTCAAGGCTACATCATCAGCCAGACACCTTCTTCCCTTAACTGTCCTTGATCAGCCTTCTCCTTTCAAAATGATAACTTGTAAATTCCTTTCGGAATACTTTCCAATAATTCAAGAAGGCAGCTCATCACCACCTTCTCAAGGGCAATTTGGGATGCGGAATAAATGCTGGTTTAGCTGGCAGCGCCCACATCCATAAATGAATAATTTTAAAAATGCCCACCACCGATGTTAAGCTGGTTGCTCTTAGATCACATTTCTTCCCTAATTCTGGTGTTTACTGTGAACAATAACCTCTTAACCATGTCAGTATGTTTTTATGCATTGAGTTGGTGACACATGATTGGCTGATATTTGCATTAATGAACAGCTGCACAGGTGTACCGTATAAAGTGGCCATTGTGTATTTTATCAAACCGTTCTTATTTATCTGATTTTAAGTGTGTTAGATTATTTAACATTTCGTCCACCCACCCCCCGCTCTTCACCATTTTCTAACTTCGACCCATAATCATATTCGTTTTTGCATAAGAATACAGGCGACGTTTCGGGCCGAGACCCACCGGCAGGACTGGGGGGGGGGGAATGAGGAGTAGATTGAGGGGGGAGCAGGCAGTGCAGGCAGTGAGGAGCAGGCAGGTGAGAGGAGGGGAGGGGAAAAGACCACAAAAAGATCGGTGAAACCGGGAGGTGGGGGGGGGGGGGGACAGGTGAAGTGAAGAGTTGGGAAGTTGATTGGTGAAAGAGATACAGGGCTGGAGAGGATAGGAGAGGACAAAAGGCCATGGAGGAAAGAAAAAGATGGAGTACCAGATGGAGGCGATGGGCAAGCAATGAGATAAGGTGAGAGAGGGAAAAGGGGATGGGAAAAAGAGAAGGAGGGGGCATAACAGGAAATTCGAAGATGTAATGTTCATGCCATCAGGTTGAAGGCTACCCAGGTGGAATACAAGGTATTGCACCTACAATTGAGTGTGGCCTCATCGCGACACTCCAGGGTTAAGGAAGGACATCCTGGCTGTAGAGGAAGTGCAGCGTAGATTCACGAGGTTAATTCGTGGGATGTCTGGACTGTCTTACGCAGAGAGGTTAGAGAGACTGGGCTTGTACACGCTGGAATTAAGGAGATTGAGAGGGGATCTGATTGAAACATATAAGATTATTAAGGGATTGGACAAGATAGAGGCAGGAAATATGTTCCAGATGCTGGGAGAGTCCAGTATCAGAAGGCATGGTTTGAGAATAAGGGGTAGGTCATTTAGGACAGAGTTAAGGAAAAACTTCTTCTCCCAGAGAGTTGTGGGGGTCTGGCATGCACTGCCACGGAAGGTAGTGGAGACCAATTCTCTGGATGCTTTCAAGAAGGAGCTAGATAGGTATCTTATGGACAGGGGAATCAAGGGATATGGGGACAAGGCAGGAACCGGGTATTGATAGTAGATGATCAGTCATGATCTCAAAATGGCAGTGCAGGCTCGAAGGGCCGAATGGTCTACTTCTGCACCTATTGTCTATTGACAGTAGAGGACACCACGGATGGACATGTCGGAATGGGAATGGGAAGTGGAATTAAAATAGGTAACCATTGGGAGACCCCGCTTTTTCTGGCGGCCGGAGCGTAGGCACTCGGCGAAGCCGTCTCCCAATCAACGTCAGGTCTCACTAATATACAAGTGGCCACACCGGGAGCACCTGATACAATAAATGACCCCAACAGTCTGACATGTGAAGTGTCGCCTCACCTGGAAGGACTGTTTGGGGCTCTGAATGGTAGTGAGGGAGGAGGTGTAACACTTGCTCCGTTTGCCAGGATAAGTGCCAGGAGGGAGATCAGTGGGGACGGGTGAATGGGCAAGGGAGTCGCGTGGGGAGCGATCCCTGCGGGAAGCAGGAAGTGGGACGGAGGGGAAGATGTGCTTGGTGGTTGGATCCCGTTGGAGATGGCGGAAGTTATGGAGAATTATGCGCTGGACGGATGGTGGATGTGCTAGAATGGGGCAAGAGGAACCCTGTCCCTGGTAGGGTGGCGGGAGGATGAGGTGAGGGGAAACGTCCGCCAAGTGGAGGAAATGTGGTTGAGAGCGTTGATGGTGGAGGAAGGGAACCCCCTTTCTGTGAAGAAGCAGAATATCACCTTCGTTATACAACGAAAAGCCTCCTCCTGAGAGCAGATGCGGCGGAGACAGAGGAATTGAGAAAAGGGGGCGGCATTTTTACAAAGGCTGGAAAGAGGCATAGAATTGTCGGCACGGACACGATGGGCTGATCGGCCTGTATCCGTGCTGTATGTGTCCGTGCCACTTGATCAAGTTCTACGCGGAGAACGGCCAGCAGAGTCTCTAGACTCTAAACTCTAGAGTTTGGAGATAATTCCTGTAAACCGCCTTGAGCTTCACATTCCGGAGATGTTACTGCCCCAGCTGCGAAAATAGAAAACTCGTTGGACCTCTTTCACCTTACTTTATAAAACATCTCTTCTGCTTATTGGGACTAAACAACTCATCTGAAACTGTAAAGGGTGCCTTCATTCTGTAAAAACAATAACTCCGCTTCTTATCCACAAAATATAAATTATAATGAATTAAATAGTTATGAACACGTCCATATCGTATCGTTGGCATGGAAAACTGGATAAAGGTGTATAAGATGATGAGAGGCATTGTTCGTGTGGATAGTCAGAGGCTTTTCCCCACGGCTGAAATGGTTGCCACAAGAGGACACAGGTTTAAGGTGCTGGGGAGTAGGTACAGAGGAGATGTCAGGGGTAAAGAGTGCGTGTGATGGGCTGCCGGCAACGGTGGTGGAGGCGGATACGATAGGGTCTTTTAAGAGACCTTTGGATAGGTACATGGAGTTTAGAAAAATAGAGGGCTCTCGGTAAGCCTAGTAATTTCTAAGGTAGGGACTTGTTCGGCACAACTTTGTGGGCCGAAGGGCCTGTATAGTGCTGCAGGTTTTCTATGTTTCTATGTTTCTAAAACTTTAAGCAATGTGAGGTTGAACTTTGCACGAGGATACTGTTCCCTTAACATCTCGCCGAGTCTCCGAAAATGGTGGGGAAATCAGATCCGATGGGAACCTCTTCACGTTTGCAATGTTTATTGTCATGTTTCGCTCAACCATCTCAGGATAATTGGTGGAAAGAGAAACTCAGTTAACTTTTCAGCTCTGACTGCGCATCTTAACGGCTTGGAGCGCTTAATGTGTTTCTCTTCGCACAGATTCTGCCTTACTGCTGAGTGTTTCTAACATTTACTTTTTTAAATTTCAGATTTTCAGGGTCTGCAAATTATTTTAATTTTTAAAGTGCTTAGTGAGACGCATTCTTAATTGAGCAATTGACAGTTCTAATATTTTCTTTCTTTAATATTTGATATTAATTACTCAATTAGGAATGTGTCTCTCTAAACACTTTTTAAAGAATCTGAAAACAGTCGAGCCAGTATTTGTGGAGAGGGAGAGCTGTCATGATATTTTCAGTATTTCACTCTTGTATCTTTACTGCTCATCGCGACTGAGCAGGTCAGAGTCGCTATGCAATATGCAGCCACAGTGACATGCGTTGGTCATGTTAGTAGGCCAGCAGTTCAGAAAGTGAGTCCGCAGGCTATCGAGGCAGTCTGAGAATTTGTACGCACGTTGATAAAAGAGCTTAAACATAAATAAAGAGCAGGTGTCTGTAAAAGTGACCGTAACGCTGTAGGATTACTGAAAACCCAGACGAAAGGTTTGGTAGTGGTAATACTAAAGCACTATTCATCTAAAGATCATGAGTTCAAATCCTCATTTGAATTCACATTCACTCTGGTCAAGGGAGAATCTAATTACTCTTGGTTAATGGCAACTAATTCACTCTTGAAAGCGTCGATTTAATTTAGAAGATGTTATTAGCCGAGAGATAAATAACCTGAGATTCTCAATAGAAGTCCAGGGTCTCGTCAAGTGAGCATGGGCTTGTCAGTTTCACTGTAAGACCTTGTCAATTACAGTGACATCCTTCTAATCCGAGGTCGAGTTCCGTCTGTCTGCTAAATGACTAACCAGACTCTCTTTAAAAAATGAGCTGAAGAGGTCGGGTTGGATGGGAGAGGTGGGTAGGACAGAGTTGGGGGGGTAGGACGATTCTAACAAATAACATGTGAAGAAACTGCCAAATTATTTTGTCCCTGTTTCATTCCCGAGACTATTCATTCGGCATTTGAGGTGACTTTTGAATTATTATTATGACAATTTGGAAACCAGACTCAAAAAATAGAAGTGTTTATCTGACTTGCTTTTTGCTTACAAATGCCTCGATACCCGATTTCATGCTCCTAATAACTTTAAATTGTGAGCGCAAATATTTCGTGGGATCGATAATTTATACTTTAACCTACATCATCATCTGATTGTAAAATCTCTTTTCCTGGAGTCCATGAATATACAATACTTCCATCCGTTGGCTTGGAACATTTTCACATGTTGCAGTGCTTTCATAACCACCGCTTTCTTTCAAATCCCTAAAAAAAAGTAGAATATTCCCTGCTGTCCCACGAACGTGGAATATTTAGCCGCCCTTGTTTCAGGTAAATATTGAAATTTCTCTCTTGATATTTCGCTGCTTTTTGAAGCAATATTCCTTTCCCTTCCTCCACTTATGCATCCCGTCTGTGGTGAGATAGTTTAAAGAGGGAGAAAAAAATCAGATTCGTAGAGATTTATGGTCCATTCAACCGATTGTGTTTCAGACAACCAAAAATGGATTTGGGATTAATCCCACTCCTACCTACGCTCTTCAAATACATTCTGGAGGAGGGTCTCCAGCCACGTGTTTGAGAAGCTGCAGAAGTTCAGCTGATTGCTTGCAGAGCATGGAAGAATTTTTTTTGCAGTTCATTACTACTTTGATGATACAGTGCTATCTAGTAGTTAAAAGACTGGTACTCTAATGAAATACCGAATTGCCACAATAATGACAACGTCGCACTGCACCGATGTAAGCAAAGGTCCCACACTCCAGTGGGCGAGTCTGGGAGTCTATCAGATTACAGGACCCTGACAACATTAATATTCCAGTGAACCAAAAGCCAATAATTCGGGCAGGTTTCCTTTTCAGTTACCATCGGTAAAGAACATCTGGAATAAATCAACAAATCCCTGTTAAAAATACTCGGCAAAGGCATGTGACACTCGGCGTGGCTGTGAATCATCATGAAACTGTCGATAAACCAAAGTTCAACGTGCTAATACCAAATAACTGTTAAAATGATACCTAGAAGTCAAAACAATAAACGGTGCGCTAGGATCACCGTACCCCGAGTTACTCCCTAGATCCAATCCACGGCGATATTAATGCTTCCCGGAATCTCCTTCCGTCTCGTCTCCTCAACTCCTTCACAATATTCCATTATATTCCCTCGCATTTCCTTTTCTTGTTTCCCGTGTACTGTTGTGCTGAGCACGTGTTCCACAACCCAGCACATCCCCGGGCTGTGAGAGTGAGGCAGTCGTGGCGGAGCTGTACAGGATATCAGGAGGGAATCCATCAGCTTCGGATGGAGCCTACAACCATCACACGGACACTCTCCGAGTTTCTGGAGCCCTGACCAATAATTATTTTCATTAACCAAAGTATTTAAAAAGAAGATAATCTGATTAATCTTTTTTTGGTGGAGAGGGAGTAATATCTTAAAGACACAGGGAATAATATTTAATGTTCACGATTCCTAGTTCAATATCCCTCGCATATCACCCAAGCAAACACCATAATCTATACAAATCACTAATTACATTTCACCTTTTTACTCTCCAGATGAAGCATGCCCCTCCCAACTGGTCCAGTCTTTACCCACTGTTACCCACTAGACTCCACCTCTTCCCCCGATTTATAACGTGAAGATAATATTGTGTCAATTTACCTGATTATCATTTGTATTCAGAAATGAGAATTGGGATCAGCCGTTACCCCTCCCCCTTCTGTCAGTTTGACAGCCCTGCCGGGATCCTCGCCCAGAATTTTGCTGCCATTTTATTTAAATTCCCGCCAACTCATGTTTAAGAATGAATGGCGGTCGACTCTTTACCACCTCCGCAAAGACCGTGAAGTATTTGTCCCGGTCTCTGCCCATAAACTCACCGCTGCCTCTTCACAGCCCCCTTTCAGCTCACTGCCTGCACTCAGTGTGATGTTAATGCGGCTCATTGGGGCTTCCTCACCCATTCATAACCCTACCAACCCTTTATGCCTCTAATCAAACTCGAGTGACTTAAACAAGCTCTGGGAGAGTCCATCGGAATTGTGTTTGGTCTCGACTTTCTTTCAAAGGCCTGTCGCGTGCCAAACCTCCTTTCAACCTGCTCCCAAAAACTGCCTCCTCTTTACCACTCGGGATTTTTCTCGCGGTATCGAATCGATTGGTCGCGAGATGCCCCCACGTTTATCGTGCGCCCCGGGATGGTGACTTGCCCCTCTCCGTGGCCACGGAATTGGGGCCGTGGGAGCTGAATGGGACGGAGGCGTTTCTGCGATTTTCCTCGCTGCGAGGTGCCGTCCTGGCTGAAGGCTGCTGTCAGGGACTGGGTCACATTTAATATGGTAAACGGGGGCCCCGCCGATTCGCTCCGGCTCAGCAAATTGTTCCTTTCATTTCGCAGGAATTAAAACAGTTTCTTTGAACTCGTTAGAACGTAACGCTCAGTCTGTGTCCGAATCCCAGAGACAGAGCCACCGGCTGAAGCCTCCGAATTACGACTCAGGTCGGGGGCAGGCAACGACATTCAAAGCTACCAACCCTGTTAAATATTTGCTCCAAACATTTATCGGGGCTTAGCGAGGGGCGGGCACATCACGCGTATACAAGAAGCTGCAGATGCCAGAATTTGGAGAGCAAACTATTTCCTGGAGGAACTCAGTGGGTCGAGCAACATCTGTGGGAGAGAGAGAGAGAAATTGTTAATTTTACGTGAGCCTGATGCACGGCCTCTATCCAAATCGTCGACCCCTATCCCCACCCCACAGAATGCTGCTCGATCCGCTGAGCTCCTCTCGCCGATCGTTTGTTGCACAATGGAATGGCTTAGAAATGTGTTGGAACGGAATTGCAGAGCTTACTGAAAGGTCATTTCGTCGACTTCATATTCGATATTTCAAAAGGTTTCTGTAGTACATTTAATGTTAGAGAGATGTGTACAATATACATCCTGAAAGTCTTCTTCTTCGCAAACATCCACAAAACATAGGAGTGCCCCAAAGAATGAATGACAGTTAAACGTTAGAACCCCAAAGGCCACTCCCAGCTCCCCCTCCCTTGCATAAGCAGCAGCAAAGCCACGATCCCCCCTCCAACAAAAAAAACATCTGCAACCTCCACCAAGCACTCAAGCATGCAGCAAAGACACAGACTTGCAGTACCCCAAACCCGGTAATTCGACATACCACAGGCTCTCTCTCTCCCTAATAAGGAAAAAGAGGTGTCCCGGAGACGTAACAAAACAACTCCCTGATTTATGGTGTTAAAAGTCTGTTGCGTCGTTTTTTTCCCCGAGCTCTTTGCCCAAAGAACTCGGGACTCTGGGCACAAACCAGCAGCCAGCTCGCTTCCGTGACCCATCAGGCGGCGGCGGCGGCGGTGGCACAGGCCTTAAATCCGCCCGCATCCAGAACCTCGAAAACCAGGCACCCTGAAGGCGCCTAGTCTTCCAGGCCGCATCCTTGGCATATCCCCCTGTATAACTTCACCTAAGTACGGCCCTGCATTGTCTTTGAGCAGGCAACGGAATTAGACGCAGCCTCCACAAATCCAAGACATCTTCAAGAAGCGGTACCTTATAAAGACAGCGGCCATTATAAAGGACTCGCATCACCCAGGACATGGTTTCTTCTCATTGCTACCGTCTGGGAGGAGGTACAGAAGCCTGAAGGCACACACTCAGCTATTCAGAAACAGATTCTTCCCCTCTGCCTTCTGATTCCTAAATGGACATTGAACCCATGAGCACAATGTCACTTTTTACATATTATTTCTGTTTTGCATATTTTAATTTAATTATTTAATATACAGATATTCACTTACTGTAATCGACTTGTTTTCTTCCATATGATCATGTATTGCATTGTACTGCTGCCACTAAGTTAACACATTTCATGGCATATGCCGATGATATTAAACCTGGTTGTGAAACACCGCAGGAACACAGCAGGTCAGGCAGCATCTATGCAAAGGAATAGCGAATCGACGTTTCGGGCTGGGACCCTTCACCAGAACTGGAAAGGAAGGGGAACGATGCCAGAATAAGAAAGTGGTGGATGAAGCCAGTTGAGGAGGAAGGTAGGAGGGTGGGGTGGGGGAAATGAAATGAGAAACTGGGAAGCGGTGAAGGGTTGAGGAAGAAGAAATCAGACGGAGAGGACAGTGGATCATGGGAGAAAGAGGATCGAACATCCCCGGATTTTCCTCAGCCTCTTACTTTTATAGGCCCAGTTTCCATTTGAAGCTGCCTACCGTTACATCCAGTGTACTCCAGAACATAATACACAGGATCTAAAAGAAACAAAGCTCTAGCCGAATCTCCCCTCCTCCACGCTGCTTTTCTCTGACTATTTGTCAAAGATTCATTGGAACATTAACCAATTTAACAATACTAGCGTCAACACAGTATGGGTATAACCCTTAGATAATCTCTTCCCATGTTCACCGACTGCAGTAAACACCCGGCTCTCCTGTGCCAAAGGTAGAGCGATAGAATGGAAGTGAATGCATAACAGATCGATAAGGGCCTTACTGGGACTAGAAACTGTTAAGGATTCTTAAAGTTTGCGTGAGGCCTCGATATCAAGATTATTCCCAAAGAAACACATTATTTTATTTTAAAGTAGCTGATAAAATGATTTGGGGAACCAAGAGGATATTTTTCACCCATATTTTTGTAGGGTCTGTAAGTCCCTGTTTGAAGAAAAATGGCAGAGAGGGTCATTACATAAAAAAAAATTGGACGTGTACTTGAACAGTCGTGATCTGAAGGATAACGGATTTAGTGCTGGAATGTAGGGTTAGACTGAACAAATCTTCGACCGGCCCGAACTCGACGGTCCGAATGGTCTCATTTTTTGGCTCCATAATTATAACGGAGGGCAGAATGGTGACAGCGTGACTGTCCAGCTCCTCTGCAGAAGTTTATTCTTATCGCATCGCGACCAGTTCAACACTGAATACACTAACCACGGGATGATAGCAAAGGGAAATACCTGGGCGCAACCCCCTCCCTTGCCGAATATGGGCGTTATTCGAATAGCGGGGGCGACTGACCGAGCCGTCTGTTCATCTGCGGGTCAGTGTACTGCGTGTGAAGTGATGATAAATGGTCTCATTTGTGAAAAAGTAAACCCGAAGCCTCGCTGGGAGCGCTGCCATTTAGTGGTGTGGGAAAGGCAGAAATCGCTAATAACCGTAACACGGAGAATCTAAACGGGACCATCTTCCCTCGCAGACAGCTGGCGTCTCTCCATTCGGTTCATCGCCCCCTCTCTGTGTAGGCACAAAGAAACCTGGTCCTGTGAAATGTCCAAGCCGTCTAGAGGCGGGGGGGAGATGTGGAAGAGGAGCCCCAGGTGCGATAAACCATCTCCAAGATAATCCGTTAATGGTCACGAATGCAATGCAGTTTGACAGGATCTTGCCGTGCTCAAGTCGGCTCCAGTCGTTTACTAAATTATAAGAGTGACTGCTCTCCAAAAGTACTTGACTGTTTGTGAAAAACACTTTGGACGTGCTAACGTTGTGAAAGGCGCTATAGACATGCTAATTATTTCTCAAGCCTGTGCAGAAATAAACAAGATTCTTTTACATAAAGCAGGGGGGATGTTTTTGACTGCATTTAACAGCACTTGTTATTACCGTAGGAACAGCAACGACCGGGCATTCAGGCCTTGAGGCGGCACCGCCATTCAAGAGGAAATTGTCTCTTTTAATTTGAATGGAAATCTGATTTCTACATATTAATTAACACCTCAGATCATCCTGATTCTCGCCTTTGTTAGCAGTAATGGTCTCACTTGTTGATTTAACGAACTGGAATTTAGCGAGGCCAACGTTCATTCATCGCGGATTTCCCTAGAGTAACCTTATCCTCTGTTTATGGGGCACCTGCTCGATCACCAACAATGCCGAGAGGCCATTGAAAATCAACCAAGCTCCTTCCGTGAGTTTTCGACGAATAAATGTTTCCAAATTGTGCTGTGGCCGGGGAGCAGTGGAAACGGGAGAGTCGCCGGGAGCTGTGAGATCTCAGAGCAGAAAATTGAGATTGTGTCCGAACATTGAGACCATTAACACGGTGCTGGCTTTGAGAACGGAGCGTGAAACGGATTTGCCATTGACTACAGAGCGAGAAATGAGCTTTGAATAGCACCCCCACTATGACATTGGCCGCAAGTATCTTATCGCCCTGTCACCCACACACAGTGAGCAACAGCAATTTTTCGCTTAATTTTCCGCTGTGGGAGGGACGCCGCCGCCCAAGATGCGGATCCGGAGGATGCACTCACTGTTTGACCTAAACTGTCGAAGTTACACTTTGTTACACTTAAGTATCTAAATATAAGACTATAAGATACAGCAACAGAATTAGGCCATTTTGGCCCATCGGCCTGCTTCGCCATTACATCATAGGTGATCCAGTTTTCCTCTCAGCCCCAGTCTCCTGCCTTCTGTATCACTTCATGCCCTGACCAGTCAGGAACCTATCGATCTCTGCCTTGAATATACATAAAGACTTGACCTCCACAGCTGCCTGTGGCAAAGAATTGTCACAGGCAGAATTGTCCTCATCTCCATTTTAAAAGGACGCCCCTCTACTCTGAGGTTGAGTTCTCTGGTCTTAGGCTCTCCCACCATAGGAAACATCCTCTTCACATCTACTCTATCAAGCCCTTTCACCATTCGATAGGTTTCAATGAGGTCACCCCTCACTTTTCTGAATTCCAGTGAATACAGGCCCAGGGCCATCAAACGTCATCATATATCAACCAACGGACGGAGAAAACACCTTTCCGGGACAGTTTTCTTTTTTTAAAAAAACTTTCAGATCAAAGGAGTGAGGTTGACAACGTAAACTCAAACTGTCCGGGAAACAAACATAAACCACTATGCTCGCAAACTCAGACAAAGTTCTCCAAACTTCCGAAGCCACCGTTTTAAACCAAACGGTCAAGATTGGCGATGGACTAAATACAAATTTCACAGCGGACCAGCACCGTGATCTCTGCTGTTCACTGGCTCCTGATAGAGAAGTGTCCTCCCGCCTCTGCCTTTATTTTATCTCATTCCAATAGCCCCCTCATCCCTTCTCTTCTCCTCATAATCTGCCTTTCTTCTCCCTCTGATTACCCACCATTTATTCCTTGCTCCACTGTCCTCTCCCATCAGATTCCTTCTTATTCAGCCTTTCGACTCTTCCACTTATCAATTCCCAGCTTCTACCATCATTCCAGTTCATCTATTCTGTCCTACTCATCGACCTTCCCCCCCTCACCTATTCCCTGTCAATTTGAGCTGCATCTCTCTCCCCGCCTCCCTTTGTTATTCTGTCCCTTGCCCTCTCTCCCTTTCCTGTCCTGATGAAAGGTTTCGATTCGAAACATCTACTCTTTATTCCTTTCCATAGATGCTGCTTGACCTGCTGAGTTCCTGCAGCATCTTGTGTGTGTTGCTCCGCACTGTTCACCGTGGCTCTTTGCGTCACAACCCCTCTTCTCTCCGCATTTTCTCACTCTGACCATTGATTTCTTTGAGACTTGGAGTGATCCTGAGTACCCACACTCAATGTTTACGCTCCTAGGCTGACCCTCGGGATGAAGGATAACTGTTTCCATTCCATTTCTGTGGGTTATAAGATGTCTGTTAAGATCATTTTGGGGCCTATGGCTCTACCATAATCAGGCAGGAAATGCTTGATAAGGGTAGGAATCGTAGAAGAAAGGTGACGTATTCTTTGCGACTTAACATTCTATGTTCTTGAACCACAGACTCCGAGCTCTCAATGACAAACAGATATTCCTTCTTCATCCCAGGAGTTGGTGAGAGATGTGGCTTCTTATTCAAAGAGGCGTGGAGAGTTTCCTTGTAAATTTTCCTTTGACTTCCCGATAATCTTGTGCCAGGCTTAAAGCTGTGGGTGTAATTTATTAAATTACGACAGTTTAGAATGGAGTAGCTGTGTTGGAGGCCTGATGCTTGAATGGTAAGTCTATGCCCTGCCCAATGAAGATGACATTCTCTTTGCTGCGGATACTGACTTGTGAGCTGAGCTAATCCTGACACTGTTTTGATATATTGCAAGGGCAGAGTTGGTGTTTCTTTCCAAGAATCAGCGGCACCTGCTTTAAGTAGTCCGGTTTCCATAGATGGAACCACAGGTGCCTGCATGCCTCTTCTATTGGTCAAAGGCTTTGCCAACTCAGCAAAACTCACAGTAAATTCCATCTCCAATACCTGCCCTTACTGAAATTTGGCAGGTGAAGTACAGGAAAAATGTTCTCCACTCTCCAGGGTCTGGTCAGAGAGTGGTTTTGTAGACCAGAACAAATTAGTTGAGAACCCTTATTTTGTGGATGTTGGGAGCAGATCGATTGAAGCATTCAAGATTGAGGCGACAGCATCAGAGTGGTAAAAGTGGTGAACGTGCGGATAATTAAATTCCCCTTTCTTCCATTCCTCACTCTGGCTCCCTTCTTACCTCTTCTCTTCTCACCTGCCTATCATCTCCCCCGGTGCCCCTGCTCCTTCACTTTCTCCCATGGTGCACTCTCCTGTCCTATTAGATTCATTCTTCTTCAGCCTTTTGCCTTTTCTACTTATCACCACCCCCTCCTCCAACCACCTACCACCCCCCTCACCTGGCTTCACCTAATACCTTCACCTTGTGATCCTTCCCCCATCTCCCTTCTTATTTTGGTTTCTTCCCCGTTCCTTTCCGGTCCTGATGAAGGGCGTCAGCCCGAAACGTCCATTACTTATTCCCTTCTATGGATGCTGCTAACCTGTTGATTTCCTCCAGCACAGGATTTCCAGCATCTACTGAGTCTCTTATGCTGTTCCGTATGTGCTGTTTGGGAGCGCTTTGTTCTTGTGATGAACGTGACGAATAAAGAGGAAGTAGGAACTGTCCTTTAATGGCTATTGTTGTGTCAATGATTAACCGCACCAATTATTCGTCTTTGGATAGTTCATGAAATGCCGCATTTGCCCAGCGGGGCTGTCCATGATCCACTATAAAAGCTTATAGAGCTTTGTACGTTTTATTGTTCACTTCAGATCCTGTGCATTAAGTGCAACATAATAAACCCCTGGAATTCCCATTCATCGCCACCAGAGGAAGACCATCCAGTAAAAACAATCGAATGAAACCCAGTAGCTCCAAGAAGAATCCAGATTACAAACGACCTCTCTTCATTTATGGTCCAAATTAACACCTATCAGTTCCAACAAGGATTTGGTCCCCTGTCCAAAGGTCTTAGTGTATATCGTGCCGCTTTTTACTCGCGTGAAATCCTTGGAATATTTGGTGACCTTAGAGGAGCATTGCAAGAAAAATGTGATTAAATACAACTTGAGTTAATATTGACATTTCTCACTGGCTGGCCATATCTCAGGGATTGTTGGGGGTCACTTCCGGGTTCTTTCAACTATGGCGACCGACCATTTAACACCTGGCCTCTAAAGCACAACAGTTAGGGCTGCGCGCTCAGCCAGCCCCGCTCTACCTTCAGCTCCAGTGCTGACGATGTGGAGTTTGCACGTTCTGGTGACAATCACGTGGGCATGCCTGGGTCTCCGGCTTCCTCCCGCAACCCAAAGGTTGTGAGGTCAATGAGCTACTATAAATTATCCCCAGTGCAGGCAGCTGTCCGAAGAATCGGAGGGAGCTGAGTCAGAGTCCACTATTAAACCATCTTGCCAAACCAGCACACAGCCTCGATGCACTTGTCTCTGAAAAGCTAAGCGCATCAGTAGCTGTCTGAGAATTGCACGCGCGCCCTGCGTTGTGCAACAGAGGGTGCCGAAATCGGACACTTATGCGAATCACAATACGATCTATCATTTCCATGAGGCAAAAACTATGCTCATACTTGGCAAATGTTATAATTTCGCAGAACCAGCGGCAGAAGGTCTAATTAGCCCTGGTGCTCCCAGAAAGTGAAGGAGGGCAGTGAAGAGGCATCAGTCTCGCTGCCGATCTCTGACTGCTACCCAGTGACTCCCGGTGCGAATCGACCTCCTGGCGATGCAGTTCATTAATCGACCGCTTCGCGCTCCCTTCATAATGATTCGGGCGCATAACAGTGGACAGTTGGCAGAATCTGAAATGTACGTACCAGGGACCGGGGAATTGAAAGGCGAGGGTGGGGGGTGGGGGGGGGGTCGGTAGGTGGAAGTGGTGGTGAGGGTTGGGAGGAAGAGGACGGTGTGGAACAAGGAATCGATTAACCGAGATCATGCACTCGGAGGTGCGGAGGCTGAAGTCTATTCTCTATAGGAAATCTCATATTAACAATCAGGGCTAAAAAATCTGCGAAAACTGCACACTCTGATTGTTTTTACTTATTATGATATTAAGAGTTAATCTTTCATTAACAGTAACGAATTGATTAAATCGACTACGATTTCACACAAATACATTGAAATTGTGTTGGGAAATTCCACATGGCCCGATTATTCTGCGAGGCTGGTTAACAACATCCCACGACTTCATCTCATTTATTTCATTCCACTTCCTTCCTGCCTCATTGGTGTATGTATCTGATCACAAACAAGAGCAAATCTGCAGATGCTGGAAATTCAAGTAACACACACGATTTGTCCTGCCGAAGTGTCTCGGCCCGAAACGTCGACTGTACTCTTTTTCATAGATGCTGCCTGGCCTGCTGAGTTCTTCCAGCATTTTGCATGCGGTGCATGCACCTACTCGACTTTCCACTTTAACCAAGGTATTCCTCAAAACACTTTTAACTCTTAGTGTCATTCACTCTAATCCATCCCGTCGATCTATATAGTTTCAGACCGTCAGTCTCTCTCTCTCTCTCTCTCTCTCTCTCTCTCACACACACACACACACACAAAATGCCTTTTATATTCTGCTTAGTTTCTTTCCGTGAGCTTGTTTATATCACAAAACAGGTAAAAAGTACTGACTGCAGAAAACTCGTTGAATAAAGACATTATTATTGTGCTCCTTCCATTGGGCTGATAAATATGTGAAAAATGCACAGTCTCGTTATTCTCTTCTAGCAAGTCACCAGTGACTGTACTTAACAAAATATAACAATGAGAGTCAGGTGGATCGTGCACGACCCGAGGATGATCAAGTCGAGTTGTAGGTGGGACAATCGGGTTTCTTCGCCGCTTGTTAGAAATGCGCGGGTTATTTCGGAAGTTAACTCCAACACACATTAGGGAGACAGGCGAATTTTCAGAATTAAACAGAAATAAACAATTAAAAAGAATTAAGCGATTTTTATTGCAGATCTGTATAATTACCTGATTTTAAGTTCGCCAGCTGATTAGTTAAGGTCTAGGCGGTAGGGAGTGGGTGGGGGGGGGGGGCAGTTCCTAGCCCAGTACCATTGCTACCCAGTCTGCTGATCATGGATAGATAAGAGCCTGAAGCGCAATCTATATAATACAACCTTTATTCAATTCCGATATCGAAATAATATCGCAACGCTTTCTTTCCGCACATTGCATTTACATACACTTATATACACAAGACTACAAAAGAAATCACAGAACTATGTTAATGTATACTATGTACATCTCAGGGGATGAAGCAGCTACCAAGGCCGCCAAAGGGCTTCTGAGTCAGGAGAAAGTACAAGGTTGGTGGTAGTTTTAGTATCAGTGCTGCTGGCTGGACTTCGCTTTTCTTTTGCTGGGGTTTCGGGGATGGATTTCTGTTCACTCAACGTGAGCTCAGCCACTCGTCTGTGGCTGCTGCGTCGAACCAGGGAAGGGGAGGGAGGAGGAGGTTTGCCCGAGCGGCCGGTTGGGGCGGTGGGCTTGCTGGGCGGCGGAACCGACTGGTTGAATGAAGCCTGCACTGAGTGAAGCCTGGTTGACGGAGAAACTTCAAATCGACAGCCGCTGTCCGCCGTGCTGAAACCAGAAGCCGAGAAGACGGGAAAAGCGTTTACCAAGTGGTTCAGCACTCCCAGTCGCAGATGCTCGTCTGTACTTTTGCTTCTCAGCAGGTACTGACTGACCCCGTTCAAGCAGCTTCTAAATCCTGCCTGGTATTCCGCCACACCATCCTGAGACAACACCAGGGCCCCTGAAAACACAAATACAATCAGTGAGCTCAACTGGATGGGGATCGCCAGCAATTTTCTAACTGTAACGTTTCATACTTTACCGATGCTTTATACGTTTATTTTCCAACTGTTTCTTTTAAATATCAACACACGTTCCCTCCGTCCGCCCTGTTTTCTATTGCGATAACGCATGGTCCAATACAGAGAAAGGTCAGCGACCCTAGTCTGTTAATCTTCCTTTTCCTGAACGTCTCAGCCACACCCCCTCCCTTACCAATCCAAATCCGGCTTCTTCTGTTTGGGACACTCAAGCCATCTACTTAACACTCTTCTACTACGTCACCCACATCCCGACCCTTCCATCCCAACCTCTTGCTCGTGCGCCCAGCAGCGTCCCCGTTGGCGTATCTCAGTTAATTTCAATGCAACGGAGCGGCGCGTTTTAGTGGCCTTGGCGGAAGACAAAGTTAACTAATTGGTCAAAGAATATTTTAACTAAATTACACTATAATAAATAACATTTATACTGCAGGAAATACGGCGCTGAAAGTTAGTAATCATCGCATTTATATTTGGAGACACCCAGGCTTTTTGCATCAACTTTCCGGTGACGTGGGCAGAGCTCTGAATCCCACCTTCCACCTTCCCTTCTTTTCCTCCCTCTCCCCTCCCCTCCTACTCCCTCTCTCATGCACTCTCTCTCTCTCTCTCTCTCTCTCACACATACACACACACACACACACACACACACACACACACACACACACATTCTCTCTCAGCCCATCCAAAGACAGAGGGTGCTATTTTGCTGTTATTGAAGGGAGTCAAATACCAAAGACACGAAATGGAATTGAGACACAGATCTCATTGCATGGTGGTGCCCTGACCCAGATTTCATTGTACATCTTACCGCGCAAAAACAACACGTGAAGTTTGCTGTAAACTGAGCGAATATCTTCCATTAGTTTGGGATGAAAGAGAAATATCACTGGAAATTATGATTCTTTAGCATGGAGGCTGGGAGGGATCTGGAGCTCACTTGGTGAAAGGAGGTGGAAGAAGGCCGGGCAGCATTCTGTTACCGCCAGCTCAGAGGAGCCGATACGTGCCGTGAATTTTCTTCAATACCACTGGACATTACATCCGCCCCTACCACCTCCCCTCTCTCTCTCTCTCTCTCTCTCTCTCTCTCTCACACACACACACACACACACACACACACACACACACACACACACACACACACACACACACACACACACACACACACACCACCACCACCACCACCAGCAGCTCCCTTTTATTTCTGGGTGTACTGATGATGATAAGGCCTACCTTGTCGAGAACTCTGCAAATCCCTCAGATGTTTGACTGTTAATTCCAGGATGTCGGCCTTTTCCAGCTTACGCTTCCTGATCTGTTAGGGATATATAGTAGGTACACAACATTTAAACAAAGCACACCGGAGGTGGGGGTGATAAATACTGAGAAATAAAGCATCCGAGCAAAAGTACCATACTCCCAGAGAGAAGGCAAGAGACCGGGGCTGAGAGAGAAATAATGAAATGGCAGAACAGACGCGATGGGCCAAATGGCCCAATTCGACTTCAAAGTATTTTGGTCTACGTTTACAAAGCACATGGGCAAATGCCTATCCCCGTGGGACGGCCGTGAGAAAGACGTTCACAGTTTAAAATCTCACATTGTTAGAGTAGTGTTCTTCCAATAACGTCTTCAGTTGCTCCAAACATTCGTTGATCCGGGCTCTTCTTTTTTTCTCCATCAAAGGCTTCGAAATCTGGAAACAATAAAAACGTTTACATTCTTTGCAATTTTCACGAATTAACTCTTCGAAACGAAACACCGCGGAAGTTGAACAATTGCATTAAATTTCGTCCCCACCTTTCTATAGTTGCAAGCTGGTGTGGTGAGCGAGAGCTGGAATCGTCCCACCGGCTTGCTGCTATTTTTCATTTCAGTTTTTCGTTTTCCTGATGTATTTATTTTGGTTTTTGGAAACGTCGCGTGTTCTTGCTCCCTGAGAGCAGGTGAGCGGTGCAATGCTCCGGTATGCCGCTGGCGAGCCGCTCCAGGGATTTATAAAGCTTCCCCACTTTGCATCTGAATACAACGTGTTACCGCCAGTAGAAGCGGCCACTTGCCGCAGCTGTAAGCCCCTATTGTTAAGGGGAAGAGAACGCGCCTTTTATCATTATTCATCCCTACCGAATTAGAAACACTGAGCTGATCTTCCAGTGGTCAGTTCGTCAAATCTTTGCCTGATGTTCCTTTAGAGTTGAAGGGAATATTCTCCATTGATCAATGCCCATCAAAATAAGAAAAATAATAACCAATTATTAATTAAAACCCATTTATCTATAAGATGAAATACGAAGAGAAATTTCTGTCTGTAAAGGTAGAGACTGAAAGAAGTGCGAGTTTTTATTAAGAATTAATTAATTCGCGTTCCTATAGGATTGCCGAAAAGTCAACTAGTGATACTTTGCGTGCAGTGTTATGCAATGCCTCTTATGTTTACCCCCAATGAAGTGGGTTATCAGAGGCCAAGATCCACATCCTGGGCGGCGATGTCCCTCCCACAGCGGAAAATTAAGCGAAAAATTGCTGTTGCTCACTGTGTCTAGATGACAGAGCAATAAGGGGCTGCTGGCCAGTGTCATGGTGGGGGTGCTATTCAAAGCTCATTTCTCGCTCTGTGGTAAATGGCAAATCCGTTTCACGCTCCGCTCTCAAAGCCAGCGCCGTGTTAATGGTCTCCATGTTCTGACACAATCACAATTTTCTGCTCTGAAATCTCACAGCTGTTCCCAGCTCCCCACGACCTTCCCCTATCCACAGCACACCCAGCCACAGCGGGCACAAGTACCTACACGACTCTGCTAAGCACCCCCCCCCCCACCGCATCCTTTTGTGAGAACTTTATTTTTAGTGATGTATGGGAATTGGCGGTCCACAGTTTAAAATATCATTCTATTTAATTGATTTTATCAGCGTGGCCCGGACTTGCATCAATTAGGAGCATTTAGAAGTCTTTTAAGGCTTACACATCAATGGAACTGACAGCCGAATATCCCATATGCAAAGATGTGTTAAAGAAGATAACCTTCCAACTATTGTTCAAATACGCAAAACGCTATTCACTGGGAGCTAAAGTTTACCTGCACGTTGAAGCATTAACACATTGCCAGCAGAACCGACGGCGCGGACAAGTGTTATTTTCTAAAGGTAAATTTACTGCGCAAGGACTTGCAGAAATCTTACTCGGCGTGGATCTTCCGGCTTTTCGGAAGAGTTTTGAAACTTACCATTCCGCTGTTCTACATTGTTTAAGAAGTTGTGGAAAGAGAGAGCTTGACCATTTCACCATGAACTACCGAAGCTCCGAAATACCAAGAGATAACCAAACTACCAATTCACGCTGCTCCGCCGTTCTGTAGGAGTGATCAGACTAATCTTTGTAATCAGCTGATTACATCAGCGTTTAAAAAGCTCAGCTCTGTGTAACACCTATTGCCGCCCTGGCATATCATGTCTCACCTTGAACCCGCAATGCC
This sequence comes from Hypanus sabinus, assembly GCF_030144855.1. Taxonomy (NCBI): domain Eukaryota; kingdom Metazoa; phylum Chordata; class Chondrichthyes; order Myliobatiformes; family Dasyatidae; genus Hypanus; species Hypanus sabinus. Next base: position 31,207,655 of record NC_082732.1, on the reverse strand, counting down.
AGTGGAGCAGTTCTCCAATGAACAGTTTTCCGTTTTGCACCGCTCTCCTTCCCTATGGCACTTTAATTTCGCTCTTTTCAATCAAATATCAAATTGTTATTGAATCTACTAATGCTGATCCCGCAGTCAACGTATTCCAGTACATTTGCTCGTCATAATTACTCAGACCAAATGATTTAGTTTAATGTAAAGGTTCTGGAGAATTTTGGAGAATCAAGTGGCACTAGGAAGTGAGATGTTGTTATGTTGCCACCAGCCTTCAGAGAGCCATAGGATCGACCTCTTTAGGTCGTGCTTCGAGACAACCCACAGTCTTACGCCCATCCTTGCGTAATGACAGATAAAGGGTCCAAACTGGAGGGAACTCGGGGTGTGTCTTTTCTTGACGACGATTGAAGACAGTGTGTGTTGCACTCAAAAACTGATGGGTATAGAACAGGCCTTGGTCACTTTAACTTACTCTAAGATCAATCTAACCGCTCCCCCCCCCCAAACACATACACATAGCTCTCCATTTTTACTTCACCCATGTGCCCATAAGACCCTTAAATGTCCCTAATGTACCAGCCTCTACCACCACCCTTGGCAGGGTCTCACCACTTTATGTATAAAAATCCTATTCTTGACACCCCTCAATACCTTCCTCCAAACACCTTAACAATGTCATCTTCGCCATTTCTGCCCTGGAAAAAAGTTTCTGTCTGTTCACTCTATGCTTCTTTTCATCTTATACACCCCTATTAAATCACATCTCATTCCCCCCCCCTCACTCCGAAGAGAAATGCCCTAGCTCGCTCTAGACATGCTCTCTAATTCAGGCAGCATCCTGGTGAATCTCCTCTGCACCCTCTCTAATCCAGGCAGCATCCTGGTCAATCTCCTCTGCACCCTCTCTAATCCAGGCAGCATCCTGGTCAATCTCCTCTGCACCCTCTCTAATCCAGGCAGCATCCTGGTGAATCTCCTCTGCACCCTCTCCAATCCAGGCAGCATCCTGGTCAATCTCCTCTGCACCCTCTCTAATCCAGGCAGCATCCTGGTAAATCTCCTCTGTACCATCTCTAATCCAGGCAGCATCCTGGTGAATCTCTTCTGCACCCTCTCTAATCCAGGCAGCATCCTGGTGAATCTCCTCTGCACCTTCTCCAAAGCTTCCATACCCTTCCCGTAATGAGGTGACCAGAAATTATATTCCGAGTGTGGTCTAAACAGAGCTTTCTTTCCAGAGCTGCAAATAGCCAAATAGTAAATGGATTTTTTGTAATTTTTTTCATTGGACTTCATCAAACAAACATTTCCATAAGATGTATTTCAGTCATTGTACATATATATCATATATATCACAAAATCTCCACAAAGTATTTGTAACGTTCTCCTTCGCGTGTAACGAACGCCGAATTAAACGTCGAGATAAACCACAGTTAATAAGAACCAGATCGCAGTAAGATTAACCATTTACTGTTCACTCTTCACATTAACATATGGTGAAAACTGTTGATAAAACAATACAAGATTGATACAGAATTTGTTCCTTCCTTAATATCACATTTCAATTGTAAATACTTGCAAAGGTGACTATAACTACATTACACTAAGGTGCAGTATACAGGGAGAGTTTACCTGCTCCATTGACCACTTTAAATACACTTCCATGCAAACTATCCGCAACTCTTTAACTAACGAAAGCATAAACATTATCGACCGTCGTTACTTCTAACAGGATCGGCATTAACATCTTAGTTCAATATATCGATTATCTATTAACTTACAGCGTTGCTCTCACTGTGATTTCTCATGCCTGCAAAACAACTTCTGCTCAGGTGAGCCTCGTGGAAAGCCCCCACCCTCGCGCTAATTTCAAACCGGTACTTTCCCACAAGACGCGGCGAAACCGGATGTGACGTCATCGCATGCCGATATATTTTACATGCAATGAATATACTTTAAACACTTCTAATTCTAACTAGAAAATACTATAGAATGAATTACTAAGCAAAAATATTATAAACTAAATAACTGTCGTAAAGACAGCACAGTATTTATCTAGGGTATACACTTATAGAAAAGAGTGGAAAGAAAAAACAAGCAAAAGGAAAGAACTATGTACAAGTAGGGAGTGATCCTTTTTTAACAACATTCATTGATTTGTGAGAATAAAATCAGGCCTGTGAGGCATTATGTAGTTAAACCATTTTTCCCAGTACGAATCAAATTGTTCCAGCTTATGATTAACAGATGCTGTTATCTTCTCCATTTTGTAAATGTCCATTGTAATTTCCATCCATGTATTTAAGGTTGGGCTCTCTTGTGATAACCATTTCCTAGTAAGAGTCTTTTTACCAGCTACCAACAGTATATTCATTAAATATTTATCTCTTTTCAACTATTCTTGAGGTATATATCCAAAATATGTGGTCTTACTCTCCAAGGGTATTTCACATTTAGAGATGTCTTGTAGGGCATTGTGTATCCTCCTCCAATAGTTTTTGATAACAGGGTAGTCCCAAAAAATATAATGGTTTGCATTTTGATTTCCACAATTTCTCCAGCAAACAGGGAGGTAACTATCATAATGGGATTTCTGAGAGGGTGTAATAAAATATCTTATCAAGTTTTTCCATCCAAACTCCCTCCATTTCTGTGAAAGAGCTTTGAAAGATTTACGAGGTGTATGGAGATAAGGAAGAACGTATGAAAACATACAAACTTGCAAATCGTTGCGGGGAGTCGCATCGAACCGTTCAGAACGCTAGTTAACCCGCTGCCGGAATATTACTTGCAACACTGGTCGTTTAACTTTGAGAAAGGCAGGTTAGGGTTACCAGAATAGTTTCAACTATAACGTTCAGCCAGGGAAGCTGCGATCGAGCTCCGCCTGTCTGTGTTTGGTGTGCGGGGGGAGATGGTTGAACAGCTTCAGTAGAATACAAGATTCTATCTTCCCGTGTTCGCTTCCCTAAGAACTGTGCGGATTAAACCGTGGAATATATTCATGGCCGAGAGAGAGGCAAGAAATTTGAACAGAGGCCAAGAAAGACTCAGAATCAGAATCATGTTTGTTATCACTGATGTGTATCATGGAAGTTGTTGACTTGTGACAGCACTACAGTGAAAGGCATAAGTAAACTTTACAAAAGAGGAAAACCGATCCCAGCGAGTAAGAGAGCGGCAGCGGGGCTTTCGCTTGTTCCGTTTTCTAATTCCGGGTAGCAACAACAAATAACGTTTGCCTCTGTCCTGAGATGTAATTAGGGGGCTTCAGTCCGTGGCGCAGTCTCTCTGCGAGGTCCAGACACAGACTGAGCGTCATTTTCACTTTCTAACGAGTTCAAAGAAACTGTTTTAATTCCTGCGAAATGAAAGGAACAATTTGCTGAGCCGGAGCGAATCGGCGGGGCCCCCGTTTACCATATTAAATGTGACCCAGTCCCTGACAACAGCCTTCAGCCAGGACGGCACCTCGCAGCGAGGAAAATCGCAGAAACGCCTCCGTCCCATTCAGCTCCCACGGCCCGAATTCCGTGGCCACGGAGAGGGGCAAGTCACCATCCCGGGGCGCACGATAAACGTGGGGGCATCTCGCGACCAATCGATTCGATACCGCGAGAAAAATCCCGAGTGGAAAAGAGGAGGCAGTTTTTGGGAGCAGGTTGAGAGAGGGGTTGGCACGCGACAGGCCTTTGAAAGAAAGTCGAGACCAAACACAATTCCGATGGACTCTCCCAGAGCTTGTTTAAGTCACTCGAGTTTGATTAGAGGCATAGAGGGTTGGTAGGGTTATGAATGGGTGAGGAAGCCCCAATAAGCCGCATTAACATCACACTGAGTGCAGGCAGAGAGGTGAAAGGGGGCTGTGAAGAGGCAGCAGTGAGTTTATGGGCAGCGACCGGGACAAATACTTCATTGTCTTTGCGGAGCTGTTACAAAAGCGGCCGGCCTTCATTGTTATACGTGAGCTGCCTGCGATTGCTCTGGGCTGATGTGCAAACATCTGGCGGGGATAAAAAGATGCCAAGTAAAACTGCGGGGCGAGGCAGAGAAGGAACCCCAACTCCACCTGCCACGGTGAATCCCGCTTTGATTTGGAGGCAGTCGGGGGGAAATGATATTCCCCATCGGTAGCGCCCTCCCATCCACTCCCCAACACACCCACTCTCACACAAAGTTCAAAGTAGATTTATTACCAAAGTACATGTGTGCCACCGTAAACAGGCATGAGATTTATTCTCTGGCGGGCATTCACAGTAAATGCAAGGGACATAATAAAAACAACGGAAAATCACACTCAACAGGACGGGCAACAACGAACGTGCCACCCCCCTCCCCCCATAAACTGCGCAGATACAAAAAGAGCGAAAAAAGTAATAATAATAAATAGCTAATAAATATCGAGACCATGAGACGAGGAGTCTTTGAAAGCGAGTTCATAAGTTGTGGGAACAGTTCAGTGATGGGGCGAGTGAAGTTATCCCCTCTGGTTCAGAAGCCTGATGCTTAAAGGGTAATATCCGTTCCTGAACCTGGTGCTGTGAGTCCTGAGGCTCTTGTACCTTCTTCTTGATGGCAGTAGCGAGAGGAGAGCGTGGCCTGGGCGGTGGGAGTCCCTGGTGATGAATGCTTCCCTGCCCTCTGCCCAGGGAAGCAGTTGAGGCTTCTTCACTAAATATATTGGAGCTACAGTTAGTAGGTTTTTACATAGGAAGGGAATTAAGGGTTATGGGGAAAAGGCAGGTAGATGGAGCTGAGTTAACGGACAGATCAGCCTGATCTTATTGAATGGCGGGGCAGGCTCGATGGGCCGGATGGCCTACTCCTGCTCCTATATTTTGTAATGCTGCTTTCTTGTGACAGTGCTCCTTGTAGATGCGCTCAATAGCGGGGAGGCTTTTCGTGGGATAGTCTGGGCCATATCCACAACTTTTTGTAAGCTTTTCTATTCAAGGGCATTGGAAATTCCATATCAGGTCGGGATGCAACCAGTCAATATACTCTCCTTTACACATCTGTAGAAGTTTGTCAAAGTTTTAGATGGCATGCCGGATCTTCGCAAACTTCTAAGAAAGAGGAGCTGCCGCGCTTTCTTCGTAATGACACTTAGATTTTGGGTCCAGGACAGATAGTCTGAAATGGCAACATTGAGAAATTTTAAGTTGCTGACCCTGTCCACCTCCGATCTCCCGATGAGGTCTGGTTCATGGACCTCTGCACTGTCGTGTTGACAATGAATGAGAGCTTACTGTCGTGACGCCACTCAGCCAGATTTTGAATCTCCTTCCCATATGCTGATTCGTCATCACCTTTGATTCTGCCGATGACAGTGGTGTCGTCGACAAGCCTTGCTCTCGATTCGTGCTAAACCTCACAATCATAAGTATAAAGCGAGTAGAGCAGCTGGTTAAACACATCTACTTTTGGTGCACCTGTGCTGGGGAAATTCTGGAGCAGATGCAGTTGCCAATCAGTTGTGGGAAAGTAACGAATAAAGGCTAATTTGGAAGCCCTGCTTTTTCAAAAATAGGCTGCAGCTTCTGTTGCTCAGGCGGAGATATTGGAGGCAGAAGGTGGGCAGGAGGGCGAGGAGCTTCACAGCAGAAAAAAGCCACTCAGCCTCAAACCAGGGCACACAGGAACGTGTGAGTGGTTCCGTCAGCGGCCAAGGCGAACGTCTTACCAGCAGCCCAATTCTTCTGCCTGCTGCATAACCAGGATCAACGGCCCCACTCCATTCAACTTAGCTCTCCAACTTTGCCCAACCCTTTGGAAAAAGACAGTAATCAGCAACCTGCAACAACGGTTATCCCCCCTCCCCGCTCCACCCCGCCCCCAGTAAATTGCTTACAGCAGAGCTCAGAGATCCTTCGCATCTGTTACGCAACTCTTGCTTACCCGTCTAGCACCAACAATGAATTTACCTGCGGTTAAAACAGAGGAGACAATGCCAAGATTTGACAGGGAACAATCCACACTGACAGCCAAGGTTTAACACGCTTCATTACAACAGCGGTTTACCAGAGAGGGTCTCCGGGAGTCTTCAGGCATGAAGATTATGGCAAAGTATTTGGCATGCAAAGAGCTCGTGAGCACCGGCCTATCACACCTTCCGATTACCGCCCGGGAGGTTACAGAGCTTGGAAGCAATCTTTTAATAATACAGCCCAAGCCCAGGACCTTACAGCTGGTGAGGACCCGGAATTGTTAAAGCGGCTTGGTAAGGAATCCTCAGACTTTGTCAAGCTCTTTAGAGCAGTTAGTACGTGGCCCAGTTGCAGCTTTAAGAATGACCCGGGGTAGGAGCGTACTGGAGGTTATGGAAGGTGCATTTTTCAAGAAGCTGGATGGCTTTCCAAAGATTTCAAATGAGGATAACTTACAGTTAGGAGAGCTTGTGGATCTGTTAAGAGCTGCTTTCAGCAAAGGTTGGGGGGGGGGGGGGGTGGTTATCTGCCTGGATTAGCATTTTTAGACACTTCCGGCGACGTTAGTCCTGTTGTTGAAAAGCTGCCACATTCTTCGCAAGAGAAATGGATTTCTCCAGGTTCAAAGTGCAAAGAGGAAAATTGAGTCGCACATCCCTCCCTTTTCTTTCTTCGCTGATTTTGTCTGCCCTCAAGCTAAAATAAGAGCTACAGCTCATCTGAGGCACACAAACATTAAAACTCCAGTGTCAGAGTCATCCTACAGTTCAGAAAGAATCCGTACTTAAAGGTGACCCAACAAAACATTGTCCCATCCATAATAAAGTTGTGAAAGTGCAGTGGCTTCAGGTTAAAAACCATTGAGGAAGGAAAGGCTTAGCTGAAAGAGCAAGGGGTTTGCTTCAGATTCTGTTCTTCGTCATGACTCCTCGCACATAACCATAAGTGTGATGAATGCAACAAAAGTCATGTTACAAGCCCTACATCATGGTCTTCCTCCGTGGGCATCCAAGGTTTCACATCACACACTTCAGAGCATGTGGGGAGGAAGAATCTTTGCCGTCTGTGAAGTCTTCATGCACAGTGGTCACTAAAATCTGTCCCAATATACTCTTAATGTGTATCTTAAAGGGCGTAGGGTGTCTGGGGAAGGGTTGCACCTCTGGTGAAGGGGCTTGTCAAGTCTTTTCCGGAGCAGTTCACTTACCTTTAGTCCCCACTGGACACTCAGCTCTCACCTGTAGCACCATGGTACACCAAGCGGGCTAAACCAGGTGAGGGTACCCGGCGGCCTCATACCCCGGTGAGAAAGGCAGCCTGTCCAAGCATTTGAAGTCAGCTCTGGCAGACTGGGCAGATGAGATCTACAGTGAGAGCCACCTGCTAGGAAGATGGTGCTGCAGTGGTCAGTGGAGAGCAAAGGGCATGAGAAGGCATAGAAGATGTCATGATCATTCACTGCAACCAACAAAGACCCCAGTTGGTGACGCTTGCTCGTACCCAGACTTCTAAGGTCGACGGAATGGAAATGCCCCAGTGCAACGGCTCTTCCGCTTAAAAAAATCTCTCCAGTACTGGTTTCCTGTCATCGTCGGACATGATGTACACCCACCAACGCAAAGGGCAACGGGAGAATGCTTTCAAAATGTACACTACACTCAATAACCAGAACAAGAGATCCTTAGCCCTGTCAGAGTTCTTCGTTTGCCATCCGTTGAGATTCATTCTACATTTTGAAGACCTGTGCTGGTGTAATGGGGAGATCAGGCAGAAGAGCAACAGGTTATCAGATTGAAGCATGGAATGGTGACAGATCTCTTAAACCTCCAACACTGATTGAGTTCAATGTCATTCCACACAATTGCGAAGAAACACTGACTCCTGAGGCTGCTCTCTACCCACCTCAAGTGTCTTGCCGACCAGATCCCACACTAGCCCAAACCTTACTTCAGCTTGGGCGAGATATCCTCAGAGCACATCGAATCAGGAAGCATCTCAATGGTCTTGGCAATGCACCCTTCACATAGGATGGGTCCTTGTTAGTGATGCGTACTCAGAGAGCATCCACAAGCCAAATGTTCAGAGATTTCAAACAAACATTTTGGAAAATGGGAGGGGTTTACTGTTCGGACCTTGCACAAGCTATGCTAACCTTAAAGAAAAGGTAAACTGCAGTTCACATTCTCAACATGGTCCCTTGTAAAGCATCAGTATCAGCAGAATGTCCCAGGATAACCTACATCTTCAGGTAGATATTTCAGACACCAGACTTGGCCAGAGAGAAGATTTAGCTGAACACAATTTCTCTAGCAAAACCGCAGGGCAAATTCGGGATATGCTGGAAAATCTCCAAAGACTAATGGAACTGGTCCCAGAGATGAAAAGGTTTCTGGGCAGGCATTTAGAACAACAATTGTGTGATTAGATAGCAGCGAATGGAGGGTGTGTCAACTCAGTGTTTTGAGTAGAGCGTGGACCCGGCAACTGTGCAAGATGCAGTGAAGGCACAGAGGCGCGTATATCAACAGCCAAGGCTGCGCTTGGAACTTTCATCCACCACACTCCCCACCCACGGGTGGGGCACGGGAGTGCATGACTGGAGGGTCGAGGAGAATCTTGGACTCTATGCGGATGTGCACCTTTCCAAGTAAAGGTTGGAGAGTTCGCAAAGTAGGGTGCAAACTCCCAGCTTGATGCCATGAGGTTCTGAGCAATCTCAAGGCAGAAGTAACGGCAATGATCAACTCGATGCTATTGGTTCCTGTCGCTACAGATACAGACTTATCTTTAGTTCTTACTCCTGCCATGCTTCTCACACAGAGAAGCAGTGCACTGGCCCCTAGTGGAAATATTACAGGACAGGACCTCTACAAATAGCAGTGGGGTCAAGTGCAAAGTTTAGCTGATCAGTTGTGGAGGTGATGGAAACATGAATATCTGCGGGCATCACAAATGGCGAGAGTCATGCTCTAACACTGAAGAAGGTGATTTGTTCTTCTGAAGGACGGCAGAGTAGTCCGAAACGACTAGCCCACGGCATCGGTAACAGGTGAAGATGGGAGAGTTGGAAAAGTAGAGCTCAAGGTGACAAAGCAAGGGTCAAGCAAGAGGTTTTTTAGACCTGTGCCTGAAATTGTAATGCTGAAGACTAGGACTGAACCGCTGGAAGATACCCCCCCCCCCCCCCCATCACTGTCCTCTCCAAGGTGAGTCCAGCTTTCCCTTAGTCCACATCCTGCATTCACCTAAGCCGAACAGGTTTCAGAACCCTCATTGTGAGTTAATGTTCTTCATCTGTTTATGGAATGAAAGATCATTCAGCCCACTTAGGTATTCCAGCCCTCTGAAAGAAGTATCCACTTTACATTCAATGCTGCATCCTTTTGATTCTGTCCGTTCCTCTACAACCTGTAATTCACTGCACACCTACCCCTAGTTCACACTCTCCATTTACCATTTCTCAGCTGTGAAACTCATTACAATCGTAGAGCAATACAGCAGAGATCCACCAAGTTCACGCCAACCACAATGACTACCCATCTAGCTCCGTTTTCCTGCACTCAGCCCATATACCTCCCCTCCAGGTACCTACACTAGTGCTTAAATGATACTCTTGTAACACTTCCTCTGGCTTCCAGTTCCATGTACTTATCACCCTCTGCTTCAAAACATTGTCCTTCAGGTCTGCTTTAAATCTTCCCTTTTTCATCCTATATCTATGTCTCCTAGTTTTGATCTCTCCTACCCCCAGGGGAAAAAGCTGTCATCATCCACCTTATCTATACGTCTCATCATCTGAAACATTTCTGAAAGGTAGTTCCTCATTCTCCTATGTTCAAGGGAATAACGACCTAGTGTGGCCAAACTTTCCCCTTAATTAAGGCTGCTTATTCCTTTGTAAGTCTATTCTGCACCCTTTTCGGTTCAACCACATTTTTCCATAACAGGTGATCAAAACTATACACAACACTCCCAATACAGCTTCACCAATGACTTATACAACTGCATCATGATGTCCCAACTCCTATCCACGGTGCCCTGATTGAGTGCTAAACACATTTTTTACCACTCTGCCTGTTTGTGATGCTACTTTCAATGAACTATGCACATGTCCCTCTGTTCCATTTACACTCCCCAGTGCCAACCACTCAGAGTGTAAGTTCTATACTGGTTTAACTTTCCAAACTGCATCATCCTTCACTTGCCTGTACTGGAATTTATTTGCTTCTCCCTGGTCAAGATCCCATCATAATCTGTGATAACCATCTTCCCTATCAACAACTTCTGCTGGAGGAAGGACAAGAAAATCTCAAAGTCAACTGTCCACACCCGATTTCCACTTGGTTACTGAATCTCTAATATTCTGATGAAGGGAAACATGAAACGTTTACTGTATTTCATTTTCTACAGATGCGACCTGGCCTGTTGAGTATTTCCTGGATCTTCTGTTGTTAATTTAGGTTTCCAGAATCTGCAGATTTTTATTTATTTTTCACTATTATAAGGTTGACGATTGAGAATGGTCACCACCAGCTGCAGAATCCAAACGTCCACCAACTTCCCCCAGTGACTTCAGTTGTGCTAAGTCTCAGTTAAACCAGGGGAACTTTTACAAGAAACACAAACAAGATCTGTGTGCTACAGACCGGAATCCTTGTTACCAGAGACTTCATCGATGTTTACACTCGTGAGAGTTCTACAGCACAGAAAGAGACCCTTTTGGCCCATGCCTATTAAGTTGCCAATGCATACTTATCCAGTTTGCCTGCTTCAGCTCTTAACCCCCTCAGCCTTTCCTATCTGCAGCATGGACCTGTCCAAGTGCCTGTTAATTGTTGTCATTGCACTTGTTTCTGCCACCTCCTTTGACAGACAGTTTAATACACTCACCAATAGCTATAAGAAAACTTTCCCCACATCTTAAACTGCTGCCCTCTAAACATGGGCATTTAGACCTGCAAAATAGACTAATTATCTACCCTATCTATGCTCCTCATAATTTTATAAACTCTATAAGGTCATCCCTCAGTTTTCTTAGCTCCACAAAAAACAGTCCTAACCCATCCATTCCTCAGATTCCTTTTTGCATTTTCTTGAGCTTATTCACACCCTTCCTATAGCATAGTGACTACAATTGCACCTTATCTTCCAAGTGCAGCCTCACCAATGATTTGTACAACTGTACATAATGCCCCAACTCCTCAACTCAATATCTTGGCCAGTGAAAACAAACTTAACATACAACTTCTTCACTCTCTCTCTACCTGTTCAGGGAACCTTGTATTTGTACCCCCAAGGTCTCTCCGCTCGGTATAGCTCTTCAGTGCCCTGCCATTCACCATGCCTGTTCTGGCCTGATCTCGCTTCCAAAATGCACCACTTTGCACTTGTCAGAGTTAAATTCCATCAGCTCTTGTTCCCAGTGGATCTCAACCCCTGTCATAAGGTGGGCATTGAGAGCGGACCCAAATGTAAGCCACAGACACTGAAATACTAGGGACAAGACTGGGTGTGTCAAGAAAGCAAGGGAGGTGGGGAAGAAATGATGCTGGACAAGACACAGGCTCTGGACAAGACTAGAATACAGGGCCAGGGCTAGGACTAGACTAGGAAAGTGGGACCTGGATGAGGAACTTGGAACTTGGAGCCGGGACAAGGACTTTGAGCCAGAGACTGGACAGGGACCCGGAACCTGTGTCTTGACTCAGGCTCGGAATCCGGATCCAGGCGAGACAAGACATGGCAAGGCAATGGGACTGGAAGTGGGGGCAGGACGTGGGGCTCCTGGGCTGGATGAGGACTTGAAGCTCAGACTTGGACCTGGGAGACTGGAACACAGAGCCTTGATTTTGGGAGACAGGAACACAGAACACAGAGCTGGGACCACTCCTTTGGAACAGGATGTAGGGTCGGGAGTCATACACAGAAAGCTGAACACACGAGACAGTTCCCAACACAAGGTAGCGGCAAATGGCCAGACCTACCTAGCGAAGGTGAGGACACAAAGAGACAGTTCCAAATAACGAAAGACTTTTCCTTATCTAGTCACAGCTAGGCTCTGGTCTTGCTCTAGCAGTAGAACTCGATGGCAAGAATAGGCGAGGCTTCAGGTGAAAGGTAGCAGGTGAGGCCCCAGGAAAAAGGTAGGTGAGGATTCAGGAGGAAGGTGAAGGGAAGGGAACAGTCCAGTCTCAGGGTAGCAGCAAAGACAGCCTGGCTTACCCAGTGGAGGCAAGAACAGGAAGGGATAAATCCAGCTGCAGGTTAACAGCAAGGACAGCTTGACTTACCCCATGGAGGCAAGGACGGAATACTGATTAGACAAACCAGCAGCCACACTCGAACCCAGGGCCACTTATATTCACAGCCCCAAGATGAGCATCAAGTGCCTATGATTAAGCTCAAATGAAACAAGGGACAGCTGGAAGACCTGGAGTCCGGAGTCTACAGACTGGACTGTGAACCGGAATGCAGACTTCATGGATCGGACCATGACAACCTCATTGTAGCCTTAAGGCAATCTTTTCCACTCTTTGCTATACCACTAATTTTGGAGTCTCTTACAAACGTACTAACAACGCACCTACCTTATCATCCAGATCATCACTATACATGATGAAAAATGAAGGACCCAGCACCAAACCCTGCAGCACACTACTGGTTAAAGATCTCTAAACTGAAAAACAACTTTCCACTACCACCCTCTGCCTCCTACCAGCAGGCCAATAATATATTCGAATCCCTGTCAGATCCTGAACCCCGGGTAGGCTTCAGGATCTGTATAGCAATGTGGGATCTTGTCCAAAACTTGCTAAAAGTCCGTGTAGTCAACATCATCAACTTTGCTCTGAACAATCCTTTTGGTCACCTCTTCTTAAAACTCATTCAGATTTTTGAAACATGATCTCCCAAGGTCATGCCGACTATCCATAATTGGTCCTCAGAATCCCTTCCATTACTTCTCCCACTTCTAGCGTAAGGCTCACTAGCTTGCAGTACAGTGGATTGTCCTTGCAATCTTTCTTAAATTAAGGTATGTCATTAGCTGTCCTCTACTCTCCTGTGGCTAACAAAAATCCCTGCCAGGGCTCCAGCAGGGCCTTATTTCCCACAACATTGTAGGAAATTCCTGGTCAGGCCCCAGTGATTTATCGATCATTATGTGCTCAAAGACCGTAAACACTGTCTATTTCATAACATTGATATGCTTTGGGATCTCTCTGTTTTCTTCCTTGAGCTTTGTCTTCCATGTCCCTCTCCATGTTAAGTGCAGATGAGACATATTCATTTATGGCCTTGCTGATCTCCCATGGCTCCACACGTAGATTCTTAAGTGGATGTACTCTCTTCCTAGCTACCCTTACTACGCTTACAGAATTTTTTTTTTAGGGTTTTTCTTTACTTTATCTGCCAGGGGTGTCTCATGTTCTGTTTTTTTTTTCCATCCTAATTTCCTTCTTGGGTGCACTCCTACATCACTTATCCTCAAAGAGAAAGCTTTATTGCAGCGCTTTATATCTGACATATGCCTCTTGCTGTTCTTGATAAGAAATCACTATCTTCCCTCAGCTAGATTTTCTAATCTCACCAGTGTTGCTCTTCACTATAACAGAAACATGCTGGAACTGAGGGTTCTTTCTGAGTTTTAAAAGCTTATTACTTGTCAGAAGTCCCTTACCTGTTAACATTAAACATTCCTGCCTAATGCCCTAAATATCAACCTTGCCCCAATTTAACTTGGGTATTATTCTTATCTTTTTCCTTAACTATAGAACATAGTACAGTATAGGCCCTTTGCCCTGATGTTGTGCCAATCTTTTAATTTACTCTAAATTCAATCTAACTCTTCCCTCCTACATAGCCCTCCATTTTTCTATCATCCATGTGCCTTTGAAATGTCTTAAATGTCCCTAATATATCTGCTCCTACCACCATCCCTGACAATGTGTTCCGTGCACCCACCACTTCCTGCGTGAAACCAAACTTACCTCTGATGCTCCCCCTATACTTACCCCCAATCACTTTAAAATTATGCCCCATGTATTAGTCATATCTGTCCTGGGAAAAAGTCTCTGGCTGTCCAATTGATCTATCTCTGCCTGTTATCATCTTAAAAGCCTCTATCAGGACATGTATACCTCCATCAATGATCTTGAAGCTAATTGGATTATGGTCCCAAAGTATTGCCCCTCTGACACTTGCCCAACCTCATTTCCTAAGATGAGGTGGCTCCCTTCTCTGGTAAAGACATTGATTCAGACACATTTAATAATTTTTACCCTCTGTAGTCCCTTAGCAGTAAGGTAACCCCAATCAATAAAAGCAAGGGATGTTAAAATCAACTACTATTACAACCCTATTGTTGTTTTACCTATCTGCAATTTCCCTACATACTTGCTTCTCTAATTCCCACCGACTACTGGGTGTCCTTCACTCCAAAAATTATCTGAATGATCAGCAAAACCATATTGATAGAACTTAGAACTACAGAACGAGGGACCACTTTGATAGGATTGTACAATATGGTTTTGCTGATCATTCAAATAATTTTTGGAGTGAAGGACACCCATGCACACACAAGGACTCAAATACTTGCACCAACGGCACTTTGTGCATTACTGTGATATTCTGGTGCTGCTGCAACTTATTTTCTGCTACTTATCTATTTAATACCATTTTTTAAAAATTACTGTCTGTTTTTATCTATCGCTTTATTTAATTGCCTGAGACGAAGCTAAACAGAGTTTCATTGTACCTATGTATAACGACAATAAAGATCATTCAATTCAATTCAATTCGAAAGGTGACTTGTTGGAGGTGTGTAAGATAAGGGGCATAAATAGATTAGACAGCTGGAAAACTTTTCCCCCAGGGTGGCAATGGCTAAAATAAAAGGGCATAATTTTAAGGTGATTGGAGGGAAGTATAGGTGGGATGTTGGAAGTTTTTCTTAACACAGAGCGATGTGTGGGACGCCCAGCCAGGGTGGGTGGTGGAGGCTGTCCAGTCAGGAACTCTTAGATAGGCATGTAGATGAAAGAAAAATGGAGGGCTGCATTGGAGAGAAGAGTTAGATTTATCTTGGAGTATCTTAAAAGGTCAGAACAACATCGTGGGCCAAGGGGACTGTGCTGCTCCGTGTCCCATATATTGCAGTGATGCTTTCACAAATCAATCTTCCCTCCTACCTTATCTTTCCGTCAGCTGGAACACTGATCTGTCAGTCCCTGCTCATCCTTCAGCCCTGTTCCTGTAATATCAGAATCCCATCTGCTGATTAGGGATAGAAGCTGTCAAAATAGGAAACAATTGACGTGGATCTCACTACCCTGAATGCACATCTTAAAAAAATAGTCTCAAAATGTAAGGCTGCTGCTAAGGGAAAGGTTGTTTATGATCCAAAAAGGCAGCACAAATCCTCTATTTCCGCTGATTTTTTCCCCCTTGCACTTCAAGGATTACGAGCGGTTCTGTTTGTCAGCATATTTCTAAAACGTTACTAAAGTTTGTAACTTAAAGAACACAGAGCTGCGCAGATCTGACTGGGGAGAAAAGAACAACTCCGATTATTCAGCTTATTCCGTGGGTCACTGCACTCGAGCCGTGTCGCTATTTCCTGCCCATTTCAGTGAGTGTGAGGTCAAAACCTTTAATCCAAAAGGTCAGCTTTAGTCAACTCTCGGTTAAGTCTTTTCCTTTTGTTGCCTGCTCACTTCTGACTGGCTGACACAACTGAACATGTTGAGGAGGGATTTTGAATGGCGTGCTCGGGCTGCAGCAAGCATGCACAAAAATCACTGATTTCATTGAGGGGTAATTGAGGTCTATGAAATAGGACTAATCATGCGTAGTTAAGCTGTCACAGCTTGTGAAGAAAGAAGCATTTTAAGTCTGGATTTGGTCATAGAAGTAACTCTGAATATCAGGAGATCTCAGTGTTGTACTCGGTGTGGGGCTGCTGGTTGGCCGGCCTCAGGTAGACCGTGGCTCGTGGACAAGGAACTTCATTGTCCTCTGGTCGTGCTGTGTAGCCTCTGTTTGTACTCGCCATCCCGCTGAGAAGTATTAAGCCATGGACACTGAAAAGGACCATTTCCCTACGTTGGCGCTGGCTTCTGACTTTAGATTGTTAACCCTGAATTTTCTCAATCTATTGGTAAAGTGTTTTGGATGCCAGAGTCTAAAAACTCTTATAACCTAATACCAGTGTTTGGCCCAACATTGCTCCCATCTGCTCAGTCACAAACCAACTCCACCACAACTTCCGTTGGACAGGCACCTCTCAGCCCATTTCTACCAATCTTGGTCACATCTTCCTTGACTCCTTAGGTGATCAATAAGCCAACCGCATGCCTTTATGGGTTTCTGTCATCTTGGGTTTAAATGGCAATGCTATAGGCTTGGCCACAGGTAGATTAGCCACTATATTTCTGAAGGCTCCCTTTTCTCACCTCTGCAAGAACAATCCAGAAACTGGAATTGTAACTGGTAAGTTTGTAGTTTGTCATCACTGATGTACTTTGTCCAACTGCTACTCCATTTTTAATCATCACCACCTCTGGGGGACATGGCCCACTCACTTTGATCTGAAAGTCCTGTTATAAATAGTTCCATATCTGTTCTCGGAACTTAATACCTCTTCTATCAAGTGTATAGATACCTCTCCTAACTCAGTGTTAAATTTTACCTGACGCTCAGTCTCTCACTTAATATCATTAAAAATGTTGGGCTGATTATTGACAGCAGGAGGAAGAAGGAAGGAGGCCCATCAGCCAGTCTTCATTAGGGAGCAAAGGTGGAGAGGGTCAATAGCTTTAAATTTCTTGGCACTAACACATCAAAGGATCTGTCCTGGGACGGCACGACAGCACCTCTATTTAGTAATCTAGTAATCGACACTCAGTGGCCATTTTATTAGGTAACCCAGTACCTAACAAAATGGCCACAGTCCACCTGTGGTTGGCTAACTAGCAGCCCAACACTGAATACAAAACTGGGATATCCTAACATTCAGTGTTGCTTATATGTGCAAATCCACATTTCACATATAACAACAGTCCTGTTGAGTTACTGCCAGCTTGAACCAGTTCTGGCCACTTTTATTTGACCTCTCGTTAACCAGGCATGTTCACCCACAGAATTGCCATTCACTGGTGCATTTTTGTTTTTTTTTGTATCATTCTGTGTAAAGTCTAGAAACTTGTGTGAAAATCTTAGGAGATCAGCAGTTTCTGAGGCACTCAAACCACCCTGTCTGACGCAGACATCATTCCATAGTCAGTGACTTAGGTCACATTTCTTCCCTATTGGTCTGAACATCAACTGAACCTCTTGACAATGTTTACATGCTTTTATGCATTGAGTTGCTGCCTTATAATTGTCTGATTAGACATTTGCTTTACCTAATAAAGTGGCCACAAGTGTATATTTAATATAAACCCCAAAAGGTAGGGTGAACTGATGATCGGCACAGGTCTAAGTCACGTTATTGAACTACTAAGGGCCCTTTGTCAGGACCTTTATCCCTCATAATGGAATGCAAGGATATAGTCACAACCGTAAGTGGTGCCGGACGGGGTGGGCTAGGCCAAGGTTCAGTCTCCCTGCAGGAAACGTGCTCCAGGAGCTGCACAGCCAAGTGGAAGATTAAGTAAACTAAACAGGAAAACCAAAAAGTTATGTAAGCAGAGCATTGATGTAGTCCAGGCATGTCTACATACCAAGAGCCAAGTCATGCCCTTTTCTCACTGTTACTATCAGGGAGGAGATACAGAAGCCTCAAGGCCCACACTCAGAGATTCAGGAACAGTTTCTTCCCCTCTGCCATCCGATTCCTAAATGGACTTTGAAGCTTGGGACACTACCTCACTTTTTTAATATACAGTATTTCTGTTTTTACACATTTTTAATAATCTATTCAATATATGTAATTGATTTACTTGTTTATTCATTATTATGTTTTATTCTGAGGAATTGCTGCTGCGGTTCTACACTGCAGTCATTGAGTCTGTCCTGTGCACCTCCATCACTGTGTGGTTTGGAGCCGCCACCAAGCAGGATAGAACCAGACTACAGCGCACAGTGAGGACTGCCGAGCGCATCATTGGAGCCTCCCTGCCCTCTATTGTGGACCTGTACTCTTCCAGGTTGAAGAAGAGGGCGGGGAACATCATAAAGGACTCCTTCCATCCTGCGCACAGACTGTTTGAACTGCTTCTGTCTGGTAGGCGCTTCAGATCCCTCCAGACTAAGACTAATAGGCACTGGAGAAGTTTTTTCCCTACTGAGGTCACTTTGCTGAACAGTTAACTGCCGGTTAACTGTTGGCTAACTATTACTTGGATCACACTACCTGTATGTATAATCTATATTTTCATTTATATTTATCATTATTATTGTTATGAGCAGAGAGACAACATCTGCCGGAAGTAAATTCCTTGTATGTGCACAGGTACTTGGCGATTAAAGTCTGATTCTGATGCTGATTTTATTTATTATTATCATTTTTTTCTCTCTCTGCTAGATTATGTATTGCTTTGAACTGCTGCTGCTAAGTTAACAAATTTCACGTCACATGCCGGTGTTAATAAACCTGATTCTGTTTCTGAGATGGGAGACTAAATGGTGCTTCAAGCACCACCAGTGGCGGAAGAGTGTAATTACACCCCAATTTCCAATATAAAATTATAATGTTTATTCTGGGAAAAAGTTAAAACAAAAATTATTTCCAAGTTCATCCTATAGAGAGGAAGAAAATGTTAAGGATTTAATCATTTATTTGTTTAATTTTGTATAACAATAGGCTTCAGAGGTGGGACACAGAGAATCTACATTCTCTTCTCTCCACATCCACCTGACTTCATTGTCCTCGTCCCCCAGCTGCCAATCGAAGATACACTCCTGCCACTGGTTCCCCTCCCCACCTACCCTTTATTCCGTGATCTATCTTCCTCCCCACCAGCCTTTTCTCACGTCCATCCATCACCTCCCAGCTTCTGCCATCATTCCTACTCTCCCCATCATCTGCCTGTTGACCCTTCACCTGGATCCACCCACCACCTGCCAGCTCGTACCCAGCCCTTCCTTCCACTTTTTTAAAAAAGCGTCTCTCCCCTTTCTTTCAGTCTGGTTAAGAGCCTTGACTGCCGTTCCCTCTACACAGGTTTACCCCCTGAGTGTCTCCAGCACTTTCTGTGTTGCTGGCCTGAATGAGTTACGCAATTTTATGGCTTTCAAGAACCATCTGCCCGGTCTTCACTGAGGGGGTGGAGGAATGCAAATTGGGCATATGCAAGAGGACAGAATCCGAAATAGATTTGGGAAGGCAGCAGATTTGAAAAAGATTAGAACCAGGGAGACAGGCAGTGTTGGCAACAAGAGTAAGCAGTGGGTAAGACGAGGCATGGGTAGCAATATTGTGAGCTTGGGTTTATGGAGGAAGCAGGACAGGAGGACAGTCGGAATGGTTTGGAGGATGAGCAGTGGTAGAGGAGGTGAGCTAGAGGCAGCCGAAAAATCAGGTGATTAGACGCCGCTGCATCATACTTCCAGTGTTAATGCGTGGAGTGCTGAGACATTTTGAAAAGCTCATCAAAAGTCCTTTGAGTCTCAGCAACTTTAAAAAGTCTTGGTGCCCAGCCACATGTTTAAAAACCAATAGATTTTAAGACAGAGATTCCCAACCTGGGGTCCACGGCCCCCTTGCTTAATGGTATTGGTCCAAGGCATAAAAAAGGTTGGGAACCCCTGATTTGAGGTTTGCCTGTGTACTGACATTGGAAACTGATGAGCAAGCAGTGATAGATGGTTCTCGGGAATAACAGCGTAAAGAAGCTATTCCCTTGACTGACAAGTTCCAAAATACAGTATGTTAACATGTTTTAATGAGATGGAAAGAAAGTAGTTTTGTCTGGGGAAGTAGTGCCACAATTTAAGAATCTTCAACCTTTAAGTTATAGAGACTGCTGTAATGCATCAGCAGGTCAACGATGCTCTTAGTACTGCTACTTTGCCACTTGCTTTAAAACACCTTGCTGCATGACAGACCGACTTCCAGGTTAATAAAAAGAATCGTGCATTTGACCTTGCATGCAAAATCTACCTTACCGAGAAATGTTAAAGAATTTTGACAATGCAAGGCAAGTATACCAACTCATGGTCAGCTACAGCTGTATAGGACCCTGGTCAGACCCCACTTGGAGTACTGTGCTCAGTTCTGTTCACCTCACTACAGGAAAGATGTGGAAACTATAGAAAGGGTGCAGAGGAGATTTACAAGGATGTTGCCTGGTTTGGAGAGCATGCCTTACGAGAATAGGTTGAGTGAACTTGGTCTTTTCTCCTTGGAGCGACAGTGGATGAGAGGTGACCTGATAGAGGTATATAAGATGATGAGAGGCATTGATTCTGTGGACAGGTAGAGGTATTTTCCCAGGGCTGAAGTGGTTAACACAAGAGGACATAGTTTTAAGGTGCTTGGAAGCAGACACAGAGGAGATGTCAGGGGTAAGTTTTTGACGCAGAGAGTGGTGAGTGTGTGGAATGGGCTGGGACTCCGCCTCCAGCTTTCGGACATATAAGATCCAGTTGCTTACTGTCCGCCTTTAATCTCTCCCTTTTCCGATTTAAACTTTGAAATTTCAACTTTATTCTGTCGAATTTGTACAACAATAGTTATGGCTACTTCGAGGACCACCAGACGAAAGCTGGACCCGTCTAATGGGAGATCGAAGAAGACCAACGAGTATGCGGAAGAACCCCCTTGAGTTAAGAGATTAGAATCTCGAATCAGCAGTATCTGCACTGAAGTAGCTCAACTAAAAGGGAAATTTGAAGAAAAAATTGACTCGATCTTAAAGAAGTCAATCAAAATGCGGCTGATCTCTCTTCTTGTTTGGAAAGGCTCAAAAAAGAATCGTGGATTTGGAAGCTCGATCACATCGGAATAATATTCAAATTGTTGGATTAAAAGAAAAATCAGAATCTGCTGACACACTGGATTATTTTGCTAAAATATTTCAGTCTTTAATTCTGGAGGTTTGTTCGCAACTCCTGGATATCGAATTGGCTCACAGAACTGGTGCTTTAAAATCTTTGGATGAAGGTAAAAACAGGCATATTGTGGTGCGTTTTCTCCGTTTTAGAGATAAGGATCGCATTGTTCATCTTGCAAGAAAACAAAGAATATTTTCATTTCAAGGCTCAGAAATCCATTTTTTTTGATGATTTTCCATGTGAAATTGTGAAACAACGCGCTGCTTTTGGTCCTTCCATGAAACTAGCTTTTCAAAAAAAGCTTTTTCCATCACTGCAGTATCCAGTGAAATTAAGGATCATTATTAAAAATTCTGGAATTCGTATTTTCCATGATCCAGCTGAAGCATTGCATTTTATTAACTCTTTGTCTGACGAGCCCGATGGCGAATCTGAAGTTTGAAGATTGAATGATTTATAATAATTTGATGGTCTCGTGGTGTAAAGTGAAGAAATTGGAAGATTTGATGGTTATAAAAGTTTTTACCTTAAAATGTATTTTTATCTCAGAAAAAGTCTGGTTTGGAGGGTTTTAACCTCCGAAGATATAGCGGGAGAACTGTTGAAAGATCGTAGATAATTCTGAACCATTTAGACTTTTTTTTTCTGTAGCATCTAAATGTACCAACTGTTTTTTTTGTTTCGTATGCTTTTGTAAAGTTTCTTTTAAGTAATTATCTGGATTTTCTTATGTTTTAAAGAAAGACTGGACAACTTTAAAGATAGCGATGTTTTTCCTCTGTGTAAATATTTCAATGACAACAAATTTGAAGTCTGAAGTTGAAATACTTATAATGGTTTGAGTGTTTTGAGGTGTAAAGACTGATAAAATTGGAAGATTTGATGATCACAGAAAGTCTTTATTTTAAAATGTATTCTTATTTTTGAAAAAGACTTGTTTGGAGGGTTTCAACCTTAGAAGATATAGTGCGAGAACTGTTGATAGGCTGTAGTTAAGTTTGAACCATCTGGAACTTTTTTTTGCAGTATTTAAATGAATCAATTGGTTTTTTTAATTCCGTATGCTTTACTGAAGATTTTTTAAAAGTAATTATTTGGATTTTCTTGTGTTTTAAAGACAGATTTGACAATTTAAAGATGGCAATTGTTTTTCTTGTGTGAAAATATTCCAAGAATTATTTTGGATGTGTTTTTCTTCCCTTATCTAATATTATGAAAGTTACTTACAAATTGAAGGTCGTTTGCTTTCACAAGAAAAACACTATCCTTGCAGTTAATCATACTGAGATATATGTTGACTGAAATGAGATTTATATTCGGTAGAGGGAGATAGAGATGCCTTTTTTTATTATTATTTTTTTACTCAGCTAGGAGGAGCTGCATTCATGTCTATGCTTTTCTTGGGGCTTGCATCAATTGACATCGACTTGTTTCTGGGCTTTGTAGGTTGGGTTTTTTTTTTTCTTTTTTAATCCCCATTATGGAATCTCGGAGCATACGCTAATTATTTTTATTGTTGTTCATCTCCACCATTTTCAATCACTTTATCCTGACATGCGTCTAACTACTTTTTTTAGATACAAAGTTTCATGATGACATCTAAACAGTTAAATGTTTTAACTTGGAATGTTCGCGGTTGGAATCACCCTATTAAGCATAAGAAAAAAATTAAGGTTATATTTAATAATAATCCGGTTAATATTTATGGACCAAATGTTGATAATCCCTCATTTTTAAAGCCGTTTTTGCTCTATTACCTGATTTAAATGAATATGTTATTAATGGGTGGTGATTTTAATACTTGATTAAATCCTTTAATGGATAAGTCCATCCAAACATCAACTTGCTAATCATTCTGCATCACTTATTAATTGATTATGGCTTAATTGAGGTCTGGAGGCATATGCATCCTAATGATAGAGAATATTCCTTTTTCTTACATGTTCATAACAAATATTCAAGAATTGACTATTTTATAGTCGACCCTCGACTTTTATGTAATGTTCAGAAATGTGAGTATGATATGATTGCTATTTCTGATCATGCTCCTTTAAACTTAATAGTTGAATTGAAAGATGTTGTTTCTACCAGACCATTTTGGCGTTTTCCAGAACATTTGTTACGAAGTGCAGAATTTGTTGAGTTTATTGAAATTCAGATAAAAGAGTTTTTTCTCTTTAATAATATAGGAAACATCTCCAAGTTATTAATTTGGGATACATTGAAAGCTTATTTACATGGTCAAATTATATTGTAGATAGCTAAATTGAAGAAACAAACAAGAATGGAATTAGTTAAAATTTCTAAACAAATTAAAGAATTGGATAACATTAATGCAATCTCTCCAAATGTTGTTTCATTTAAAAGAAGAGTAGAACTACAATCACAGTATAACTTATTACTAACATATCCTATTGAAGGATATTTGCTTAAATTGAAAAGTCAATTTTATATCTCTGTGGATAAAAATAATAAGCTCTTTGCTTCCCAACTAAGAGCAGTTAGAGCTAAAAGACAAATTTTAAAGATTTGTAAAAACAATGGAGATTTTGTAAGTAACTATGAGGATATTAATAATACTTTTCAAGATTTTTATTCTGATCTTTATAAATCTCAATTTCCTGCAGATTCCTCCAAAATGGAAGCTTTTTTACATGATTAAATTTCCACAAATTGCTGATGAAGATCAACAGATGCTTGATGCTCCAATTACCGAGCGTGAAATTCAGAAAGCTATTTTATCAAGGCAATCAAGTAAAACTCTCGGACTTGATGGTTATTCAGTGGGATTTTTCAAAAAATTTGAAAGATTACTTTCGTATCTTTTGGAAATGTTTCATGAATCCTTTGAGAAGGGTAAGTTACCTTCTTTTTATGAATCATCTATTTCCTTAATTCTTAAAAAAGATAAAGGCCCTGTTGAATGTTCATCATGTAGACCTATTTTGCTATTAAATGTGGACGCAAAAATTCTTTCTAAAATGATGGCCAACCGCTTGGAAAATATTTTAATTAAAATTATCTCTATGGACCAGACAGGCTTTATTAAAGGCCGTTACTCTTTCTCTAATGTTAGGAGATTGATGAACATTATTTATTCACCATTATCTGAGCAACCTCAATGTGTTATCTCTCTTGATGCAGAAAAGGCATTCGATAGAGTTGAGTGGCCATACTTGTTCAAAGTATTAGAAAAATTTGGTTTTGGTAATAATTTAAATAGATGGATTCTAATGATCTATAAGAACCCTATTGCCATGGTCATTACTAACAATTATAGATCTTCTTTCTTTTCACTTTCTCGTGGTACTAGACAGGGTTGTCCATTAAGCCCTTTATTATTTAATCTTGTATTGGAGTCTTTAGCTATAACATTATGGGAGGGCAAAAACATTCATGGTATTTCTATAAATGGAACCATACACAAGATTTCTCTTTATGCAGACAATCTTTTGATTTTTATTTCGAATCTTGAGGAATCAATTCCTAATCTTTTGGAAACACTTAAAGATTTTGGAAAATTTTCAGGATATAAACTTAATTTGAATAAAAGTGAATTGTTTCCATTCAATGCTCCTGTTAGTACATATAATGATATTCCTTTTAGAATTGTTAATATATTTAGATATTTAGGTATTAGAATTACTAAAAAATATAAAGATCTTTATAAAGCCAATATAGTTCCTCTAGTAGACTCCATGAAATTACTATTTTCTTGATGGAATCCATTTACTCTTTCTTTAATGGGTCGCATCCATGCTGTGAAACTGATTTTACCTAGATTTTTATATATTTTCCAAAATATACCTATCTTCTTAACTAAAAATTTTTTTGATCAAATTGACTCTCTTATTTCTTCCTTTATTTGGAAAAATAAGAGACCAAGAATTAACAAATACCATTTACGAAAACCCAAAAAAGATGGTGGACTTACACTTCCTAATTTAAGACTACTATTGGGCTATAAATATTAGACAATTATGTTTTTGGTTATACTGGCTCAATAAGAGCCAAAAACCACTTTGGGTTGATTTGGAATTAAAAGCTGTTAAACAATTTCATTTAACTTCTCATTAGGAGCTCCATTACCTTTACAGCTCTTTAAAATTCCAAATTTAAATTTTTACCCAGTTATTAAACAATCTTTACGGATTTGGATTCAGTTTCATAATTAAAAAAAATTTAAACAATTTAAGTTGTCTAGATTTTTTATATCAAAACTTTTCATTTTCTTCAACTTTTTTTCAACAACCGACCCCATTTTTCTCCTATGGAAAAATAAAGGGATCTGTTTTTTTACAGATTTATTTTATAATGGTTGATTGATGACTTTTGAAGAGTTAATTAATAAGTACTCTCTTGCTCATACACATTTTTTGCAATATTTTCAGGTTAGACATTTTTTACAACAATATTTACCTAAGTTTCCATTCTTATGAGAATCTGATTTGTTGGATAACATTTTGAAATTGAATCCCTTAGTGAAAGGTTCCATTAGCAGAATTTATAATTTAGTCTTGTTACAAAAAGAGAACCTATCACTAAAGATTAAACAAAATTGGGAGAGAGAACTTATACGACTTTTGTGAATGAAGATTGGGTTTGAATTTTGAAAAATGTAAATTCTTCTAAATGTGCCAATCACTGTCTAATTCAATTTAAAATTGCCCATCACTATTATCTAACAAAGGAGAGACTATCTAAAATATTTCCTAGTTTAGATAGTTATTGTGATAGATGTAAAACTGAAGTAGCTACTTTGACACATATGTTCTGGTCACATTCTTCATTAAAATTGTTTTGGAAATCTTTATTTTCTACAATCTCTAAAGCTTTGAAAATTAATTTACAACCTAATAGGGTAACTTCTATTTGGAATAGTTCCACATCATATTCAGGTATTTCATCTTCAGATCAACATGTAATTGCATTTGTTACATTGTTGGCAAGAAGGGCTATTTTATTAAAATGGAAAGATATCTCTTCCCCTACATTAATTGAACGGTTTTCTCAAGTAATGTTATGTCTCAGCTTGGAAAAAATTAGTAGAACTTTTGAACCTCGATTTGATTTTGAGAGAAGATGGGGTTCTTTTGTCAAATATTACCATTTAATTTGAATTATTCTATATGGTTTCCTTCCAATTTTATTATCTTTTTAAAAAAAAATGTGAACCGGCTGTTGATGAATTTTTTCCTATATATCTAGATGATGGTTAAACGTATTGCTTCAGGGGGTTGATTCCTAATGGGTTTTTTTGTAGTTAATGGGTTTTTTTTCCTCAGTTAGATGGGGTTCTTTTTTTCTATATAAAAAAAATTCATTTTTATATATTATGATTAGTTTTTTCTTCAGCTCTATTAATTGTATACATATTAATTTGTTGAAATTTTATATTATTCTATAGTTATAGAAGATTATGTGTTAATAAAAAGATTTTAAAAATTAAAAAATGGAATGGGCTGTCGGTGCGGTGATGGAGGCAGCTGCAATAGGGTCTTTTGGATAGGTACATGAAGCTTAGAAAATTAGAAGGCTATGGGTAACCCTGGGTAATTTCTAAAGTGAGTAAGTGTTCAGCATAGCTTTGTGGGCCAAGGGCCTGTATTGTGCTGTAGGTTTTCTATGTTTCTGTAGAGCAAAGCCTCAAATTCCAAAGTGAAATACGAAGACCACTGTTAGATTGGTGAAACGGCTGTGGCAGATGTAGCATAAACAGTTCAAAACCTATCAGTTTATAACAGCAACGCACACGAAATACTGAGGGACTCAGCAGGCCAGGTAGCATCTATGGGAAAAGGTACAGTCGACATTTCGGGCCGAGACCCCTCGAAGGTGAGGAAAACTACTGGAGTGGGTAAAAGGCATTAGGAAACATCTCTGCAGCAAGGCTCATTTCTGATTGACTATGCCTTTCTACTTGTTCAGACTATAAGTTCTAAAAATAAAAAGTTCTTGGCTTATATCACTGCTTTGAGAATACAAAGATAATCTGTTCTCTCATTTTAGCAATCACAAAATTAAAGTGTTGAAAGAGAATGCAATTTTAGGTACCACTTGAGAATTCAGACAGAATGCGAAAGGCATGATGCTCAGATTGAGAATAGATGAGTTACTGATTATAGTAAGGGAAATAGTCGTCTGGATATACCCCAAATGGCAAACTCCTACAGATACACAAACCTGTAGACACAAAATCACTTTTCACAGAGAAAATCAGCACACTGTAAATCTAAATATCCAGTTAGAAGGATGGAATAAGCAAGACTTCTCTTAAGCTTCTCACTTCATCACCCCCACCTCCCTCACCTAGCTTCACCTATTACCTGCCAGCTTATACTCCTTCCCCTCCCACCACCTTCTTATTCTGTTCCGCTTCCTTTCCAGTTCCAATAAAGAGACTCAGCCATGACTTTTCATATTCCTCTCCACAGATGCCACCTGACCTGATAAATTCCTCCAGTATTTTATTGGCATTATTCTGGACTTCCAGCATCTGCAGAATCTCTTGTGTGTAGAGACTTGCTTTAGCAGCTCTCCATTTCTCTAGCAGGCTAGAATTCATCGAATCCCTAGCAAGAACAAGAACGCACACATTAGATTCAGAATGAAATTTATGAACGTTCATTTTGTGATCAAATAAAACATTAAGAAGCTCAATTGTTTTATTCAGCTTCAAGACAGTTGAAGGAATAAGAATTAGTTGGCCATTGAACTTGGAGTTTGCCTGCTGCACAGGTCCTCCAAAAAGAACACCCACATTACGCAGTAGTGGATCTGATCAGAATTCTGTGTTGGTTATTAATGCAAATGACTCACTTCACTGTATGTTTGATAAATAAATCAATCTGAATTGCCCTCCAACCGTGCTATGGGAATTCTACAGAAGATATACATAGTCCTGTTAGCTGCAGTTGCAAATAGGGCAGTCCCATGGGGCTGAATGGTGCATGAAGGATGTTTGGCTCAGCTCACAGTCCAAGGAGAACAGAGGATGTAATTGTGATATTGATTGCAGTTTACCCTTTTGCAATTGCTTCACCATAGCTTGTCTACAGAGTGTCCACCGTTTCTACAGTTGAAAAGCTATTAGATTATCCAGGAGCATTTTAAGAGTAATTTCATAACAGCCAGTCACAGTATTGTCCAGACTTGGTACTGTATAATATTCAGTGAGGCTTAAAATATTCAGGATAGCAATGCCAGTATAACTTCAGATCTCAGAATTACAGCTACACCACCCCAGTTAACATTAACAACGGAAACATTGTTAGCTCTAATTGCAACCTCCCACCAGCTGGAATACTGAAGAAACTTCCTATATATTGCAAATAAACAGCTAGAAATTCTAATTCGATTATCATTCAACCACACATGAATATAGCCAATGAAACAGTGTTCCTCCAGGGCCAAGGCGTAAAACAAATTACCAACAGTGCACAGCACAAATAACATGTACGCTTACAATTTCAGAAAAAAATAATACAAAGAATAAAAATATAGCCCTCATCCCTGAGGCTCCAGCTTGTACTGCTATGGAGCAAGCATCAGGGGGCAGTGCCCAGCTCTGAACAGATTCCAGCATGCCCATAGCAGTCTCTCCCACAACACCTCAGTGTCTCCTCCCCTGGTCGACTGCAACAGGTGACTCTGTGGCCTAGGCCTATAAATTGGGGGACTGCTTCATTGAGCACCTCTGCTCCATCCACCAGAAACAGAACTTCCCGATGGCCAGACATTTAAATTCTGATCCCTGTTCTGACATGCCAGTCCATGGCTTCTTCTTGTCCCATGATAAGGCCACCTGCAGGATGGAGGAACAACACCTTATATTCCGTCTGGTTAGCTTCCAACCTGATGGCGTAAATATCCCCCTCCCCCTCCCCTCTTCTACTCCTCACTCTGGCCTCTTATTTCTTCTCACTTGCCTATCACCTCCCCCTGGGTCACCTCCTTGTTTCCTGTGATCCACTCTCCTCTCCTATCAGATACCCTCTTTTCCAACTCTTTACCTTTCCTCACCTATCATCTTCTATTTTCCTTTGCCTCCCTCCACCTTTTTGTTTTGGCATCTTCCCGCTTCCTTTCCAGTCCTGAAGAAGTGTCTCGGCCCGAAATGTCAACTGTGTTCATTGCTATGGATGCTGCCCAAAGTGCTGAGATCTGGATGATGATGTGGTAAACTGGATCAGCAAATTTGTAGATAACCAAAATTAGAGGTGTAGCGGACAGTGAGGAAGGTTTGCAGTGGGATCTGGATCAGCTGGAAAAATGGGCTGAAAATTGGCGGATGGAATTTAATACAGACAAGTGCGAGATGTTGCATGTTGGTAGGACCAGCCAGGGTAGGTCTTACACAGTGAATGGTTGGGCATTGAGGAATGTGGTAGAACAAAGAGATCTGGGAAAACAGGTCCATAATTCATTGTAATTGGTGTAACAAGTCAATAGCATCAAAAAGAAAGCTTTTGGCACATTGGCCTTCTTAAATCAAAGTATTGAATACAGGAGATAAGATGCTATGTTGAAGTTTTATAAGACATTGATGAGGCCTAATTTAGAGTATTGTGTGCAGTTTTTGGTTATCTACCTATAGGAAAGATGTAAAGAAGATTGAAAGAGTTCAAAGAAAATTTACAAGGATGTTGCTGGGACTGGAGGATCTGAGTTATCAGGAAAAGCTGAATAGGTTAGGACTTTATTCCTTGCAATGCAGAGATTGAGAGATTTGATAGAGGTATGCAGAATTATGAGGGGTATAGAAAGGGTATATGCTTTTTCTACTGATGTTGGGTTAAGGGTGAAAGGTGAAAAGTTTAAGGGGAGCATGAAGGGAAACTTCTTCACTCAGAGGGAACATGAGCTGCCAGTGGAAGTAGTGCATATGAGAAGTTTGGGTAGGTACATAGATGGTAGGGCTATGGTCCTGGTGCAGGTTGATGGGAGTAAACAGTTTAAATGTTTCAGCACAGACTTGATGGGCTGAAGGGCCTGGTTGTGCTGTACTTTTTTTTAATGATGGTGACTTCTTATTTCTTTTGCTCAAGTTTCTGGTTATCTGCTCATGATCTTATGTGGCATGGAGTCAGATTTTGACTAAGCAGCAACTCGGACATGGCTGTTGCGAGCTTATTAAGTCCAAGCTGACAATACTAGGCAGTGGTGGCTGATCTCTGCTTGGTATTGTTTTGCATGAATGACTAAAACACTGATGTATACTCAAGGTGTTTACACCAAGAGGACATTAAGAGGTAGTGGAAGCAATGGTTTAGGCATAGGACCAAAAGCCACTGCAGGTTAGTTTTCTGCCATTGACAAAAATACAGCCCCACCCAGCTAGCAGTTTACTCAGAATGACACATCACTAACAGCTTTCACCTTTGTGTATCTCACAGCCCACTTCCAAAAAAATGTGAGGAAGGTGGTCTAATGTGGTGGAGAATTTTACTTTAAGTTTATAAATATTCTTGCAAAATTAAACACTGGCAGTTTGCAAATGAAGAATAAAACAATCAAGCCCCATACCAGAAACAGGAACATGTCCTTTCATCCATTTACCATTGGAAATATTCAATGCAAGTTACCTTTCAAAAAAATCATCCGTATATTTAAAATGTAATTCTGGGATTTAATTTGTGAGATATTTTGTTGATTGTTCTTCATATTCTCCAGAGGGATGGTGAACAGCCAGAACTTGTGGTCCATTTAGATACCAGTGACAAGGTTCTGCACAGGGAGTTCAGAGAATTAGGTGTTAAGTTAAAAAGGCAGGATCTCCAAGGTTGTGATCGCAAGATTGCTATTCATGCCACATACTAGTGAGGCTAGAACTAGGAAGATTATAGAGGTTAATGGCTAAGAAGTTGGTGTAGGAGGAAGGGCATAAGATTTTTGGATTATTAGTCTCTCTTCCAAGGAAGATGGGACCTGTACAGAAGGGACTGTTTGCACCTGAACTGGGGTGGGGGGGACGGACCTAATATCCTGGCGGGAAGGTTTGTTAATGCTGCACAGTAGGTTAAAACAAGAGTTGTAGGGGAACAAGTGCCAGAACAGTTATTGGAGAGGTTGCAGTGGCGGATGTTGGCAAAACCTCAAAGTTCGGAATGAAAAGGTTAAACATGGTGCAACAAAATTGAACAGGGTGAATACAGGACTGAAGGTGTTGTATCTAAATCTGTGCAGTATATGGAATAAGGTAGATGAACACAGTTGCAGATTGGCAGGTATGATGTTTAAAGATGATCGCTGGGAGCTTAATGTCCAAGAATATACATTGTATTGAAAAGATGGTGGTGGTGGTGGGGTGGGGGGTGGTTTGACAGCATTGCCCTGTTGGTAAAAAATGAAATCAAATTATTAGAAAAAGGTGATGCAAGGTCAGAAGGTGTTGAGTCATTGTGGATCAAGCCAAGGAATTGCAAGGGTAAAAAGACCTTGATGGGAGTTGTATACACCCCTAACAGTAGTAAGGACTTTGCCTACAAATTACAACAGGAGACAGAAAATGCATCCCAAAAGGGGAAATGTAATATAGTCATGGGGACTTCAATATACAGGTTGGTGCCGGATTCCAGGAGGGAGAATCTCTATAGTGCCTACAAGATAGCATTTTAGAGCAGCTCGTGGTTGAGCCCACAAAGGGATCAGCTATTCAGGATTGGGTGTTGTATAACAAACCAGAGCTGATTAGAGAGCTTAAGGCAAAAGAACCCTCAGGGAAGTGATCATAATATGACAGAATTCTACCTGAATTTTGTGAAGGAGAAGCTCAAGTCAGATGTATCAACCTTACAGTGGAGTAAAGGGAATTACAGAGGCATGAGAGGAGCTGGCCAGAATTGATTGGAAAAGAACACTGGCAGGGATGATGGCAGAGCAGCAATGACCAGAATTTTTGGAAGCAATTCAGAAGGGACAGGGGATGTACATCCCAAAGAGGATGTTGATTCTAAAGGAAATATGACACAACCATAACTAACAAGAGAAATCAAAGCCAACGTAAAAGCTAAAGTGAGGGCATGCAATAGAGCAAAGATTAGTGGAAAGTTAGAGGATTGGGAAGCTTTTAAAAACCAACAGAAGGCAACTGAAGAAGTCATTAAGGTAAAGATGGAACACATAAGTAAGCTAACCAATAATATTAAAGAGAATACCAAAAGTTTCTTCAGATACATAACATGTAAAGGAGAGGGGAGAGTTGGATATTGGACAACTGGAAAATGATGCTGGAGAGGTAGTAATGGGATGGGGGTTGGGGTAACATAGAAATGGTGGACAAACTGACTAAGTATTTTGCATCAGTTTTCACTGTGGATGTCCCAGATGTGGGACACGAAGTGTGCGAAGTTATCATAACTAGAGAGAAGGTTCTTGGGAAATTGGAAGGTTTGAAAATAGATAAGTCACTTGGACCAGATGGTGTACACCCCAGGGTGCTGAAAGAGGTGGCTGAAGTAATCGTGGAGGTATTAGTAATGATCTTTCAAGAATCATCTGATTCTGGAATGGTTCCAAAAGCCTAGATAATTGCAAATGTCACTCCACTCTTCAAGGGAGAGAAACAAATGAAACTATTGGCCAGTTAGTCTGATCTCAGTGGTTGGGAAGATGTTGGAGTCAATTAATAAGGATGAAGTCTCAGGGTACTTGGAGGCACATGATAAAATAGGCCATAGTCAGCATGGCTTCAGGGGAAAAATCTTGCCTGACATCTGTTGGGATTCTTTTAAGTAGTAACAAGCAGGATAGACAAAGGAGAATCTGTTGATGGTGTGTACTTGGATTTTCAGAAGGCCTTTGACAAAGTGCCACATATGAGGAGCATATGAAATTACAAGTTAGGAGCCCGTGGTATTACATTTGTTACATACCCCGTAACTGGGTGCCTTACCAGCAAAGTTAGAAGTGTCCGTTGGAATCTGGTACTATTTTCAAAACAGTGTTTATTAGGAAAATATATGAATTAAGATCAACAATGCAAATATACAGATAATACACATTAGCAATAACTAAACCTAAAAAGTGTGGATATAATAATAATCAATAATAAACAAGCTCTATCGTTGTCTAGGGGATAATGAATTATCATGGGAAAATATAAAGTTCAGTTCAGTTCATACGGCTGAGGTAGTTGTTGGTCGATGTGTTCTAATGGTTGGAAAGAGAGAGAGAGAGAGAGCGAGCAAACAGTGACAGCTATTGTCTTGCAAACCTTCCTCTACGATCTTGATCTGCCGATGTGTTGTTGTGGCCATTCAGGTATGACCCCTCTGTCCTTTAGCAGGACCGTTTTCTATGGGGGACTCGTCACCCAGGCAAGGGTGGACACACACACAAGCCCCCACCGGACACCCACTCACACTGTGAGTTAAAATTGACCGATCCTTCGTTCGGTCTCCGATGCCCCACACTTTTCTCATGGGTTCCAACACTTAAGCAGTTCTCACTAGTGTCTCTTGGTGCGTCTGAGGGGTGTCTCCCCAGACCTCACTTTTATCCCCACTCACGGGGTCTCAGGTGACAATCAGATTTGAATGGCTTAGCCCAACAAACCAGCCCACTCTGGCTGTCCACGGAGGAATTTTAATGAACAGAATAGTACCAAGTAAACAATCCTTCTCCGAAGCCATAAGTCTTTCAGGAGTCATAATATGGTGGAACAACAAGTCTCTTTCTCCCTGTGTTATCTCTCCCTTGTCTGAAGCAAATGTTCCAGTCCCAAAATGTTTTTGTTCCATCTCTTTCTCTCTCATTAGCAGCCTGGCAACAGTAACGGTTTGTAATTCTCCCAGGGGAGGGGGACATGGGCAACCCTGCACCCTTCTGCCCATCAGAGTTGTTCATCCTTTGTAACACATGAAAGATTCTAGCATATATAAAGCAGTGGTTGATTGACAGGCGGCAAAGAGTGGGAATAAAGGGAGCCTTTTCTGACAGTCTGCCAGTGATGAGAGGAGTTCCACAGGGGTCTGTGTTGGAACAGATTCTTTTTACGTTATATGTCAATGACTTGGGTGATGAAATCGATGCCTTTGTTGCAAAGTTTTCAGCCAATGAAGATAGGTGGAGGGGCAGATAGTTTTGAGGAAGTAGACAGGCTACAGAAGGACTTGGATTAGGAGGAATGGGCAAAGAAATGGGAGATGGAATAGTGTCAAGAAGTGTATGATCATGTACTTTGGTAGAAGAAATGAAATGGTTGACTGTTTTCTATATGAGAGAAAATACAAAAAACTGAGGTGCAAAGGGTCTTGGGAGTCCTTGTGCACAATTCCATAAAGTTTACTTTGCAGGTCAAGTGTGTGATGAGGAAGGCAAATTTAACATTAGCATTCATTTTAAGAGGACTAGAATATAAAAGCAAGGATGTAACATTGAGACTTTAAAAAGCACTGCTGACCTGTCTGTGTTTCTCCCTATAGATGCTGCCTGGCCTGCTGTGTTCCACCAGCATTTTGTGTGTGTTGTTGCTATACTAATAAGGGTTTTTGTATAGGATGCGGTGTTGATGTCTATATTTTGATGGAAGTGTTCTGATAGCGAATATCTGTGAGGGGAAGAAATGTAAGTGTATCTGGAAATTGAAAGTTTTGTTATACTGAACAAAAAAAAAATAGCAAAAATAAAATTAAAAAAAGCACTGGTGAGGCCTCACTTGGAGTATTGAGAGCAGGTTTGGGCCTCTCATCTTAGAAAGTTTAAGCTGAAACTGGAGAGCGTTCAAAGCAGAATGATTCCAGGATTGAATTGCTTGTTATATGAAGGGCATCTGATAGCTCTGGCCCTGTATTCACTAGAATTCAGAAGAAGGGGTGGCCTCATTGAAACCTACTGACTGAATGGTAAAAGGCCTCAATAGAGTGTACGTTTCCTGTGGTAGGAGAGTCTTAAGACCAGAGGACACAGCCTCAGAATAGAGAGGTGTCCTTTTTGAATGGAGACTCAGAAATTTCTTTAGCCAGAGGGTGATGAATCTGTGGAATTCTTTGCCACACGCAGTTGTTGGGGGGGGGGGGGGTGGAAGAGGAGCAAATCTTTATGTATATTTAAGGCAGAGGATAAATTCTTGATTGGTTAGGGCATGAAGGGATATGGGGAGAAGGCAGAAGTTCGGGGCCAAGAGGAAAATTGGATTGGCCATGATGAAATGGCTGAGCAGACTTGATGGGCCAAATGGCCCAATTCTGCTCCTATATCTCATGGTCTTGTGTGACAACCACAGAAGAAAGAAATCCTATGCTGAGCTGATATGACTATGCCAATACTTGAATTCTGTTTACCTCATTCACCAAATTTAAACATTCAACCCACTATGTTTAAGCATTATGTGGATAATATGCTGTTATTTAGGAATGAATTTGGCAAGTGTATCAAGGACTCACTCTCATCACTGTTGTCATTGGAGGGGGATGCATGTGGAGGAACATGAGTATTAGGTATCACACCACCAGAGTGGTTGGATGGGAGATGCCAGGTGGTGGATAACTGTTTGTCAGGTTGGAGGCCGGTGACTAGTGGTGTGCCTTAGGGATCTGTACTGGGTCCAATGTTGTTTGTCATTTACATTAATAATCTGGATGATGGGGTGGTGAATTGGATTAGTGAGTATGCAGATG
The DNA here is from genome assembly GCF_030144855.1 of Hypanus sabinus. Lineage (NCBI taxonomy): Eukaryota > Metazoa > Chordata > Chondrichthyes > Myliobatiformes > Dasyatidae > Hypanus > Hypanus sabinus. The sequence continues at coordinate 31,172,128 of NC_082732.1, read as the reverse complement.
ATACTAAGGTATGTGGCGTTGTGGATAATGAAGTAGGTTTTCAAAGCTTCCAGAGAGATTTAGGCCAGTTAGAAGAGTGGGCTGAACGATGGCAGATGGAGTTTAATGCTGATAAGTGTGAGGTGCTACATTTTGGTAGGAATAATCAAAATCGGACATACATGGTAAATGGTAGGGCATTGAAGAATGCAGTAGAACAGAGTGATCTAGGAATAATGGTGCATAGTTCCCTGAAGGTGGAATCTCCTGTGGATAGGGTGGTGAAGAAAGCTTTTGGTATGCTGGCCTTTATAAATCAGAGCATTGAGTATAGGAGTTGGGATGTAATGTTAAATTTGCAAGGCATTGGTAAGGCCGAATTTGGAGTATCGGGTACAGTTCTGGTCACCAAATTACAGGAAAGATGTCAACAAAATAGAGAGTGTACAGAGAAGACTTACTAGAATGTTACCTGGGTTTCAGCACCTAAGTTACAGGGAAAGGTTGAACAAGTTAGGTCTTTATTCTTTGGAGTGTAGAAGGTTGAGGGGGACTTGATAGAGGTATTTAAAATTATGAGGGGGATAGATAGAGTTGACGTGGATAGATCTTTTTCATTGAGAGGAGGGGAGATTCAAACAAGAGGACATGAGTTGAGAGTTAGGGAGCAAAAGTTTAAGTGTAACACGAGGGGGAATTTCTTTACTCAGGGAGTGGTAGCTGTGTGGAATGAGCTTCCAGTAGAAGTGTTAGAGGCAGGTTCGGTATTGTCATTTAAAGTAAAATTGGATAGGTATATGGACAGGAAAGGAATGGAGGGTTATGGGCTGAGTGCGGGTCAGTGGGACGAGGTGAGAGTAAGCGTTCGGCACGGACTAGAAGGGCCGAGATGGCCTGCTTTCAAGCTGTAATTGTTATATGGTTACAGGTTCAGGAACTGTTCTATCTGCAGTCTGTTTCCCTTTTGCACATTGTTTGTCAGTCTGTGTGTGTAGTTTTTAATTGATTCTATTATAGTTCTCTGTTCTACTGTGAATACCTGCAAGAAAATGAATCTCAGTAGTATATGGTGACATATCAAACTTTGATAATAAATCTACTTTAAATTATATTCAACAATTTTGTTTTGATGAATTCCACCACTAAACAAAGAACTACAATACAAGACAGACCTGGGTTCAAGTACAACAGTCATTTTTAGTCTTTCCCTTCAAATTCTGTGGGACTACACCCACTTAGCTCATTAATCTTGAGTTGAGTGTGCATCCTCGTCTTTTTATTGGCAGACAAACTCATGGAATCCATCGGTTCCAAAATTTAGCCATCTCAAAACTCATCTATGTCCAAGCTTGCAGTCTGCTTTATTTTTTCCCTTTTCTATCTTCTCATGTCTTACTACAGTGAAGTACAAAGCAATCATTCAGAATTTAAGCCAATCTTCAGCAAAATAATTTGAAGTATAATAAATGCCAGCCTTTCCTTGAAAAAAAGTTAACTAGTTCCTTAATTAAAGTTAAACATTTGGTTCTAGAATTAAGTGCTTTTGCATTTTCTTCACCCAGTATTTTAAACCAATGTTGTGTGCATGTTAATTCACAATCAACAAGTCTTCAGATTCTGAAACATTTTATTAATTTTTTCATATTATAAAATACAAGTGAACAGACTTAGCTGCAATGCTACCCTAGTCAAGTTTTACAAATGTATGTTTAAATGGGGCACTATAGTCAAGAGGCACTTTTTTTGTTTTGGTAATTGTTGGGCACCTTAGCCCCAGTGGCAGTAACTCTGGCACAAAGCTAAACAATAAAACCTTAAACTTGCTGGCTGAAGTACCTGATGAAGTTTACAATTACCTCAATTTACAAAGTCACCTCAACTGATGGTTAAGCAAATTCATTAAACATAAAGAGCGGCAGATAAATATACTGAACTTTCTAGTGATGGTTAATTAAAATTCTGATCAAAAAACCCAAAGCCCAATTCAACAAACAGCCCTCAATTCACCCATTTAGCATGCACTTTGGATCAATTCTGCAATTTAGCAAGAGGGCTGGCAGAAGTTAGTTTTGTGTTTTCCTTTACATGGAGAGAATCAAAGTGAATGAGCATCATAAAATATATCCACTGCAGTCATCTTTTTTCAAAATATCCACCAATTTACTATTCGGTTTTTGTACAGTGCAATACAAAGACAAGTGCTGGACAACTTTAAACATTCATCCAGGACCATCACTAGAAAATCGAACAGTAAATACAGGTGAACCAGAGACGAAGAAAGAGCAGTTTACTTGCTGTTTAGTATATACATTAAGATGTAAGTGTGCTCACAATTCAAGGTCTATACAGAATATTCATGAACCTAGGCCAATAATTTAATTACAAATTTAGGGCTTACTCTGAATAAAATATTTAGCAAGCCTAGAGCCAAAGTTACTACTACAGTAGCTGCATATTGTACATAAACATAAAAGTTTCTTCTCCATCCTTTTACAAAAACATCTTGTCACACATAAACTTTGTACATGGTTCATTAAAGTTTATTTTAAGTTAGTAGGGCACAAATTTCCAGTGGCAATCCAGATAAACCTCAAACTCAGGTTCAATCCAGAACAATAAACAGATAAGGCACTAGAGGGTCAAAAATTCTTGGCTAATTGTTTTGGAAATGACAAGGCAATTGGCACATCTTTAATTAAAAAAAAACATTGTTGCTCAAATCTAGTGTTGCAAATTTAAGCTCTTAAGGAGCCTTTGTACTTTTCTGTTGAGGAAAGGATGGATTTTAAGTAGACCACACTTATAACTTATTACTATTATAGCTCACAGCCTTTCAATTCCTTTGTTCAAGGAGCACTATTACAGGAACAGAATCCAAACAAATCTTCACTTGAAATAAGTAGTTGAGGTTACAATTAGCTCATCTATAACCGCAAAAAAACTTCCTCTCAAATGAAACTAGAATAGGGCAGGATTTTCATATTGAGTACACCCTTATGCTCCAACTCTGGAGATACTTTAAATAGCTGCATAAAAGAACCCTCTTAGTGAAGAAACATCAGGTTCTATTATAATCCACCAATGTAACAAGGAATACTGTTTTGACTAGCTGTCTGGTCTGTGCAACCAGCCTGCATCCCCTGTCCAGAACAGTCAAAGTTTGATGAAGAGAGAAACCATGCCTCCATTTAGCACTCATGATCCGTTACTCAATATTTGCCCAAGCGAAGTGGCCAAAACAAGTGGAAGTCAATTCAAATGTTGGCAGGCCACAATCTGGCTTCATCTAAAATCCCTCAAATGGATGGGCTTTAAACTGTCAAAACTCCAAGTATGATTTTCATGGTTAGGACAGTACTTGGAAGTGGAAAAACAAGCCATGAAATACCTCAAAAGTTTGACCATTATCAGGAGTTGAATTTTATGGCAACTTGCTTGTTCAGGCTTGGGAGGGGAAAAAAAAAGGCACAGTAGGATTAAAATATTAGAACTTCCAAGATGCCTGAAAAAGTTTGGTCCTACCAAGTCCAAGATGGTGTTAATATCGTGTTAAAGATTGAGAATCGCCACTTAAGTTTGTTGTGTGATGGATAAGGTTCAGGTGACAAAGATCAATACATATTATACAACTTTCTATACTCCTGATTACACTCAATTTTCTCCAATTTTTAATTATGTTAAAGCAGAGACAAAATGAACTTTTAAAACTGTAGATGCTGGGTCAAAACCTTAAAGTCCACCTTCAATTTTCAACAGACAAGAATTTGGTTGCTTTTTTATGAAGTCTGCCAAACTGCAAAGGAAAGAAAAATAGTTGAGCTACAAGGTCATTATACACAATACTGGACTACATCAGCAACTGTTTGTTATGAAAGCAGCAACAAAGGGCAGATTTTAGCTCTAGGAAACTATTACCAAAGTGCGATACTTTGTAGTCGCTTACAAGCCTTCAGCGCATCTTAGAGTCAACATTTAAGCTTACTGTCTTGTTCATGCACAAGGTTTGCTGCAAGTCTGCAAATCTGAATTTTTAAAAAATTCAATGCAAGCATTACTAGCAATATTTATTGCCTGCCCCAATCAGACACAAGTGCAGATTGGTTGGTTTAACAAATCTCTTGAAATCAAACGCATCCGGTGCAGACTGGGAATCATCAGAAGGGATTTGTAAATTGGCCAATTTGTCCTTACAGTCTGAGTTTCATGACCACTTTGAACATATTATAAATTCAATTTTCACAAATGTATGTTAATAAAGCAAAGTCTCGAGGGGCAGATTATAAGTTAGAAGGCCAGGAAAGAAGGTGTAAAACAAATAGACAAGCATGGATACTCACCAATTATGATGATTATGATGATCAGGATGACAGCTATTAATATTGCCCACATCTGTTGAAACAGTTCAGAGGAAATATCAATATTCATGTAGGAGTTACATTTTCAGATGCAGTGATAATAAAAACATCAATTCTGAATCTTAGGGTACAAAGCTAATGTAGCACAATTCATCCATTCCAACTTTCAACAAGCTTTTTTATATATTATCCAAACAGCAGATGTCTTGACTGACTGATGTATCCTCATAATTGAAAACAGTTACATAAAATATCCAAGATTCAGATTTATTTATCTTATGTACATCGAAACATCATGAAATGCATTGATTGCATTAATGACCAACACACCCGAAGGTGTGCTGGGGGCAGCCCACAAGTGATGCCACACAGTCCAGTGCAAACAGCATGCCCATGATGCTCAACAGAACATAACAAGCACAAAAACAAACTCCATTCCCCTTTCATCCACACACATACAAGTCCAGAAGAATATGGCAGCTCACTTTAAAGTTTAACTTGCTCCAGCAGCTTTCAATATAATTCATTTGAACAAGTGCCCCTCAACACAGCAGCCAGTATGGGTTCAAACAAAACCCAATTGTAAATCAGGATTACTGCCCAGTGGAAACACAAACACTTCAAAGTGAAGTGTATGAAACGGACTTAAGCAAATGACTCATTTTTTTTAATGCCTTTCTCGTTACTGCTAATGGAAGAATCACAACCTTACCTTACAGTTTTTCCACCAATATTTACGTTTCAGCTTTGCTGCACTGGTCTCAAACTGTGATGCTCCTGCTTGAAGTGCATCAGCTCGGTCATCCAATTCTGTAAGCTTCTGGTCTCGTTCAAGAACTCTATCTACATTCACTCGCATGATATCAACCACCTAAAAAGTATCAAAACAGAATTGAGGGCACAGGGGGGAAAAAGTCTCAATTATGAATCCAAAACTAAAAGTGATTGAAACTATCAAAATGGTACCATCAATGCAAGGCTATTGTGTGAAAGAAACAGGGAGCAGATAAGGAGTTGATTCTTTGGAAGCTTTGAGGGTGCACTAGATTTCAGGTAACTGGTACAAGTTAGGGGAAATGCAGAAATTAAAACAATTATTACCAGGAATGCAAAGACTACACAGCAAGGTAGCAGGGTTTTACTGATGGCTTTCTAAACCATACATATTAAAGAATTCCACAAGGCTATCAGGAAAATAATAAATAAGGCTAAAGAATTTTGTGTAAGTTTTACAGCCATGAATCAAGATACCCTACACTTTGATATCAAGCTGAAAGGAAGTCCAAATTTTCCATTGGATATGTGTTCAATTGATCTGGTTGTGAAGTAGGAGCTCAAATCTCAGTTCCTTAAATTAGCTGAACCAAAACTCCAGCAAGAATGAAACAGCAGCAGAAAACAAAAATCAGATAACTGGAAGTCATTTGCACAATTTCTATGCAGCCAATTTCTTAAGACAGATTCAAACTTAATTGATAATTATCAGCGAAGTCTTTACAAAAATCTCCAAATCCACTTGAAGAATTAGCAAATCAACTCCCGTGTCTTCTCTCAGGTCAACAGTTACACTCAGTTAACACAAACAGAATGCTGAAGGAACTCAGCAGGCCAGGCATCTGTATGGAAAGAATAGTCAGCATTTCAGGCAGAGACTCTTTGGCAGCTCTACGTGTAGTCAAAGCCTGCAGGTAAATGTGAACACTATTGTGCTCAAGGAATCACTTGTTCCATGAAGGGTATGACTGAATCAGTTACAAAACCTGGTAGTGTTTTGATTTCTCACACCCCTCTTGTAGATTTTCTTGACATTGAGAATGCATCTTAATTTAAAAAAAAAATAGGTGACTGCAAATGGGCTCAGGGCCGGGGGGGGGGGAAGAAAAATTGGTAGTCACATGAATCATAATCTTATTACATTATTTAAGAGGAGCACTGAAGATCAAGGCTTTTGAATATTTACTTTAGGAATATTACCAGGGATAAGACTTGATTACAAGGTAATTAGAAAATTTGGAAGAGCTGTCCTCAGAACAAAATTATAGAAAGGAGTGGGTCACCAGCCAAAAAGTCTTAAAATCATTGGCAAAGATCTTATGGAGAAATGTTTCTACTTGCGCCTGAAACCTGAAGTATTTCAAAATTAATAATTTTAAGTTATTAGAACTTGAGGCTGTGTGGTTAGAACTAACAAGACTGCTCTGAACAGGCTGAATGGCTAGAGGTTTATGACTATATGAAACAAGATGAACATGGGATAACCATAATTCACTAGAAGGCAAATGAAAATAATTGAAGAAATGCATTAGCTTGCCAGAAGTTCTACATTCCTTTGTAGGACACAAAAAGTCTTAAAGTACAACTTTGGAGTAATTCTTGACAAACACAGGCCAACAACAAGGTCAGGTCAGCAAGCATCAGTAACAGCTGCCTAATTCAGTTCAAGATGGGAATCAAACCATTGGCTTTGACAGTCACCCAAAGGCAGCTGGCAATTAAGAATGTCACAAATACAAAATGCTAAATGTATTCAGTAGGTTAAGCAGCATCTATGGAAATGAAGGGTCTCAGGCCAAAAAGTTGACAGTTTATTCTTTTCCACAGACGATGCTTGACCTCAGTTCCTCCAGAATTTTGTATATGTTACTCTGGAGAGCCATCATCTACAGAATCACTTGTCACTGGGAATTAGAGATACGTTCAAACTAAAAATAGTAGACCAATACAAAGCAAGGGAATGGTGACCAAATTAGTGGCAGTTTTAACCAGCACAAGTTAGGGCTCAGTGGCCCATGTCATTAATGACTGTGACAAAATGGAATCGACACCAAATAAGCTTCCACAACTTCAAGCTCCAAAAACTGATACGTTTCAAGGTAAATGGAAGTTGCAATTTTAAAATTGAACATGCTGTCACTTAACAGCTTTAAGTTTACTAGCCAAAGAATATGAAACAGTACCTTTTAAGCAATCTTACACCAGAGAAGAACCCATCAAGCAATACTCTATTCTTAAAACAGTCCTCTATTTTGTCCTCAGGATTAACACATTAAATGACTTACAACACAAAACTACAAAATTAGAATAATTTTCCCATTAATACCCTATTGGTTATTACCAATTCCAGTAGGAAGTACAGGAGAAGAAGCACCATGATTTTACCACAGTTCCAACTGGAGGCAGATCAAGTATTACTGGACAATCAAGTTAGAATCCTTAATAGCACCATCTTTTGTTTTGACAGTTACAACCATTTAATGGATGGCAGCTATTGTTCTGAATTAGCAGCTCCAACTTTTAGCTAATTCACTGAAAATCCTTATGAACTTTAGATGCAAGTGCCCCTTAATTTTTTTAAAGATTTATTCCAACAATTAAACAAGTTACTGCATTGGGACATAGTTCTTACCTCATCCACTTGTGCTTGGGTCTGCTGTAATTTCCGGTTGCTGCCATAGGGTCCTGGTGCAACAGGAGGAGTGCCTGAGGGGCCTGGGGCGGACCTGTAACAGAAGGAACAAGATATTCCCTCAGATCACCATAAGTGGTTGACATTTTAGCTTCAGTTAGAAGTGGAAACAAGACTGAGAAGTGTGCTTCATCCTTCTGTTCTGTTGCACAATGATTAGCTTACAAAGTTATCCCATAGCATAGGCAACTGCTCAGCTACGATACCATACTCAGTTGAATAGTCTGCAAAACACGAAAAGAATTCATTGCAACATTGTAGTATTAGTGTTTCATAGTAGCGCAGCTTAACGCTTTAGTGCCAATAACTGGAATTTATTTTCCGCCACTGTCTGCAAGGAGTTTGTGCGTTCTCCATGTGATTCCAGGTTCTCGAGTTTCCTCCCACATTCCAAAGATATATGGGTTAGTAAGGATTAGCAAGTTGTGGGCATGCTATGTCAGGGCTGGAAGTGTGGTGACATTTATGGGCTGCCCCCAGCACCTCTCCAGACTGTGTTGACCGTTGATATAATACGCTTGACTGTGTTTTGATGTTTATGTGACAAATAGAGCCAAAGTTCAAAGTATATTCATTATCACAGAATGTATACCACATAGAACTTTCAGATCTAACAAAAACAGTTATCTGGAAACCATATTACTGGCTACAAAGACCCATCAAGTTCAAAAAGGTGGTCCCACATAAACAACACAAAAATGTAGGCCTTGTTTTCTTAAAGTTGATAAATCTAATTTGAAACAGGCACCTGATGTAATAAACTGGGGGGGGGGGGGGCCCGAATTGATGACTGCAATTCAATCTTACGTCACTAGAGGGAGAAGCAATATACAATACTGTACTGACACCAGAACAGCAAAGCTCTGCTTTACAAACAAAGCTCTCCAAGGATAAGTTAGCACAATGTTTGCATTTCCTACATTTGACTGATAACAAGTTTGTTCTTATTATTCTTGAATTTCAACTACCCCTATTATGCCTCACATCAATTAGAGAAATGCCAAGTTGTAGTAAACAAATTTGCTGGACTAAAATTCATCAGAAAACTACTACACAAACAACCACAGAGATTAATTGAGGTCAAGTGATTATGATCATATATGCCAGTAAGTTTAGCCTGATCTTGGTTTCAGCAGCTCTAAAGAGAAAAACCATGGATCTGCTCTAAATGTTAGTTCAAGAATAAGTACTATGTTTTGTTTGAAAAATCAATAAAAAGATTTAAAAAGAAATAAATACTGAATAGGAATACTAAAAAAATGCTATTCAGAACTGTTAGCAACATTTGAGGAGCATTTATTCAAGACTAGTGGATTCTCAGTATTTAAAAAATATAGGAACCATCAAACTGGTTCAGACTTGGAGCAAACAATCGTGGAATTATATTTTGCAGTAATAATGATGGTGACTGTTATCCCATTAAATCTGTTGGTATTTTTACATAATTCAGCACTGTAATCCCCCCAAAAGATAGATGTCAATGACTTAGTAATTCTCCAGAGGGTTAACTGCTTACTGCACTCTGCATCAGAAAAATGTAACCCATGTAAATTGTGCAAATTCTGGTTGCCACATTACAGGAAGAATGTGGACACTTTTTAACAAGATGCAAGTCTGTTGGGGTCATATACTGTGTCCAGTGTTCCTGGTGTGGCCTCCTGTATATTGGTGAGACCTGATGTAGATTGGGAGACCACCAGAAAAAAGTAGGATTTCCTAGTGATCACCAATTTTAATTGTACTTCCCATTCTGATAGGTCTATCCATGGCCTCCTCTACTGTCACAATGAGGCCACACTCAGGTTAGAGGAACAAAACCTTATATTCCGTCTGTGTAGCCTCCAACCTGATGGCATAAATATCGATATCGCGAACTTCTGGTAATGCCCCCCACCCTCACCTTCACCATTCCCTTTTCCCTCCCTCACCTCATCTCCTTGCCTGCCTATTGCCTTGCTCTGGTACTCCTGCCCCCTTTTCTTTCTTCCACGGCCGCCTGTCCTCTCCTACTAGATCTCCCCTTCTCCAGCCCTGTATTTCTTTCACCAATTTCCCAGCTCTTTACTTCACCCCTCACCTTGTGTTTCTCCCCACCCTTTTAAATATGCTCATCTTTTTTTCCCTCCAGTCCTGCTGAAGGGTCTTGGCCCGAAACATCGACTGTACTCTTTTTCACAGATGCTGCCAGGATTAGAGGGCATGATATACAAGTTGGACAAACTTGGATTGTTTGTTCTGGTGTGTCACAGGCTGGGGGAGTGAGGAAGACCTGACAGAAGGCTAGTAAATTATGAGAGGCAGAATCTTTTTCCCAGGGTAGATTAGAGGATGCATATTTAAAGGTAAGTGTGGGGGGGTGGGGGGGGGGGGAGTTTACAGTTTTTAAAAAATTACACACAGGCTGTCAGGGACAGTGGTGGAAGCAGATACCATAGGCTTAACAGGCTATTTGACTCCAGAGTATGCAGGATAGGGATCATGTACAGGCAGGATATTTAGTTTAACCTGGCACCATTTACAGTGCAGCCATGAGCCAAAAGGGCCTGTGCTATGCAAGTGAACCAAAGCGAGCTGTAAACTTGTTTCAGTGAATAGTTTCGAACATCTTGCATTGTGCATCTCAGAATTCAAACTTTAAAAATGTACAGTGATAATTACTACTTAGCACACTATCCCTCCCAAAGTGTATTGAAACTTCTTTTGAGATATAATGAGCAATATTTAACTGGCCTATTTCTTTACAGCCAGGAAGATTGAGAATATTTTAACGTGACAAGCTGCTTAACCAGCTGTTGAATACCAAGGATCCCCTGACAGCTGATAGCAACAGATGGTGGAAAGGGAAGTGCTTGGCACAGATCACTAGGCTCATGCTTGGAGATCTGTGGTAATCACTCAGGCTTTGCTATTAACCACAAATACTTGGCCAAAAGTGTGCATTTTGTGCTTGGCCTTTATGGGTCTTGAGCACATCTCTAATCAGAAGCAACAGTCACAGGTGGAACTTATTCTAGTATTCAGCTTAAGCAACTGTTGCTGATTCCCAACTCTAGGGATTTAAAGTCTCACATCATTTCAGCCAATCTAAGATCAGTAAGAGAATAGATTCACCAGGTAGATTGGCTTTGTTTGTGACATTCACCGCAGCCCAAACTGATTCAAATTAACTCTTAAAACCAAAGAACCCAATTAATTTTACAGCACGTGTGTACACGTATGTAACTAATACATACTCCCTCTTCCTTCCATAGAAGCACAGCTGCTTTCTGCTCCAATCACTAATGCTTAGCTCAAAATGGCAGTACAGATTCGATGGGAGCAAAATTTGGCAATTTGACCCATGTCTTTTTGGTATTACTGTCTAAAACTCTTCCTTTCCACTAGCCCCAGATTTAATCATATTTATATGATGTCTTTTTCTGAACCATTTACCTGAACTACTCCTGTCTCTGTACTTTTATAAAATGTTAGTAACTAATGGTTTAGCAATATTTACATTGATTGCAGTTACTCATGTCAGGTAAAAGTAAACATTATCCTACCCACGAGTCCAACATCGCAAACTTATTCCAAATTAGTAAAAAAAGTTGCAACACGTCAACTTCAGTGCTTATTGTATCCATAGAATTTAAATAAAAGTGACCACATCTACAAAAGCTTTGGACATCTTGAACTTAAATGTTAACCCTTCTGCACAAGGTAAAAAACTGGACCAGAAACAATTTCTTGTGAAATGTCCCCATAAGCTGGAAGATGTGTCATGTTATTCAAACTCCTGCTTCATAATTACAGTTCAAGGCATTGAAGTTTGGAGTTCAATTCCTGTGCTATCTATAAGGAGTTAGTACATTCTCCCTATTACTATGTGGGTTTCCTCTGGGTGCTCTGGTTTCCTCCTACAGTCCAAAGACTGTAGGAGGAAACTAGTAGGGTAATTGATCACTAAATTGTCCTGCAGTTAGGCTAGTGTTAAATAGATGGGTTGTTGGGTGATAGCTTGTTGGGATGGGAGAGTCCACATCTCCAAATAAATATAAAGAGTCTAAACACAAGTTGGGAACATTTTATAAACGCTTTTATTAAATCAAAAAGCTTCAACTGGCACAATCCATTTCTTATCCTACCATAAAGTGTACTAAATCCCCAAGAAATGTAGAAAAACTAAAAATAATTTCTACTGACTCTGCACAATAGCTTAAGGATTTAACTTCTAGGAAGTCAGTACCTCCTAGCAGAGAATTGCTGTGCAATAACTTTACACTCGCTGGGCCTTTGCTCTGTACTAACATCCTTTGAACAAGAATGGGCATTCCTTCGTTGTTGTTTGTGGGAACACAAGATGCCCAAAGCAGTTTCCATTGACAACAAAAATGCATAGCCAATGGCATCAGGGGAAACAATATTTTGAAGTTTGTACATTTAACAATTATAATTGGATCAGCAATAAACTTGGGATTCAGCCAGGAAAGGTTTGGTCAGTTGTTATCTCAGAAGCAGTTGGTTATGGAAACCAATGAATAAAATCCTAAATGGAACAGATCACCTTGAGGGAAGTAAATTTAGGGCAGTCATGAGGGTGTTTCCCCAAAGGCGTCTATTACACACCATAATACTATCAGCAGATGGAGCTTGGAGAGAAAGTGGTACCATATCCCTTACCACCGTTGTCTGATTTATTAAGAGCATAGATTAAATCTGGGAGAAGGGAAGCAAACTGCTGACGTTTGCTTTTAAGTGCATGTCAATTTAAGCAAAGAGCAGACTTAAAATGCTCAGTTCTGAATTAACCACTTAAAAGCTCTAATCAACATTTATGCAAGAACTGTTGAGATAATTGGAAAAGTCATGAATAAATTACTGATGTAGTCATTCATGGAATTCATGATTCATTAAGGAATTCATGTTCAGCGTTCAAATCCAGAAACAATGAACCCCCTCATTCATTTGGTGATCCTGCTTTTTGGAGTCAGTCTCCAATGTCTCCTGCTCTCACATCTGCACGGTTTATTCAAGAGGAAAGATGTCATATTCTTTACATTTAGTCAATATTTAAGAATGATGCCTTGACAGAAGACTCAAATAAAATAGAAATTCAAGACACGTAACAAGGACTGTAAGAATTCTACAAGATCCTCAAAATAAAACCTAAAATCTACTAGACACTAATTCTCATCACTATCCTGTAGTATGTCACCAATACCAGCCAGCATTTACTCAAACCTCATTAGTCTTTTCAGAAAAAAGTCATCTCAAAACCCTGCAGTCCAAGTGACTGCAAAAGGTACTCCCCCTTACCATGTCATTAGGCAGAATGCCAGGAGTTTTGCTTCATCACATGTATCAACAGGATACCCACATTAGGATGATGTGCAACTTGGGGATGTTAGATAGCATAGAGTTCCAACACATGGTGATAGAATATTGGCCGAATCAAAGGTGGTGACAAATCAGCATGTTGGGGGGAGATTGAAAATCTGGTTGAATCACGGTAAAGAAACAACTCATTCGATGTCTGCAAAACCAAAGAGCTTATTTTTGACTACAGGAGAAAACCAGAGATCCATGAGCCAGTTCTCATCAGGGAATTGGAGTTGAAATGAATTCCTTGGTGCTAATTCAGAGGATGTCCTGGGACCAGCACTTAAATGCCACTATAAGGAAGGTATGGCAACACCTCTACTTTCTTAGAAGTTTGCGCCAGTTCAGACTGCCATCTAAAATGTTGACTCCTATAGATGCATAGTGGAGTATACTGACTGATTGCATCACGGTCTGGTACAGAAACACCAATGAATGGAATGAAGTGCCACAAATAGAATATCCTATAGAAAGCAGAGGATATGGCCCTCGCAGGGAAAGCCCTCCCCACCATTGAGCACTTCTACAAGGAGTGTTGCCATAAGAAAGCAGGATCAAGGGCCCTCACCATCCAGGCCATGCTCCCTTCTCACTGATGCCATTAGGAAGGAGGTACAGGAGCCCAAGGTCTCTCAACCACCAGGTTCAGGAAGTCATTGCCCTTCAACCAGACTCCTGAACAAGCAAGGATAACTTCACCCATCTTAACACTAAACAGATTCCATATCCGATGGACTCACTTTCAAGGAATCTACAATTCATGTTCCCAATTTTTTTTGTATTTGTACAACTTGTCTTTTACACATTGGTCGTTTGTCAATCTTTGAGTGTAGTTTTTCAATTCCACTGTAATTCTTTATATCCACTGTGAATGAATCTCGGGGTAGCATATGGTGCATATAGCACTTTCAAAATGTGTATATTTGTACTCAAATCTTGTTACAGGGCGTGGGGGGGGGGGGGGAAGAGAAAACAACATTGAATGCAAAGACTAACAAACTGACCAGGAGCTTCATGTTCAAATCATAAACTTAAAAATAATCTTCTTCCTTTATATGTCAAACAACATTAGAGAAGAGATGGGATCTTCTAATACACCTATAAATGAAAAAAACCTCTAATTGATTGCATCTTTCCCACAACTTGACTTTGCAAACATCTTCACAATATTTGCCAGATCTTTAATGCAATTCAAAGAAAATTCTATGTGCTGGTTTTACAAGATATGTAACAAAGTGCAAGGTCAAATTGGAAACAAGCAGAATAAATGTCTGTTCTAATGCCTGAACATCAGAATATGCTGCCCTGGTGCCTCTGAATAATAAAATGGAACTCCCAGATTAAAAATACTCTAAAATACTACCTGCAAAGAGTCCAATGGGACTTTTATCCAGCTTTTTTTTTGGGGGGGGGGGAAGAGAGAGAAACTGGATCCACACCCTTTCTACTCAGCACTTGCTGATAGTGAAAAAAACAGACCAACTGACTACATCTCACTACAAGCTTTTTAAGGCAATTGTAGCATGAAGCCCAATTCTAGCTGAAAATTATTCTAAAACTGTCCATGCACAAGCAGAGGAAAAGAAACTCTTACTGCAGCATGTACCCACTAAGCTATACAACTTGAAAATAAGTAATGGATAAAACTGTCCTCCAAGATGAGAAAATATAAGATT